>NC_022030.1:21132906-21139460 GCF_000317375.1 Microtus ochrogaster
ACTCACAGAGATCCACCTGCCTCTGCCTCCCGAGTGCTGGGATTAAAGGCGTGCGCCACCAACGCCCGGCTATCATGAGATATTTTGTGACTGACAATTTGAGCACACAGAGTGCTTGGGCCTTGCCATTAAAAATTAGGAAACTGAGGTCCAGCAATAGAAAGTTTGGCGCCCTGGGTCCCAAAGCCTAACTCCCCTCCAGCTGGCAGGAAGGGGAGGAAGCTTAGTCATGGTCCAGTCTTACAGCACTTGGACACTCAGCCCGTCCTGTCCCTCCCACCAGTGTCCAAGACAGTTGCTTCTCCTGGGCTGGGTTAGTATCAGAAGAGCTGGGCTCAGGCCCCGACATGCCCTCCTCTCCCTGCACTTCATGTACACTGGGCACTTTTTTGTTTCTGACTCTTCATCTCACTGTCTAGTCCTTGGCTGGTCTTGAACTTGCTTTGTAGACTACGAGGCTGGCCCGAAGCTCACAGAGACCTGCCTGCCTCTGCCCCTGCCTCCTGAGAGCTGGGATTAAAGGTGTGCACTGCCATACTCAGGGATTTTTTTTCTTTTTTTTCTTTTTAAATATTTATTTATTTATTATGTATACAATATTCTGTCTCTGTGTATGCCTGCAAGTCAGAAGAGGGCACCCCATTACAGATGGTTGTGAGCCACCATGTGGTTGCTGGGAATTGAACTCAGGACCTCTGGAAGAACAGGCAATGCTCTTAACCACTGAGCCATCTCTCCAGCCCAGGGATTTTGTTTTGAAATACCTTTAGTACAATCTTGTTGACCTAATAAGACACTTACGTTTTGAGGAAGACCTGGCATGTTCCTGCCACTGTGGAGGTCAGAGAACAACTTTGGGGTCCTAGAGATCAAATTTGAGTCCATCGTCAAACTTGTTGGCAAATGGCTTTAACAGATGAAGTATTTCTTGAGGCCTGGTTGGCCTTGGACTTCTCACCTTCCCACCTTCACGTCCTGAGCACTGGGTTACTGGTGTGCACTAGCATGCCTGACTTTGGTTTCGTGACCATAGAGGGTGTTAGGCAAGTATGCTACTGCTGAGCTCCACCCAGGATAGAGAGGACGTTGTCCCGTGGAACAGCTTTGTTTGATAGACAGTGCAAGGCTGAAGAAAGCACATCTAAGGAACAAAGGATCAAGTGATGTTCTTGTAGGGGACAGAGGAGCATAACAGTGGAGGGGAAACCAACTGGTGGCCACCATCAGGGCCCTTCAGCCTGTTTTGGCTGGCTGACCTGCTAGTTCTTCAGACTCTGCTAGTTTATCCATTGATAAAACCAGAGTAATACTTCCCTTAGAACTTGCTGGCACAGGCTAAAGGGGGATGTTTTGGTTTTTAGACAGAATGTCTCATAGCTGAGGGTCGCTTTGAACCCATGATTCTTCTACCTTCACCTCCAAGGGCTGGGATTACAGGTGTGGGTTGCCTCATCCAGGTAAAGAGTGGGTTTGTTGTTTTCCCAGAGGTCTTGGCATGCTGTCCTCCTGCCCCTCCTTTCTGAGTGAGGATTAAAAGTGTGCAGCATACCTGGCTTTTTTTCTTTCGGGTGCTGGGAACTGAATTTAGGTCCTTTGAAAGAGCAGCAAGAGCTTTTATCTTCTGGGCCCTCTGTCCAGCCCCAAGAGAGAGGAAGTTCTTAAGGGGCACTTACTCTGTATTCCCAGCACTGAGTAACTCAGGATTTTAGAAATGGCAGCCACTGCTTTTCTCCAGGGACAGTAACCGCTTTGATGTTGACGGATTCGGGAAAGAGTGAAATGCCCTCTTGGGCCTTTACACCTGCAGCACCAAGGCGGGTGGCTGGAGTTGAAAGCTGGGTCCCTGAGGCCCAGAGAGCCTGATTGCTTTTCAGCCCAAGTGCTACCCTAGAGGGAGCTGTAGCTCTCTGCTGTGTTCGCCTCAGTTCAAGGCTCAGTGGGTGTGGATGTTTGCGTTTGCCCTTCTTCCACAAAGAGAGAAGGTAAAGTTAGCAGGCCCACCCCAGATGATACACTGTTCTAAACCCTGCCGACTCTGGTCAGGCAGCTCTGCACATGCCAACCACATCGCTTGTCAACTGTGTGGCTTTGGACAAGTTGCTTAGCCCCATAAGCCTCAAATTCCACCTTATTTGATGGAGGTGCCTCACCAGGAGGTGGGGTTCAGTAAATACAGAATAAAGTTCTTCAAATGGCACCTAGTTTCATAGTTGGCTCTTTTTCTGTTTGTTTTTGGTTTTCTCAAGACAGGATTTCTCTGTGTAGCTCTGGCTGTCCTGGAACTCATTCTGTAGACCAGGCTGGCCTTGAACTCAGAGATCTGCCTGCCTCTGCCTTCATTAGTGCTGGGACTAATGGTGTGCACACTGCTGGGTTTTTTTTTGTCTTTTAAGATTTATTTTATTTGTGCATGTGTGTACATTTGTGTAAGTGTCTGTGAAGACTAGAAGAGAGACTTCAGCTCCTCTGAAGCTGGAGTAAGAAGCAGTGTGAGTCAGCTGACATGGGTACCAGGAATCAAATCCTGCCCTCTGGAAAGGCAGCGAGTGCCCTTAACGTCTGAGCCATTGCTCCAGCCCCGCAGTTGGCTCTTATTGACCTGCTTTAGTCATCTTGGTCTCCAGTATCCAGAGTGCCAGACCAGAGCCTTTTCATTGGTTTGATTTGGTTTGTGTTTTGAGAGGGTCCTGTCTTGTAGCCTAGGCTGGCCTTGCACTTGAGATCCTCCTGCCTCACTTTCCTGATGCTTGACCTGACATACCTGTGCAACCACACTGGGTTCTGGAGTCTGCTCTTCCCCGGGCCCAAAATATTTCCTCCCCCTTGCCTCTCCTTGCCTGTCCAGCAGCTTTGCTTAACTCTCCTTTTTCAGAGAATGTTTCGGTCACTCCAGGTAGAGTGGTTGGTGGCACTTCTTTAAGGGCTTTATTGATGTATTATTTCCAGCAGCCCTTAAGGCAGGTCTTCTCTTTATGGGGCTTGGTTCAGAGCAGTGGGTTCCCATTTGCTATCATATGGTTGGACAAGGATGGAACTGGGATTCCAGCCAGCAGGTTAGTTGTAGCTATGATGACACTCTGCTTCCCTCAGCATCTGCTGCCCGACCCTGTGCGAACTCTCATCCAGGCCTCAGTTAGAGCAAATGCTTTGTGTCTACCTGTTTGACAGGAACAGTTATCAAACACACCTGTTAGTGGCTCATGTTTGCCATGCATCCCTTCTGTGTCAGGCTGAATCGTGTACCTGTCAGCTCGTGCCACCCTCATGATAGCCCATGAGACTGTACACTGGAAGAAACTAAAGCTCAGGGAATTTTTGTCCTGCAGCACTCTGCTTGTGACTGTGCTGTTATCCAAGTTGCCTTAGGCCTTCGGGAATGGTCGTGAGGGTACTTCTGTAGGGTCTCCTGTGGCTTAAGGGCTTGTCCCAGCCTGAACAGCTTTGCCATTCTATGTTACTGGCCACCAGACTACCCCCACCCTCAAGAAAAGGCAAAGCAAAAATTGGATGTGGTCATATCCCTTCTCTGTAAACATTTTGCCACCCATCCCATAATCTAGCATCTTTATTACTGGGCATTTTTGGAACTCACAGAATTAGCACAGTGCTAAAACACATGGGCACAAGGTTTAGAAAGGGGTTGGAGAGCATTATCTGGGCCCACTCCAGTATGTAAAGCATACCTGGATGTCTGGATGGCTGCGTTGAATCTCTGACTGTGTCTTGCTTGGATACCCTAGCTCATTTTCAGCCTGAGCTCTGCCCTGCTAACCCTCACCACGGCCAGGTGACTGCTTTCCTCCCCCGAGTCTGGTATCAAACTCCAACCTCAGGTGCAGTGGTTCTTCTCTCTCCCCCTTCCTCCCAAGGAGTCTGTGGTCTCTGGCTTTCTTGATTTCTTACCTTTGCAACTTAGGGTCTTTGGTGGGGAAGTTCTCAGTATGTAGGTCAGGTTGGCCTTGAACTCATTATTCTCTTGCTTCAGCCTCCTGAGTGGGTGTCTTAGGTAGGGTTTCTATTGCTGTGAAGAGATACCATGATCATGGGAACGCCTATAAAGTTTAATTAGGACTGGCTTACGGTTCCAGAGATTTAGTCCATTGTCATAGTGGGCAGCATGGTGAACAAGGAACTGAGAATTCTACATCTGGCTCCACAGGCAACAGAAAGAGAGACCCTGGGCCTGGCTCGAGCATTTGAAACCTGAAAGCCCACCCCCAGTGACACACTTCCTCCAACAAGGCCACACCTTCTAATGTCACTTTCTAAGCATTCAAATGTGAGTCTGTGTGGGCCATTCTCATTCAGACCACCACAGTGGGGTTCTGGGCTGAGTCTTCTAACTTTTATTCCTTTCGATAGTCTCAGGTGTCCCAGGGTAGCTTGAAATTAACTAGTTCAGAGGGTGACCTTGAACTGACCCTGCCCTCTGCCTCTAGAGCCCTGAGGTACCATCACGATAGTTTACTGTTCTGCTAGGGATCAAATCTAGGGTTGTACATACTGAGTCACTACTCAGTCAGACTGAACTACATCTGAAGCCCTGCTTTTGTGTTTTTAATTAAAACCTTTTTTTTCTTGAGATAGTGTCTTGTTATGTAGTCCAGGCTGGTTTTGAACTCATGATCCTCTTGCCTCAGCCTTGAGAATACTCAGATTCTAGGCCTGCTCTGCCATGCCTGTCTTTCTTTGTTTTTGAGAGCTTGTCTAAACCAGGCTGATCTTAGGGTTGCGATCTTCCTCCCTCCTCCTCTCTAGCGCTGGCATTAGCGACTCCGCCATGCAATGTTTTCCCCCCACTTTTCAAGCACACATTATGCCCAGGCCTACTTGAACCCCTGTGTAAATCACCCTAGGAACTTTACACGCAGCCCTCTGCAACATTTTAGACATGAGAAAATTCAGTGTTTGTGGAGAGCCACACTGTGAACTCAGAAAGTGGAACCCAGGTCTGTCTGACTCAAGGGCCGCTGAACTCACCCATGTGTTGGGTGATTACTATGGAGTGCTTGTTGTGTAAGCCAACTCGGACACCTCCCCTGCCTGTGTTGTGTGCGGGGAGACAGACACAGAACAAAGGAACCTTCCAGGTAGGTATCAGGGTCCGGCTGTGCCTGGAGCTTTGGGTGAGGAGAGGTTGCTTGCTTCCTCCTTGCACAGACAGGAGCAGGAGGAGTCTACCTGAGTGGTGCCAGCCTGAACCTGCCCTGCCGCTGGGAGTGGTAATTTCCTCACAGCCACAAAGCCAATCCTCATGCACAGGAAACTTGCTACCCGCTGGAACCTCGGCTCCTTGGCCGCTACAATTAAAAAGAAGGAGGGGACACACGTGAGATAGAACTTCAGGAGAACCCACTGTTTCTGTGGCTTCCCTAGATGTGAAGCCACAACTGCTGACCTGAAGGGAAGCCTGGCTGCTGTGGGCAGCAAAGACGCCAACGTGTGGGAACTGAACAAGCTGTGGCAGTTGAGGCTCGGGGCTCTGGGCTTGGAATCACGGCCCTGCCAGGTTGGAAGCATTCACTTGTGACGCATGTTTTTAGATTTGTGGCTTGGCACAGGCTGTTTACCCCCTAAGTCTGCTAGCTCACCTCTTTCCTGGCAGTGGCATTTAATCTTCACTGATGCCCCAAGGAAGTGAAGCTCAGCCTGGCACCCTGCTCATTAGCACCTCTTGAGCATTTGGGCTTCTCCATGGCTTTGCCAGCCTAGTCTTCTCTGATGGCAGCCTCTTGAGGTTCTGTTACCTGCTGTGGCAGAATGACCCAGGAAGGTTTAGTTAGCAACAGGTTGGCATTGTTGGAAGATGGCAGTCTATCCCTTCCACCATTCTCCCTCTTGCCCTGAGGTCTCCTTGTTTCTGTGGGTTTTCAGTAAGGGAAGATAATGTGGGAATACAGGTGGGTCCTGGACAGGGGGGCCTCTTTTTTTGTCTTGGAGTAGTCCCCATCCTGGTAACTTCTAGACTGGGCTGCTCACATCTTATCTCCTTCATGGACTTGGAGGAGAGTGGGCCTCCAGGAAGTCTGAGGACAGAGAGCCGAAGCTTCTGTGTTGATGAGAGAAGTCTTGAGTCTGGTTTTTGCTGTGGTCAACTTTTTCTGGCAGGTGGCACTTTCCTGGAACTTGGCTCTAGGGCAGGCTTGGGGAAGGCAGGAAGATTTGTTCCTTCCTATATAGCCAGTTTACAGTCTAACTAGTTTGTTTGTGTGTGTGTTGTTTTTCATTTTGAAACAAGAGTCCTCTATAGCCCAGGTTGGCCCCAGGTTGGTGATATTCTCAGCACTTTGTGGAGGCGAGAAGATTAGGACTTCAAGGCTAGCCTCAGAAAGAAGCAAGTTTGAGACTAACTGGGCTCCTTATCCACCATAGTGCTAGCCAACAGGGAGGCTTGAGGTTGCTGAAGCTTCCACTGCTGATGTGGGAGTGTCATATCAATCTGTTGATTTCATTGGTTAAGCAATAAAGAAACTGCTTGGGCCGGGCGTTGGTGGCGCACGCCTTTAATCCCAGCACTCGGGAGGCAGAGGCAGGCGGATCTCTGTGAGTTCGAG
>NC_022030.1:21139856-21147227 GCF_000317375.1 Microtus ochrogaster
ACCTCGTGGGCTACACAGATTATAAGAAATGGGCTAGTCCAGGTGCGAGAGTTAGCCGAGAAGAGGCTAGATAGAAATGGGCCAAGCAGTGTTTAAATGAATACAGTTTGTGTGTTGTTATTTCTGGTGTAAAGCTAGCCGTGCGGGAGCCGGGTGGGACAAAAAGCAGGCCTGCCGCTCCTATTTCAACACACTGCTCCTGATGGCAGCACTTCTCTGCTTCTCTTCCCAGCACCCCAGCAGACAACAGCAACAGTTCCCATCCCTGGACGACAAGCCCCAGTTTCCAGGGGCCTCGGCAGAGTTTGTAGACAAGCTTGAGTTCATCCAACCCAATGTCATTTCTGGCATCCCCATCTACCGTGTCATGGACCGCCAGGGCCAGATCATCAACCCCAGTGAAGACCCCCATGTGAGGCTGCTCCCCTGTCCCAGGCCCCCATGCCCAGGTCCTTGCCTGAGTCCTCTGGTCCCAACTTTCCCCATCTGTCTGCCTCTGCCTGCAGCTGCCCCAGGAGGAGGTACTGAAGTTATACAGGAGCATGACACTGCTCAACACCATGGACCGAATTCTCTATGAATCCCAACGGCAGGTAAGTGGGGACAGGCTGGAGCAGGGTGGGGTCACCTCAGGTCCTACCTGTGGTTGTATACAAGGAATGCACCAAGGAGGGTGTGGTATGGGGATCCATTCTATGGTGTCCTGAGAGTTCATGGGGGGTTCTTGGGTGCTGGAAGAGTGTGGGAAGCAACACTAAAATAATCTGCCATGTGCACAGCAGAGAAGAGCTCCAGAAGTACCTAGTTACAGTCATGACTTCAGGCAGGACATCTCTCTTGTCTTTGACCTGGTCTCCACACTGTGTGTTAGCTGGGTGCAGAGCTTAGTGGTAGAATTCTTGACTTGGCTCTGGGATCCGTCATTAGCTCTACAAATAAGTAAGTAAGTACACAAGAGAATAGAATAGAATACTTAAAAAGTCAGGCATAGTGATACATGCCTGTAATCTCAGTACTTGGGAGGATGAGGCGGTAGGATAGCCATGAATTCCAGGTCAGCCTAAACTACAAAGTAAGACACCGTCTCAGAGCTGCCCCTCCACCACCACCCCATAAATCCGTGAGTGAGAGCTGGTGTTTTATTTTTTTTTAAAGATTTTTTTTTAAAGACTTTATTAAGTATACAGTGTTCTGCCAGAAGAAGGCACCAGATCCCATTATGGATGGTTGTGAACCACCATGTGGTTGCTGGGAATTGAACTCAGGACCTCTGGAAGAGCAGCCAGTGCTCTTAACCTCTGAGCCATTTCTCCAGCCCCGAGAGTTAGTGTTTTAACCTGTAGTGTTGGGATGGGAAGGAATTAGCTGTCCAGCACAAAGGAGTTTACCTACTACACACAGGACAGCCTGTGTTTGAGGATTATGCTCAGGCACGAGGGGTAGAATTCCCCACTCCAAAGGAAAGCTTAAGAAACAAAATCCAAAGCAGTGCTTTACAGGTGACAGGTTTGTGCTCTTGGATAAAAGAAGCTAGGGCTAGGGGGCCTGGAACTCATCCAGCAGCAGGCGAATGTCAGTGCATGTCCTGTCTCCTCCTTCCATTGCTTGCTGTGCTGTGCAGTATTGGCCTCTTTCTTCATGGTCTCCTTATGATTCTCACAGTCTAGATGGCTGTTGGAGTCTCCTTCCAGGGAGCACGTAGAAGGAAGGTCAAATACGGCCCATCCTATCTCTCTCCTCACTCATGTCTTTGTAGAGCAGTCTTTGTGGAGCTTTCTCGGGCATTCATCAGCCCTTCCTGGTTGCCAGGGAGATTGGCACTAGCCCTTTCATCTGAGTAGCCCCTGCCTGTGGCAGTATAGGAGGTTGGGAGGACTCTGGGTAGACAGGCTTTGCCACTAGCCCAAGGTGGGGGTGCATCTCAGGCTCCTCCACATGCTGAACTTGACAGCCCTGCAGGCCCTCCATATCCCTTACCCGCCCACCCACTTGGCACCAGAAAGTCAATTAACTTTTAATTGGCTCCCCACTTAGAGAAAAGCCCTTCTTCATCACTTTCCCTGGCAGCTGGAAAGCCAGGTTCCAGGAGCAATGCTGAGCTCCACAGGGGTGGGGGTCCTGAGGGGCAATCGGGAAGAGCGTCTCCACATGATCTTAGGTGATCTTGATTTCATCATACACCAGGAGTTCCCTATCTCTCTAGCCTGACTTCCATCTTGGTGCCTTAGACCTAGTTGGCATCATCTCTGCTCATGCCCCATAGCAGACAGCCTGCCCAAACTTGACCTGTGTCCCTTCCTCCTCTAACTTGTTTCTCAGTGATAGGCACTGCCAGCCACCTTTCTCGTTTTTCCTGCCACATTGAGTCTCGTAGCAGCTCCACAGCACTGTTGGAAACCCACCCTGTCCCTCTACTCCATCCTTTTGGACAGAATGCTGTTTGTTGTGTGCCTGTCGCCTTAGGCTCACAGGATGGCTGCCACAGGTCCAGGCATCATGGCTCTGAGCAAGGCAGGAAGAAGGTAGAGGTATGGGTGGTGCCAGCAGGAGTTTCCCTTAACCCATAAGCAGATTCCATTGAAGCTTGGTATTTAAACTGTCCCTGACCAACCACTTCTCACTAGCAAGGGGGGTTGGGAACCCCAGTGTCTTTTTCAGGTCCAGGATAGAGAAGCTAGTTGGTCTCTGTGGGGGTCAATCACAGAAGCACTAACTCGGCTTTTTTTTTTTTTAAAGATTTATTTATTATGTATACAGTATTCTCAGTATTCTGTCTGCATGTATGCCTGCAGGCCAAAAGAGGGTACCAGATTTCACTACAGATGGTTGTGAGCCACTATGTGGTTGCTGGGAATTAAATTTAGGACCTTTGGAAGAGCAGGCAGTGCTCTCAACCACTGAGCCATCTCTCCAGCCCCCCTAACTCGGCTTTTGAGGAGTCATCATCTATTCCTCCTGGTCCCCTCTCCTGAGTCGCTGCAGTCTTTCCTGTTCTCCATCCCTTCCCTGCAGAGGTGGCTGCAGCTCCTGCAGAGTATCCTAGAGGACAGTCCAGGCGTTTGTCCTTGTCACCCAAGGGCTGCCTTTGCACATCATCTCCCTCATCTTCACGTCATGGCCCTTTGGCCTCAGGTCTTTCCTTGTCCTTTTGTCTAGGCCTTCCACTCCACCTGCCTTTGCCCACTGCAGCAGTTTCTCTCTACACTGGGCACTGTGTGTGCCATCCTTTGGGCTCTTGTCACTCAGCCCTAACTTCCCACTCAGTTTTTTCTGGAGGCAGGAGGTCCTGCAGCCCAGCCAGTGATGGCTGCAGTGATGGCTTCATATCTGTACATGTTAGGCACTCCCGCCTTTAATTCTAGCACCCAGGAAGCAGAGGCAAGCAGATCTCTATGAGTTCAAGGCCAGCTTGCTCTACATTGTGAGTTCAGGATAGCCAGGGCTATGGAGAGACCATGGCTCAAAACAACAACAACAAAACAAAAAGTCAGGCAGGGTTCTCTGTCAAGGACTGCCTTAACCAAGTCCGGGCCCCTTCATCCCCAGGGCCGGATCTCCTTCTACATGACCAACTATGGTGAGGAGGGGACACATGTGGGAAGTGCTGCCGCCCTGGACCATACAGACCTGGTGTTTGGCCAATACCGGGAGGCAGGTATGTTTGCTGGTAGTTGCTTCTGGGATCCCCGTCCAAGAGGTAGTCTTCCATCAGAGTCAGAAGTGTAGGCAGTGTCTCTTGCAGAGAAGGGTAAGTCATTAGTCTTCTCTGAGCCACCATGTCCTCATCTCCAAAGTGGCCATGAGGAGGTATCTGAAGTTAAGCCTCTAGAAGGCTGCTGGGGATGAGGCCTGACTGGAGGCGAGGCACACTCTGTGGACACCTGCCTATCCAGTGCTGGGCACTTGTGGACTCTCCTGAAGTGCTGTGTTCCTTGGGAAGGTCCTGAGTGCAGTGTGGAGCTTATTTTTGGCAAGATAGATAGATGCAGAGTGAAAGGAAGGAGCAGAGAATAAGGTAGGAGCCTCTCTGGAGCCAGGATGTTCTTGGCAGTCGAGCACCTCCCTAAACACAAGTGTGGGCTGAGTGAGAGGCTTGCTGAGCGTGGAGATGTGGTTGCTTGGGGTCCTGCAGGAAGCTTCCCCTGGAGGTACCAGCCAGGCAAATCTTGAGCTTAGGAAGGCCAGCCACATCTTGGGCCAGTTTGCTTGGCCATGCTGTCCTGTTTATAAGGAGGTGGCAGCTCTAGCTGGCTGCTGAAAAGAGCCTGGCATAGGCTGAGCACCTGGAGTTAGAGGACCTTGTTAGAATCGTTCCCAGGGACAGCTTATCAGAAGTGGGGTAGCCAGTATGACTGTCCAGAGGCCTCCTTGGATAAGCTGGGCATCATTCTACAGCTGAACCAGCTCCTCTTGTTCTGGGTTGGGATAGTTGGGGCTTGGCATCTTGAGCAAGGAAAGCCGGGCTTCCAAGGCACCGGGGACCTGTAAGCTCTTGTGTGTGTGGAGGCAACAATGCAGGGAGAGAAGTGAGGCCACCCATCTCCTAGCTTGTAGCCCGCCCATTGTGCTGAGCTGCTTCTCACTGGGAGCCTGGCGTGGTAGCATGTGCTAGTAATCCCAGTCCTCAGAAAGCCGAGGCAGGGGGACTGCAAGTGTGAGGACCCCAAAACCGCCTACTATGATGTGGGGAGATGAGAGGTCTCAGAGCAGCAGGTGGCCCTCACTGATCTCTGGAACTGCATCGGAGTTTTGTCTTATCCAATCCTTGCTACAGAACATGGGCACTCTGGAGATGACCTGCATTGGGTGACTTCCAGCGGAGGAGGCAATTCCTTGTTAATTGTGAAAGCCAGTCAAGCAAGCAGCAGGGACAGAGTGAGGTCCCGAGGGAGGGGGGTGGGGGGAGGCCATCTGCCTCCCAAGGGGTGGGGCTTAGTGAGTCCTCTTCACTTACATCTGACCCAGTGACAGCCCTCTCTGTCTTTCTGGCTGCTCTCCCATGCAACAGGGAGTGGTATTGGTCAGGACTGTGAAGCAGCAGCAGGTGCTAAGGCAAAGCAGTAGGTTCCCATGGGACCCGTAGTCCCTGGTGCAGTCAGATCTACCTGGCTGCTGTGTGCAACCAAGGCTGTGTGTTTTGTTTGTGTTTGGTGGCGATAGAGATGGAGCCCAGGGCCTCACACATACTAGGCAGACAGACACTTTACCTCTGAGCTCCACCCCAGTTTGGGACTCTGTATGAACACTTCTTCTCACTCCTGCTTGGTGATTCTCATGTAGAAACTGAGAGCCTGTCTCTTGTGGGTTTGTGGACCAATCTCAAGACGCACTTCCTCCTCTGTCAGAGCTCCTCCTCCATCATTGTCTATGAAGTGTAGCCAGACCTTTGCAAATTTATAGTGCCCATTCAAAGACATGTGACAGATGACCATGAAGGCCAGGCATGGTGGCACATGCAGAGGCAGAGGCAGGAGGATTGCTAAAAATTTAAAGTGAGCCTGACCAACCTAAAGTCCAGACCAGCTGGGTGTGGTGGTACACCTTTAATCCCAGCACTTGGGAGGTAGAGGCAGGCAGATCTCTGTGAAGCCAGACTGATCTACATAGTGAGTTCCAGGACAGCCAGGGCTACATAGTGCAACCAGTCTCAAGAAAAATAAGCTGCTTGTCATGTGATCCCATTAACTTTCTTCTGTTTAGAAACACGTCTCACTATGAAGCCAAGGCTGGTCTGGAACTTGCTTTGAAGACCAGGCTGACCTTGAACTCACAGAGATCTGCCTGCCTCTGCTTTCCAAGTAGCAATGAGCCACCATGCTTAGGCCCATTTTAATTTCTCATATTAAGAACCACTCTGCAGTAAAGGGTTGGGAAAGACACCTAACAGTGTTTCTGTGAGATCTCAGGCTCTGGGGACCAAAGGACGTCATGACCCACAGCCCTGCCCCATGGTATGGGTGTGAGTTGGGACCCTTTTCAGTGATGCTGAGAGAATCCCAGCTTGTTCTGAAGCAGTCACAGACCCCTCTGTCTTAGTTAGGGTTTCTATTGCTATAAAGAGACACCATGACCATGGCAATTCTTATAAAGGAAAACATTTAATTGGGGTGGCTTACAGTTCAGAGGTTTAGTCCATTATCATCATGGTGGGGAGCATGGCAGCATGCAGGCAGATATGGTGCTGCGTACATGTTGATATGCAGACAGTAGGAAGTGCACTGAGACACTGGATGTGACTTGAGCATATAGGAGACATCAAAGCCTGCCTCCACCTTGACACACTTCCTCCAACAAGGCCACTCTAACACTTCTAATAGTGCCACTCCCTTTGGAGGCCATCTTCTTTCAAACCACCATACCTCCAATCCTCTGACTTAGCAAACAGGGCCCCTTTGATGGTCATTTGGGGTCCAGCAGGGCTTTTATTTGAAGAAAAAGTTTTATTTCTGTGAATAGATAGGCTTTTCCTGTTGTGCAGGTGTGACTTGGTGGCCTGTACTTAAAGGAGGCGCATTAATTCAAGAAACAAATCTTAGTTTTTCACCAGGAAAAAGTCTTGGGCTGGGAGTGTGTCAGTGGTAGAATATTTGCGGGCATGCCTGCCCGGGGTGGGTTTCCATGTCTAGCAGTGTAAAAAAGAAGGAAAAGGGAGGGGCTGAGGGCCACCAAGGGAAAGAGCCACTTTCCCTCCATCGGTGTTGTTGTGTCAGTGGATGATGTTAGGAAAAAAATCCTAAGAGGGGCGGCTCTGCCGGCGCAAAGAAATCCAATTAGGTCAGATCAAACCAAATTAAAATACCCATCGTTTTATTAAACACAATGCTCTCGGGTTGTCGAGTGCATGGTGTGGAGACAGGAAAGTGGGGAGCATATGCAAACCTGGAACCACGTGTTTGTCCTCTGGGAGCCCACTAAATACCCTGTCTGAGTGATCCTGACTCTCCCCCAGAGAGGGGTCAGGACTTGCCATTCTGGGATTTGGAGTCTAGAACAATATACTCCCAGGCCAGGGGGCTGGGATGGATGCCAGGGGCTGGGGCTATGCTCCAGACTTAATAGATGGTACCCTGTATCTCTGAGCAGGGATCAGCATGTAGGGATTCAGTGAGTTAGTTTTGTTTTATATTTATTGAAACAGCATGTCAGTGTGTAGACCAGGTTGGCTTTGAACTCTCTGAGATCTGCCTGCCTCTGCCTCCTGTGTGCTGGGATTAAAGGTGTGCGCCACCATGCCTGGCCAGTGAGTTATTTAAAAAAAGGAAAAAAGGCCGGGCAGTGAGTTATTTAAAAAAAGGAGCCGGGCGATGGTGGCGCACGCCTTTAATCCCAGCACTCGGGAGGCAGAGGCAGGCGGATCTCTGTGAGTTCGAG
>NC_022030.1:21147371-21151681 GCF_000317375.1 Microtus ochrogaster
AATCCAAAAAGAAAGACTTTGCCTGCCATTTTCTTTGCAGTGCAGCTCCGTCATATGAAAAATTCAGTTATATCCATTCAAGGATGAGCGTCGGGAGATGCTAATGTACTGAACCATTTACCCCTACTGACAGTTACCAAGAGGAGTTTTCTGGGCCAAACCTAAGCCTCTCCCGAGATAGCCTGTATCAGTGGCCCCTGTCTGTCTTTGTGAGCCCCTGAGTTTGCCTACCTGCTACAATCCGGTTCTTAATTATTGTTTGTTTAATTCAAGACATTATTTTGCTACCTACGTAGCCTAGGCTAGCCTCAAACTTGCAATCCCCCTGCCTCAGTCTTCGAGGGCTGGGCTCACAGGCTGTCTTAGCACCCTGACCTGCCGCTTTGATCTAGTTAGGAAGGTCTGGGCAGATTCTGGCTGGTTCCCAGCTGCCCACAGGGTGGGTCTTACACTCCTCCAGTACACTGCTCAACAGGCTCATAGCTGCCTCCTCCTTCCAGGTGTGCTCATGTACCGGGACTACCCTCTGGAGCTGTTCATGGCCCAGTGCTATGGCAACGTGAGTGACCCAGGCAAGGGGCGCCAGATGCCCGTTCACTATGGCTGCAAGGAGCGCCACTTCGTCACCATCTCCTCTCCACTAGCCACGCAGATCCCTCAGGGTGAGGACATACGCCCACCATCCATGCAATACTTATGACATACCTCTCTGTGCGGGCCCAGGCCTTCGCTGCCTACTAGTTGGGTGCTGCCATTAGAGCCTAGCCTTTGTCAAGGGCTTTCAAGGAACCTCTCAGAGGAGGGCTCCATGGTGTCCCATCCCATTCAGCAGCCCTAAGTCATCATGGCTACACTGGACTTCCCAGACTCAGGCCGTTCCATCTGATCCTCCTCCTCTCCAAGCCAGCAGGACCAGGAACCTCATTGTCAGACTCAGATTGTCTGATGACACTCAGTTGCTGTGGGGGTAAATGCTAGCATGGATTACTATGGCTGTTACAAAGAACAGGGAATTGAAGGTGAAGAAAGAAGTGGCTTGCTAGGGTCTTGTGGTAGGGAGGAGGGCAGGAACTCACTCATGGGTTCTTAGGACTACAGAGCCCAAGTTCTACCCTGCCCTGGCTAACCTAGGTTCTCAGAGCCAGGTAGATTCTCCAGAGCATGCTGTAGGTGCCCTGAGGCTTCTGGCATACTACAGAGACTGCCAGGATGCCCGGCCTGTGCCCATACAACACACAGACGGAGGATTAGCTCTTTTGGTGGCCCCCTGGGCCCAGAGTCTGGGAGGTGTGTGTCATAGTAGCTGTGTGGCTTGTGAGTCCGCAGGCCTCCTGGGAGAGGTGGGTGGCAGGGCCCTCTCTGAACTGGCCTTATCTTCTATTATGGCTCCCTGGAGTCCCTCAGTCAGCAGATATAGGGAATGGCCACCATGTGCCAAATGTCACCCTAGGCTTTCTGAACAAGAGAGACAAATGGCAGCCCTGTTGATGCTAATGTTGGATTGGAGAATGGTAGAAGAGAGTGAAGAGGCAGAAACTAGAGTGCTTCATATAGGTGACAGGAAAGCCAGGACAGGGCAGTGTCAGCTGGGGGCAGTGGCAGAGGCACCATAGTGATTTAATGATAGACTAGAAGCAGTGTGGAAGGAGCTGTGTGGGTTCCTGGAGGCAGTCATGTGTTTAGTTATGACCAGACCAGGGGGCTTAGAGGAGGGGATACAGAGCAGGTGGGGCCTAGTGGCCTTTGCTTATTGCAGGAACTTTGGCCCATAGTGGCATGAGAGCCCAGAGTTAGGCAAGAGTCTGCCAGACTCACACTGTGAGAAGCCCTCAGCTGTCCCTTGGATGACAGATCAAGGGGCAGTGGGCTGCTTAGTAACTAGGATATGAGGTGCTGGTGCCTGGCTTTGGTGGGCAAGGTCCAGATCTGCCTGTCCCTTTGAAGGTGGGGGAGATGCAAGCATGGCAGATGGGAGTCAGGGCTGATGCACATTTTACATCCTTCCTGTAAATGGAAGGATGGTACTCTAGTCAGCTGAGAGGGAGAAGGCTGTGGTGGGCAGGCCCTTGGTACCTGGTGACAACTTTCCCAAGCCTAAGGTTATGTGGCTGTGTGCGCGCACGCGTGCGTCCCTGTGTGGCTGCTTCTTCCTGTTTGTGTTCTCTCATCTATGTTTCCATGCAGCGGTGGGGGCAGCCTATGCTGCCAAGCGGGCCAATGCCAACCGAATTGTGATCTGTTACTTTGGCGAGGGGGCAGCCAGTGAAGGGGATGCCCATGCCGGCTTCAACTTCGCAGCCACCTTGGAATGTCCTATCATCTTCTTCTGCCGGAACAATGGCTATGCCATTTCCACACCAACCTCTGAGCAGTACCGTGGGGACGGCATCGGTAAGGGCCCTGCTCCCACCGCTTTCCTCCTGTTCTCTTCCTGTGGTGTCTGATGGAGAGGGTACAGGAGGCAGTGAATGAGCACACTTTGCTTTGTTCTCCTTCCCTCCTCTCTGAGGCCTGACTGGAACCCTCTTTGTCCCTGCAGCGGCTCGGGGCCCTGGGTATGGCATCCTGTCAATCCGTGTGGACGGCAATGACGTGTTTGCAGTGTACAATGCCACTAGGGAGGCCCGGCGGCGGGCTGTGGCTGAGAACCAGCCCTTCCTCATTGAGGCCATGACCTACAGGTACCTGCCTGTCTCACTTCCATCACTGCAGCCCACAGCTCTGACAAGCCCTCTGTCAGTGCCCCCAAACACTGCCTTGTCACCCCGTATTGCGTTCCCCTCCTTGCTTTACATCACTGCTCTGTTCTTTTCTGGCCCCCACTGCCAGCTGATTCATGTCTCCTCCTCTGAGCAGGATTGGACATCACAGTACCAGTGACGACAGCTCAGCATACCGTTCAGTGGATGAGGTCAATTACTGGGACAAGCAGGACCACCCGATCTCGAGGCTGAGGCAGTATCTGCTGAACCAGGGCTGGTGGGATGAGGAGCAGGAGAAGACCTGGCGGAAGCAGTCACGAAAGAAGGTGAGGGCCGCCTGGAGCTCCTAGTTGTGTGCTCCACTGGCTCCTGCACAGGGAGAACTCGGGGAGAATGGGAGTGCAGGATGTGGATGCTCGCATTGACCCAGGCAAACTAGTCCCCATAAGTGGCCCCTGGAGCCAAGCTGCCTAGGCCGTATGGCCTCAGTGAGTCTTCAGAACCCAGGGCAGGTTTCCTCATCTCTAAGTTCCCGGGGTATTTGCTTCATAACTCAGTCTTTGTGATGTGGGGGAGCCTCACCTGAGCTGTAGCTGGAGCTAGTGTCCATCCTTTGTGGGCTAAGGGCAGGATGGTCTAGCCTCAGGCTGCACTGTGGGTACTGGCTCAGCCCTGACTGCATCGACCTGAGAAGGAGTCCTTCCTGTCTCTGCACCCTGAGCCTCTACTCCTGTTCCCTCCATTGTAGTTCCAGGTCCCCTGCGGTCTAGAACTGGGGCTCTGGAGAGTTAGCTAATCCTAGGCTGAGGCCTCAAAGGGGAGTGGTTGGACCTTGGAGGAGGGCAGGGAGAAGGGGACAGCCACTTCTTACCCTCCTGTGTCTCCCAGGTGATGGAGGCCTTTGAACAGGCTGAGCGGAAGCTAAAGCCCAACCCAAACCTGCTGTTCTCTGACGTGTACCAGGAGATGCCCACCCAGCTCCGCAGACAACAGGAGTCACTGGCAAGACATCTGCAGACCTACGGGGAGCATTACCCCCTGGACCATTTTGACAAGTGAGGCCCTAGCCACCCTGACGTGGTCCTGCTCTGAGTAGAGCTGCTAACATGCTCAGCGGCCAGGGTGGCACTCCAAACTGTCATGGGGTGACTCCCACTCCCCATTCCTGCTCCTTCAGGCTACTTCACTGGGCACAGTGTTTGCAGCTATTGCTGAGGCTCCGTCACCCCCCTCACCTGTTACAGTGCCTTTTTGGGGTAGGACCCAGGCCAGGGAAGACCCTCTGGGCAGGTGGCCCCAGATCTTGCCCAGAGGACGAGCTGGTCAGCAGGGTGAATAAACCAGGGGCTCTGCCTTTGACCCTCTGCTTCCCCTGCTCTCTGTTTCCTCAAGTTTGGGGGCTGGGGTGTGTTTGTGAGGAGGCATATGGAGTCAGGGGGAGAGACCAGCATGGCTGATTTGTTTGCAGGGAGGGGGGGTGTTAATTTTTGTTACAGGATCTCAATGTGTAGCCCAGGTTGGACTGAAATTTGTGATCTTCCCGTCTCACCCTCTGAGTTCTGGGCTTATAGGATGACCACCACACCAGTCTTTGGGGATAGCCTAGAC
>NC_022030.1:21152001-21167794 GCF_000317375.1 Microtus ochrogaster
ATAGCCTGGCTTTAGGCAGAATAGCTAAAGGCTTTTCTCCACTTATAGATCCCTACTTCTATAAACTTTCCCAAGCTGTAAGGCAGCTTTGGTACATGTGCTCTCCAGAGCTCGCTCGTAGCTTGGTACAACATTGCTGTCCAGCAAAGTGTCCAGTGTGAAGGTTTAAGGTGCAACAACATCTGCCTTCCCTGCAGGGGTCCCACATATGAAAAAAATAACTCCTGGCCTCATAGTAGGGAGGACATCATTTTCAAATTTGAAAGTAGGTGAGCACAGTTTGCTATCTTGTCTGGCCTGTCCAGTTCTGGGAAGGGGTTAGGAGGGTCTCAGCACAGCTCATCATCCCCACCCCCACTCTAGCTTGTCTCTGAGGCTCAGCACTGGAGCTCTGGACCCCACAGGTGTTTCCAGAGCCTAATAGTGTCCTGGGGGCTGACCGGATGCACCAGCAGCAGGCCTCGTATGGTGCAGGGGTCCCTGGTGCGATCTGCTGGCCAGGCTGTGAGGAATCCTGGATGGGCACGGGGCACTAAGCCCAGGGCACGGAAGCAGAAGCCAGTGTAGACATCATCAAAGGGGAAAGGCATCACGCGGGCTGCTGCCTGCAGCAGCCAGGGGGCCAGGCGTCCTGAGATGACATAACCACCTCCACTTGCGTAGGCTGGGTAGTCACCTTCAAAGAAGGTCCTCGGCACATAGAAAGGGCCAGGCTTGCGGAGTGGCTTGGCCTGGGTGAAGACCTCACCCAGGTAGAGGCTATGGGCCCAGGTGGGTGGCAGGGTCTGCAGGTGCTCCAGCAGGGCAGGGATATGCACGAAAGCGTCATCCTGAACCTGCAGAACAAAATTCACATCGGGGCAGTGGTGGCTCAGCCAGGTCAACAGCAGCAGGTCTTTGAGTGTCCGGTTGTAGGGAACGTCTAAGAAGTCCCAGAGCAGCAGGTCACCGTAGTGCTGGCTCTCCCATGTCACCAGTGATCTTAGGTCAGGCCCCCCCATTCCTAGTGGGGACCCCAGCAGGAAGAGCAACCGGGTCCCAGCGACTGTGCTGCCCCAGGTCTCCCTCACAGCCTGGCGTGCTGCAAAGTGTCCTGGCTCAGACTTGACAGCCAGGAGCAGGTAGGGGACATCCTTATCAGAGCAACTGGCCACTGGGCTGCCTCCCTCTGTAGGCAACCATAGAGGGAAGCTCCTACAAGCTGCTGACAGCAAGAAGCGCTGAAAGTCCTGGGGGTACAACAAGAAGTCCAATATCTCCGAGGCTGCAACAGTCCCCCAAGTCTGGCAGTTCGTACTGGGCAGAACTCCCAGGTTCCGCTGCTTCTGGTTCCAGTAAGCCAAGGACAGCGGACCAATCTGACCCAGGCGTGCTGAGAGGTTGATGGGCAGGGTGGGCTCGGCATTGTGTGATGTGGGACTGAGCAGGGTGCCCCTGGGTTCAGCCTTGTTAAACCAGGACTCGGATGTCCATTCGATGTACACTTTGAGGCCCAGGAGTGTGAGCAGTGCTGACAGGCAGAGCTGGCACTTGCGGCAACGCATGACCCGGCCCAGGGAAAGGGCCACCAGTGGTGCTGCAAGAGTCACAAGGAGTCACAGAGGGTGCAGCGTGGACCTCCCAAGAGGGCCCATCTGAGCCCAGACAAACAGCCTAGGGCTTACCCAGACCCAGCCAGCTGGTAATGGCTTCGAAGACCCTGACCCTAGGCAGCCTGGCTCATAGTACCTAATTGTCACATTACCTTAGACTGAGCTCCACACCCGCATCCTACTTTTTCCCTTTCCTGGAGTCAAGGTGTTGATGTATTTGCGGCATCGCTTCAACGCCATTCCTATCCCCTTTCCTCCACTCTTCTGTCTCTTTTAGGAGTCCTAGCTCCCCGGGGAAACCCCTTTTACCTTCTTGGAAACCTACCTAACTCCTCTAGTAACCCCACCCCAGGGCCCGCCCCAGGTACCTCTGGGTTCGGCTTCCGCCAGCTCTGGGGGGGTCCTTGGGTCAAGCCCTGCCGGGACTCTCAGCTTGCAGCTGTGTGTCCTCCCGGCTGCCGGCCCAGCCCTGGAGTCTGGAGGGGCGGGCGGGCGGGGAGGAGGCGGGAGGGGCCCCTGGGGCCGGGAGGAGCCAGGGCGGGGCTGGAGGGGAGGCAGACGGGGAGACGCGCTCTGGCGAGTTAGGGCTGGTTTCCTGGTGAGACGTCAGGAAAGGTGCAGGGATGGCCAAATCGTGGACCCGGACTGCGGACTGCGAGGGCCTGGGAAAGAATTCCAGGGAAGGGGAGGCCAAGGGCAGCTGACATGAGTGATCCAGGGGCAGTCTGGGCCCCAAAGAGAAAAGAGAAGGGAGGCCAAGGGACTGACTGGTTCGAGGTCACCGCCAGGTCGTGACTGCTGCGTCTGTGTGTGTGTGTGTGGGGGGGGTATGTTTGTAGGGGCCGCGAGGCAACTAGAAGAGAAGGGTGAGGCAGAAAAGAGAAAGACAGACCACAGATGGCCGGGGTCAGAACAGAGCCTAACTAACCAGAGAAGAGTCAGAGGAGCCCGGGAGGACCCAAAGAAGAAAGGAAGGGCCAGGGAGAAGCGTAAGCAAGGAAAGCAATAAAGGATGAGAGTGAGGTGCACTGAGAGCCCCCAGCTAGGGGCCTGCGCCTCCTCCAACTTGTGCATGAGCCACTACCATCTCCATACAGAAGGTCGGCGCCCCGCCCTGTGATGCTCTGGGCTTTATGCCCCACCCCTGGGGCAGGAGGGTTTCTGACTGTGTTTACATCTCTGCCCTAGGGCCTCTGTAGTTGAAGCTGTGCCAGCAAGTCTGAGGAGGCCAGCAAGATGGGGCCTTCCCAGATCTCCAGGGACCTAGGTTGGGAGGAGGCCTGCTTCCCACCTCCCAAGTCCAGGCTGACCCCTTGCAGCCTACCTGGTTTGGTGGACTGTCCAGATAAAACAGGCACCCAGTGTACTAGCACCCGAGTCCGTTATCAGTCCAGCCCTGATTTCCTCCCTCCAAGTCTGAAGAATGGAGCCCATGGGAACAGATGCAGGAAATGGTGAGTGCTAATGGGATAAGAGCTCCTGTAGGGAAGATAGCCAACGGCCAGGCAGGGTCAAGCCCACCGCCTTGGGAGAGGCTGGATAAGGCTTCTCGGCTCTCCTGGCTCATCTCCCTCTATGGCACTGAGACGCTGTGACTGTGGCATCCTCCTCCTGAGGCCTACAGTCTCACGGGAAGCAAGCAATGCTGGTTGCGGAGTGCAGCCTCGGTCCAGCTGGGAGAATCCATACAGCTGCTGCAACCAGCAGAGTTCAGTAGAAAGCCTCTATTAACAAAGAACGTAGGATTGAGTAACAAAGGGTCAGAGGCAGAAGATTACTTTTAGGGGCCATGGTTTGGAGCATTTTCACTATCTGCTCCCATCTAGTTTTTGGCTACTTTTGGGTCCATGTTCCAATCAGCCAAACAACCAGCCAGACCACTTCTGTGGCACAGGGTAAGTTATTAGATCCAAAAGGCACACCTGTTCAACAGATTTGGCCCAGCTGTCCTCAGCACACACTCTACACACATTTCAAATTCCTCGTCTTCCATATATGGGAGTTTTGCCTGCCTTTATGTCTCTGATCAGTTGCATGCCTGGTGCCTCTGGAGGCAAGAAGAGGGCATCAGATCCTCTTAACTGGAGTTAGACAGCTGTGAACTGTGGCTGCTAGGAATTAAAGGTGGGCCCTCTGCAAGAGCAGTCAGTGCTCTTAACCACCCAGCCACCTGCCAGCCCTTCTCTTTCTGTCTTCTTTTGTATTCTTTGTGATCCTTTGGCTTCAGCTTCCCTAGTGTAGGAACGCTGGTTTGGGGGAAGTACTAAGCGTTTAACCTAGGGCCTCGTGCATGCTACCACTGGGCAGTACTACCCCAGCTTAGAGTCTTTTTCTTATCAGTCGGGATCCAGTTAGGTGTACCTCCCTCTGGAGGAAGTGGATTTGATCCTAGAGTTTATGGCTTTGTTAGCAGTAGAGGACACTCCTGACTCTCTTTTATTAACTAACTTGGAGATAGTCTCACACTGTAGCTCTGGTGGGCCTGGAACTTGCTATGTAGACAAATTTGCCTGCCTTCTGCCTCCTGAGTGCTTTTGAAGTCTTAAGAATAATGAACACATGGGACTGGAGGGACAGCTCTGTGGTTAAGAGCAATTATTGCTCTTGCAGAGAACCCAGGTATAATTCCCAGCACCCACACAGGAGCTCACAACTACCTATAACTCCAATTCCTGGGGATCCAATGCCGGCTTCTGGCTACTATGGGGACTGCATACACGTGACTCACATCTATGCACATAAACAAATCTTTAAAGAATAGTGGGCATCCAGGGCCCAGGTGAGATCATCACCAGATGGTTCTGTTGGCTCCTTGGTTTTGGCAAAAGAGCCTTGAAGTGGCTGGGTGCAGGGGTCAAGTCCTGATGACTCTTGGGTCCACCCCATTCCAGGAATGAAGTTCTGGGGCTGTCATTGAGCTCTGAAGTTCTCAGACTAGCTACACACACACACACCCTCTGAGGACTCAAGAGCGCTCCCAAAAATCCCAGCACCCAAGCCATCTTTGTGGCCATTGCTGTCAGCACAGGAGCCATGGGTACATATTGCAGTTGGCAGCCTGTTGGTATCCACCACCGGTCATCAGAGATGCCCTACAGGGCACACATGCCAGAATCTCTAGCATCCCCCCCCCCTTTTTTTCCAACATGGAGCTTACTGTTGTGTTCACGCCCAAAGTTCCAGCCCTCCCATTTTTTTTTTGTTTGTTTTGTTTTTTCGAGACAGGGTTTCACTGTAGATTTTGGAGCCTGTCCTGGAACTAGCTCTTGTAGACCAGGTTGGCCTCGAACTCACAGAGATCCACCTGCCTCTGCCTCCCAAGTGCTGGGATTAAAGGTGTGTGCCACCACCACCAGTTTAATTTTGAACCTTTATAACTATCCATCTGGATCCAGTTGGGAGGAAAAGTCACAAGGTAATGCCAACAGGGAAGTTTAATATAAAGAATCATACATTTGCACGGTATATTGGGAGTCGTGACAGTCACTGGTAACATGGATACCAGGAGTCATTCAGTCGATAGGGACCTCACCCAGCAATCTGCATCCTGGGGAACCACTGTACACTTCAAGCTCCAGGCAGTCCTGGCCTTTCCGTTGCGTTCTCTCCAGCGCCCTCTACTGATGAAATCTGTTGTGCCGGATGAAGGGACCATTTTCCCAAGGGCTAGGATCCATTTTCCCAGAACAGGAAAACCCCACATTTGAAGTACAAGTCAGTAAATTGTTCCAATTTTAGTATATGTGCTGCTAAAGCAAGCACGCAAGCCTGTAAATCCATGGGCGATGCCGTAGGGCTTGGGGTGCTGCTAGCCTTTAATGAATGTGGATGCACCCTGCACAAGGAGGAACCACCACTGTAAAGAACCAACAGCTTCTTATGTTGGCCACAGTGCTGCTGACATGTATGTGGACAGTTTGGGGGAATGCTCTTGGTGAGCAGGGATAATGAGAAACCGTGGCGCTGTGAGCAGCTGTCCATGGAGGGCTGTTGGCCATGGGGACAGCTGTTTGATAGCTGCAGGCAAACACCAGTCAGCACCCTGACTCGGCCTTCTTATTTGCCAATGCTCCTTTGCGTTGAATGGACCTCACTGGAAGCCAGAGTGAGAAAACATCACACTCCACAGAGCCCCACAAGATCCTGAAAGAGTGCGGCCACAGGCTAGGGAGAGACAGGGCTCGGTGTGTTCTGAGGCTGCTGGTCTGGCTCCAGCTTCAGGCCCTGGGCCCAGTCAGTGCCAAGGACCTCACAATGGGGCAACATTTCTTCTACCAGGATCTGAGTGAGGCCTGGGTGGGACACGGCAGGGAGGTCTGAGATGTCCAGCCTGCGGAGATTCCTGAAGGGTGAGAAGGATGGCTGTGAGAGCGGCATCTGTGTGTGACCCTAATTTCAACTAATAGTTCCTCTTTTTATTCTTTGTGGGTGTGTGTGTGCGAACGGATGGACCCCAGGGCTTCACACATTCTGCTGCTGACCCACACCCCTAGCCCCTTACTGGTACATTCTAAGCAAACACTCTAGCTCTGACATGCTCCCAGCCCCTCACTGGGGGACTCTAGACAGGGGCTCCACCACTGAGCCACATACTGGGGAAGTCTAAACAACTATTATCAGTGAACCAAACCCCTAGCCCTCCAGTAAAACTCTACAGCTATCTAAATATGTGAAATTTACTGCTCACCCCGACAGTGAGGCTCCTACAGAGTTTCTGTCCATACACAAAGGAAGCAAGCCTGGGAGTCAGTTCTTTCTCAAGACACAGAATGCTCAGTTGTGCTCACCTACCACAGGTACTAGATCACAACAGGGAGGGTACAGACAGATGGCTAGCAGCACCCAGAACCCCCTCCTGGCTCTGCTGGCATAGGGTCCGTCTGGGCAGGGCAAAGATCTTACTGGAGGTGGTGGAGGCAGGCAAGGCCCCGTTCTGAGACTTGGGGGCACCCGGCCAGCGAGAGCTCCTGCAGCGAGTCAGCCAGAAGGTAGAGACGGCTAAGGCACCAGTCATCCACGTTAGGGCAGCACTGCAGCGACAGGAACCGCAGCTCCTTCAGGGGCACTGCTGGATGAGAAGGTGAGTGGCACCAGGGGCCTTTCTGGAGCCCAACACCAAAGGGGAAGCCGCCCCCCTGGCCTACTCACGGAGGTTGCTCATGCCCTGGTAGTTGATGGCACAGCCACTGGCATCCACAGCCTCCACAGGAACCTTCCGGAACTCCAGGAACTCGGTAGGAAAATGGCCACGTTCATTTGGACGGATCCACTCCTTGTCCTGAAACCTAGAATGAGGAGTAGGTGATGACATTGCCTGGCTCCCAAGTGTGGCCACCCTAGCAATGGTGGTAGGTCGGCACCCTCCTCACGCCTTCACACAGGACACCAGAAGCCCAGCGTTTGGGAGGCTGAGACCAGAGCACTGGGAATTCAGGGTCAGCCTGGGCTAGAGTGAGACACCCCACCCCTCAGCATACATTTACTGAAGGAAAGAGCTACATGTGTGAGTCTCTGCTGACAGCTATTTTCAGACACATCTCATCCTAAGGAGTCGGCAGAAGTCCTCAGACCAGGTAGGAGTACATAAAGCCTACAGAAACTGAGTATTTTTCCAGAAGGAAGAAAACATCCAGGGGGGCTGACGAGAGATGGTTTAGTGGGTAAGGCTGCCTGCTGCCAAGTCTGACAGCCAGTTAGATCCTCAGGGCCCCATGGTGAAAGGAGAACTCACTCCTTCAAGTTGTCCTTTGACTGCCACATGCACACCCTCATATACTTATCAAGTAAATGTTAAAAATATATATATTTAAAGCTGGGTGGTGGTGGTATATGCCTTTAATCCCAGCACTTGGGAGGCAGAGGGAGGCTGAGCTCTCCGAGGTCAAGTTCTATGAAGCAAGTTGCAGGACAGCCAGAACTGTTATAGAGAAACCCTGTCTTGAAAAACAAACACAAAAAATAAAAACAGAATAACCCCCATATATGATATATATACACACACATTTTTTTTTTTAAAAGGGGAAAAAGGAGCATAAAGAAAGACCTTTTTTGCTGTCTGCTTTTTGAGGGAGGGTCTTGGGTCTCACTATGTAGCCCATGTTGGCCTACAATTTCTAACTCTTCAGCTTCAACCTTCAAATCTGGGATCTCAAGGATATGCCACCATGCCCAGCTAGGAGATCCACTCAGTCTGCCCTCCTCTACCTCCCCAGAGCTGGGATCAGAGGAGTGTGACACCTCACCAGGCAGAAAAACACTTTTTTGAGGTGGGGTTTTGCTCTGTAGCCCAGGCTGAACTTGTCAAGAGTAGCCAGAATCAAGGATTTGCACATCACCCAGCTGCCTGGTGTGACTGAGCCTGAGACATTCCACCTCATGACAGCTGTTTAGACTGAAATCCCAGTCTTTTTTTTTTTTTTAATATTTATTTATTTATTATGTATACAGTATTCTGCCTGCAGGCCAGAAGAGGGCACCAGACTTCATTACAGATGGTTGTGACCCACCATGTGGTTACTAGGAATTGAACTCAGGACCTTTGGAAGAGCAGGGAATGCTCTTAACCACTGAGCCATCTCTCCAGCCCCATGAAATCCCAGTCTTGAAAGCAAACCCTGTATTAGCAATGACACACATAATTCTTTTACTTATTTATGGTGTTTCTGAGACAGGGTCACACATTATATATTTTCTGGCTGTTATAAGACTTACTCTGTAGACCAGGTTGGCCTCTGAACTCACAGAAACCCACCTGCCTCTGTCTCCCAAGTGCTGGGACTAAAGGCATGTGCCACCATGCCTAGCTCTATCTAATTTTTAAATTATTTTTTAAAGGAGGAAGTCTTAAGATATAGCCATGACTGGCCTAGAACTCATAGAGACCCACCTGCCTCTGCCCCCATGTGCTGGGATCAAAGGGCTGGCTGTTAATTTAAAATTTGTGTGTGTGTCTACAAGTGTGCATGCCATGTAAGCCAGTGATGTCGGGCATTGCCATCAGATGCTTTTCCACCACATGTCTTGAGACAGAATCACTCACCTAGGGCTTGCTAGTCAGGCTAGGTGGCTGGCCAGCCAGAGAGCCTCAGGGATTGTCCTGCCTTTACCCCCTTGGCAGTGGGATCAGGGTGTACCCCACATGCCTGACTTTTACAGGGGCGCTAGACTCATGTCCTCATGCATATGTAACAAGCACTTTACCAGCTGAGCCTTCCCCTCAGCTCTGCATGCCATCTCATTTTATAAACAACGTTAAGACAGCAGAGATGCTCCACCCTCCCACATCCTCTCATGACATGTCATACTTCACTGCGCCTCCCTGCTTCAGGATGAAGAGGGCACCTGTGACATATGGGCCGTATTTCTCCTGGATGTCAGCGAAGGATCTGTGGAGAAAATGAGAGCAAAGGTGAAGCCTGGGGCCTCTCACTATGTGCCAGTTCTATGAGGGAAGACTACAAAGCCGCAGGCAAGTACTGACTAGCTGGCTGCAAACCTGACTGCCTATTCAGTGCCATGTACTGGGATTACAGTGGACAGAGCACATCACTGTCTCTGCCTCTGTGGAATCACCTAGTAGCAGGGGAGAGATAACAAAGCAAGAAGTAACTGCAAATCTCAGAAAAGCAGTTCTGAGAAGACAAATCAGGGGCAGCCTGACAGTGGAGACTCATGTTAAAAACCATTTCTTGGTCAGGTATGGCACACACAGGAGGTAGAAGCAGGAGGATCAGGGCTCAAATCCAGCCAGGCTGAGCTATGAGAACCTCCCTCAATAACAAAACAAATCAAACAAAAAATGAAGCTGGAGATGGCTCAGCTCAGTTGAGGGCACTTGCTGCTTTTGCAGAGTATTCAGCTGGATTCCCAGCACCCCACATCCAGTGGCTCAGAACCGCCCGAACTACAGCTCCAGAGAGCAGGGTAAAGGTGAGTAGTAAGAGAATGGATGTGGTAACTGTGATGGTTTGAATGAGAATGCCTCCCATAGGCACATGTCTGAATGCTTGCTCCCCAGTTGGCAGAACTGTTTGAAAAGGATTAGGAGGTGTGGCCTTCTTAGAGGAAGTGTGTCACTGAGGGTGGGCTTTGAGGTTTCAAAATCTCATGCCAGGCCTAGTATCATGCTCTCTTTTGGGGCTTGCAACCTATGGAGCTACTGCTCCAGTGCCAGGCCAGCCTGCCACCATGCTCCCATCATGATGGTCATGGACTAACCCTTTGGAACTGGGAGCAAGCCTCCATTTAAATGCTTTCTTTTAAAAGCTGCCTTGGTCATGGTTTTTCTTCACAGCAATTGACCAGTGACCAAAATACTAACCTTAAAATGAAAGGTATCAGGGCAGGCCAC
This sequence comes from Microtus ochrogaster, assembly GCF_000317375.1. Classification (NCBI taxonomy): domain Eukaryota; kingdom Metazoa; phylum Chordata; class Mammalia; order Rodentia; family Cricetidae; genus Microtus; species Microtus ochrogaster. The sequence goes on from NC_022030.1 coordinate 21,161,944, forward strand.
ACACAGTGAAGTGGTGGGATTGACCCTGGGGATCCTCTGACACTGGTAGACTAGATGTGAAGGCAGAGAGAGACCACAGTCGGTGCCTTCAAATTCACCCTTAGCAACTGGGTGGCCAGCGGCACCCATCCTTAGACGGGGATGGCTTGAGAGTAAGATTTCTTTTAAAAGGGAAATGTGAGAGATATGTTTTAGCCACATATGTCTGAAAAGTCAGCCTGACCACCAAGCAGGGCTGGTGGTGGAGTGCCTATAGAGTGGAGTCTCAGAGAAGGGATGGATAAGAGGAAGATGTGAGCTGATTATGCTGGCAGTGGAAGCCACAGCTTGGCCTGGGACTGACTAGAACAGGAGCGGGGGCTCTTGCTGGAAGATCTGGCCAGCAGGGTCTTTCAGGAGTCTTGCCAAGCCACAGGTTCTCACCGATTCTTCCGGTTCCCCTTCAGTATCTGCTTCCGAAGCAGGTACTCTCTCAGAGCATGGATGTCATGGAAGTAGTCCGAGAGGAACTGTAACAGCGTTCTTTTCTTCCGACTGCTGTCTGGGGTCACGGGCTCACTCATGCTATGGATGCCCCTGGCCCTCGCATTCCATTCTCGGGCACCCAAGCGCAGGAACTGGAGAAGGGGAGAGGGAAAGGATTGGGGTGAGCCTGGAGGTGGATTCCACCTCTAAATCTTACACCATGACTTTTAATTTTACCCATTAATGCAGCCAGTCTTGATTTTTCTCAAGATCTTCTAATTTTCCACCAAATCCTTATTTTTTTTTTCACCCCAAACTCCCATTATACCTTAATTTCTCATCAATTCACTTTTTTTGGCGGGGGGCAGCATATGTATGCAGTATGCATTCTTGTGCCAGAGGTTGAGGCCAGGGTCTTCCTTAATTGCCCTTTACTATATATATTGAGGCAGGGTCTCTCACTTGTACCTGGAGCACCCCAACTCAGCTACTCTAGTCAGTCAGTCAGACTGAGGACAGTGCTGGGATTACAAGTGGGCTGCCATGCCTGGCTTTCAGCAACTCTGGTCGTCATGCACTTCAACGTGAGCTTTAACAATGACCCAGATTTTAACCAGCTCCTTCTAGGGTCTTGCTTAACTACTAATTTCTTGGCTGCTCCATGGTCGATGTAACTTTCAGTGTTAGGGTATCAACAAAGCACTCTACCACTAACTACATTCTCCAATTTAACGACTATTGGGAGTTCTAGGAATTTCCCTCGGACTCTTCCTCGGAACTCCACATTTGCTCCTTGGTTCCTGCCTGCAACTTCGAGTCCTTTGATTTCCTCCCTCCCTCCCTTCTTCTCCTTCCTTCCTTTCTTCTCTCCTTTTTTTGTTTGTTTTGTTTTTTGGAGACCGGGTTTTTCTGTAGCTTTGGAGCCTGTCCTGGCACTAGCTCTTGTAGACCAGGCTGGCCTTGAACTCATAGAGATCCGCCTACCTCTACCTCCGGAGTGCTGGGATTAAAGGCTTGTGCCACCACCACCCAGTTTGAGTCCTTGTATTTTCTATTAAGGTTTACTTGTTTATTTACCGACGGGATTCCTGATCCCCCTGCCTCCGCAATCCCAAATGTTGGTATTAGGAGATCCTTAAATTCCCCAGGAATTTCGCGCAAAAGTATCCTTAATTCTTTCTGCATTCCCCCCAAATCCCAGAACCTCGTTCAGTCCTTCTAGGTCCGATTCAAGACGCTTTCCCAGGATTAGCAGGCCTAGTCCTCTGATTGGCTAGTCCGCCCTTATCCATTGGTTTCTCTACCAAGCCTCCGCCGAGCGAAGCCCGAGACTCTCTGTGGCCCCAGAGAGGCCCACTGGCGTCCCTAGGGCAAGGCCCGGCCGGACACGCTTTGCCCCCGCAGGCTCGAGGGGAGCTGCAAAATGAACTACAATTGGAGGGTTCCAGGCGCCGCGGTGACCTACCGCCCTGGGCGCCGCCATCTTGCCCGATGACGTAAGTAAAAGGGCGGGACTTTCTGCGCAATACGTTGTTCAGACGCAAACGACTACTTTTGTGGCCACACCCCTCCTTTTTTTTTTCTTCTTTTTAGCTTTCTTTTTAAAGACGCACAAACTCTTTAATCCTGTTGGGGTGTTCAGACCACCCCCGCCCCGCCTTTTTTAGAACGGTGTCTTGACACCCTCTGAAGAGGGAGGAGGCGGTCTTTCCTCTTAGGGAGCTTCTTTTCCTGACTGCGGTAGCAATTCTCTTGATTGGTTGCCGGCCCCCTTTGTACCTTTGCCTTCCTTGGCTGTTGCACCTGGTTCCCTCTCTCTCCGCTTCTCCCCGTTCCCTGTGCTTCTGGCTATGCTCTCCCATATATCTACAACAAACTTTCTCCTTTACCATAACTAGGAGCCTCCATGTCCTTTTTAAAAATTCAATCATTATTTTAATTTATATCATTTTCTGTGTGTATACACACCCACATGTCATGGTTCACCTGGAGAGATGAACAGACCATGGGTCCCGGAAGTGAACTTAGGTTCCCTAGCATACACGACAAGCACCTTTACCCACAGAGATATCTTGCTGGCCCTATTGTGATTAGATTTTTAGAATTTTATTTGATACGTTTGCCTGCATAGATGTCTGCACCACATGTGTGCAATACCTTGAAGACCAGAGGTGGACGTTGAATCCCTGCAGTTGGAGTCGCCAGCCACCATATGTGTGCTGGGGATGGAACCCAGGTCTTCTGGAAGAGCAATTGATGCTTTTGTGGTTTTGTTTGTTTGTTTGGTTTGTTTAGTTTCTAACAGGGCCAGGCAATGGAAAGGTGATAGCCAGTTCAGAATTCAGTATAAAAGACTGAATTTAGTTTGGAGTTCACATCTAGACTTTTGTTTGTTTGTTTATTTATTTATTTATTTCTAAGACAGAGTTTCTCTGTATAGCACTTGACTGTCCTGGAACTCACTCTGCAGACCAGGCGGGCCTCAAACTCACAGAGATCCATCTGCCTCTGTTTCCAGAGTACTGAGATTAAAGGCATGAACCACCAATGCCCAGTTAAGTGGATTATTTCTTATACAGGGTCTCTCTCAGGTACATTAAGCTGGCCTTGAAATTTATTTTTTTTTCAATTAAAAACTTGTTTAGTATGAATGTGTGTGCGCGCACATGTGCTTATGAGTGTGGGCACGTGTGTGCTGTGGTCAGAAGTTTATGGGGCACTGGGAAAAGCCTAGGGCCTTCCCAATGAATGCTAGGTAAGCTCTTTCTCAACTGAGCCACTTGCCCAGCCCCCAAATGCGAAGTCTTGGTGGATACAATCATTCATTCATTCACCAGCATTTACTGAACTCTCACAGTGAGTTCTGAGAGCCCCTTTCTCAGGGAGTTGCCATTCTGGGCAGAAAAAGGATGGATAAAAAAAAATGAATAAAAAACTAAAGATACTGTTTGATAAGAAGCAGAAAAATGCCAGGCAATATATTAGGGAATGGCTGGGCCATAGAGCCGCCAGCAAAGGCCTTTGCAAAAGGTGCATTTAACTGGAATGAGTGACATGGAAGAAAAAGATACCTAAAGGTTTGGAGTCAAAATGTTCAGGCACAGGTAAGAGCCAGGGCAGATGCACTGAAGTAGGCACCAGCTTGCAGAGAGGTAGGAGACAGGACCAGGGAGGTGGGCAGTGGGGCTGACCGTGTAGGTCCAGTAGGGTTTTAGTCTTTTTACAGAGGGAGAGAGGAATTTCAAAATCTGCCTTCCATGTTGCGAAGACCTGGAGAATGTCTCTTAGAGAGCATGGGTGGACATGAGATCAACAAAGAGGCTACTGCTATAGTCCAGGCCCATGAGGAATAGGAACTAGGGAGGGGGCAGTAGTGACAGTTGCTTGAGAAACCAGGTGTTATTTATGGAAGTGGAGAGGCAGGGAGCGGTGGGTTTGGCGAGGTGGGGAGTTGGTAGATTGAATGCCCCCAACCACAAATGTCCTTGTTCTGCAGTCCTTAAAGGTGGAGGTGTCATTCACAGAAGGAAGTTTATTTGGTCTGTCCAAGTGGAGAGATATGGATGGGAGCATGTGGCAGGTGTGGCATCAGAAGCAGGAAGAGAGAGCTGAAGTACAAAGCAGAGAAAGCAACAGGAAAGGGTGGGGCTTTAAACTCTCAAAGCCCACCTCGGGTGAGGCACTTCCTTGAGCAAGGTGGTTCCTCACAAAGCTCCCCAAGCCACCATGGACCACTCAACTGTCTTGAGTGAGCAGATGGGGGACAATTCCCTTCAAACCACCACACTCTGACTATGTCACTTTATAAGGTAAAGACACCCCCTCACCTCTGATAGTCCCACCCCCTCACCTCTGATAGGCCCACCCCCTCACCTCTGATAGTTCTACCCCTTTTCTTAGTAGTGTATTTATTGCTTTGTAGCCAAGGCTGACCTGAAACATGTAATCCTCCTGCCTCAGCCTCCCGAGGCTGAGATCTTAGATGTGTACCTTAAGGCCCAGTTTAAGGATTTTTTGGGGGGTGGGACCATGAGGATTTCAAGACAGGGTCTCACTATGTAGTCCTGGCTGTCCTGGAACTCTCTGTAGACCAGACCTTGAACTCAGATCTGCCTGGCTCAGCCTCCCAAGCGCTGGAATCAAAGGTATTTGATATCACTGCTCAATCAGTTTAAGGACCTTGAGATGGGAATGTTATGGTGACTGCTGGATCGCTAATGTCTTATCAGGATGGCCACTGCAGAAAACACGAGTCAGGATGCCGGATGCCAAAGACTGGAGTGATACAGGAAAGCGGGTAGTCTGGAAGTTCAGAGAGCAGTGTGGCTTCTCTCCGGGAAGCACCCAAGTGTGTATGTGTGTGTGTGCCTGCTTGTGCTTTTGTGTGTACCTGCCTACACTTGCATGCGTGTGCCTCCCTGTGCTTGTATATGTGTGTGCCTGCTTGTGCTTGAATGTGTGCACCTGCCTGTGCTTGTATGTGTGTGTGTATCTAATGTGTGCACCTGCCTGTGCTTGTATGTGTGTGTATGTATCTAATGTGTGCACCTGCCTGTGCTTATATGTGTGTGTGTGTGTATGCATATATGCTCATGTTATTGGTGCTGGTGACAGGGCCAGGGGCTTATTGCATGCCAGGCAAGCATGGACCATGTAGCTGCATTCTTAGCCTGAACCTAGAGCCCTGCTCTGCCACTGAGCTGCACCCCCAGTCTTCTGTGGGCTTTGGTTTCGAAGCACATGCCAGTGTAGCACACGTAGCACATGCTAGTGACTACGGATGACATTGAACTCACAACTCTCCTGTTTCCATTTCCTGAGTGTTGGGGTTACAGGCATATACCACCATTCCCAGTTAGCTTGATGTGACACTGGGCACAGAACATGGCCTCCTGCATGCTAGGCTAGCCCTCCGACAACCGAGGCACATTCCCAGACCTCTCTCCCCCACCTTTGGGTTTTGAGACAGGATTTCATTCTGTTTCCTTGGAAATCAATATATAGATGCTGTTGGCTTCAAATTTGCAGTGACCATCTTGCCCCTGCTTACAAACTATTGGGATTACAGGTGTGTGTCTCCCACCATACCCAACTAACCTTGTGATGTTTTTTTCCCCTTTTCTTTGAAAAAAAATTTTTTTGGTGCATGTGGCGGTTTGAAAGAAAATGCCCCCCAAAGGGAGTGGCACTATTAGGAGGTGTGTCACCGTGAGAGTGGGCTTTGAGGTCTCTTTTGCTCAAGCATACTCATGGGCTTGTATGGGTCAAGGCAGAACACGACCTGGAGCACTTCCCAGTCCTGGCCACCTGGCAGTGACACACACAATACAGCCATGCCCAAGGCTAGCAGGACTGGCTGCTGTATAGCAGCCTGCAGTCTCCACAC
>NC_022030.1:21168004-21181304 GCF_000317375.1 Microtus ochrogaster
GGCAAAGCCGTGGCAGTGGACAGACAAGGATCAATTTGGGGGATAGCCAAGGGCATTCAACTGAAGAGGCTGAGGAAGGGGGGCTGGAGAGGTGTGAGGACCTCGGAAGGAAGACAGCCCTGCTCCTTCAGGTGTCGAGCATCAAGCACCATGTGCCTGAGGGAGTCAGCCTAAGAGGCAAGGGTGTGAAGTTAGACCTTTGCCCAAGGCTATGAGATCATGGAGGCTGGACTCCAGAAAGAAAAAAAAATGTGGCCATCTGATTCAGAGTGAAGAATGGACTTTGGGATGTCTCTGCCAGCCCCTCCTGGATCTTTCTTCTCCCCCACGCCCGTCCCACAGCTTCCCAGGCAACTGGGCCCCTTGGACCTTGCTACTTCCTGCTTTCAGTCCATAGTTCAGACCATGGAGCTGTGGGTGCAGTTGAAGCAGGCCGGACTGGAGCTCCTTGGATTGGGTCCACCTCCCCAGGCGCTAAGGATGCCCCCGCCAGAGGGGAACCCTGGCCAGACCCTTCTATCCTCAGGGACAGAACTTGGGAGTGCCAGGGGGCCACTGCTGTGGATCTGGGAGGAGCTGGTGAGTGAAAGTTCACTAGAGAGAGAGAGAGAGAGAGAGAGAGAGAGAAAGAGAGAGAGAGAGAGAGAGATACGGTGGGGGAAGGAGTGATAGCAATAGACATGGCTGAGGCCCAGCCAGGTCTGCTGGCTCATGTCTGTAATGCAGCGCTGAGGCAGGAGAATTTCAAGCTTAAGGCTGCAGATTGTCATCACATGTGAGATTAAAACAAGGGCAGAGACAGGGAGCGGCGGGGACAGAGCAAGAGAGGAAGGAATGGCGACAGTCCTGGAGAGAAGCGGAGGAAGGCATCAGGAACTGAGCTCAGGGATAGACAGACAGGACCTCGGATGAAATGGGAACTGGGAATGACCAAGGGCAGGCCTGAGAAAACGGAGCTGGAGATGCGGGGTCAGAGATGAAAAGAAGGGGCCACAGAGATGAAGAGGCAGAGTCCAGCAGAGAAACAGAGATTAAGAGGTACAGGGAGAAGCAGATGGCATGAAGAACCCAGAATCAGAGAGGTCCCTGGCCAGGCAGGCTGGAACTTGGGCTGGCACCTGCTCCCTGAAGCTCCTGGCAGGTGTGCTTACTCTGGGTAGCATACCCACGACGCTCCTTTACTCCTGTAGGGGAACCTGCGCCGAGTGGATTTCCAGCTGTTGGGACAGCTGTGTGACTTGGGACTGGAGATGGGGGCCCTGCGGGAGGAGCTGATCACCATCCTGGAAGAGGAGGAGGAAGCAGTGGAGGAGGAAGAGGAGAGCTGTGTTGATGAAGAGGATGAAGGGCCTCAGGGGAAGCAGGAGGAGGGACATCCAGGGGTCTCCTATCCAGCCCTGTGCCCCCCTGACTTTGAGATAACCATCTGAGGTGAAAGAGTTTGACACATAAATGAGATGCAAATTTATGTAAAAGCAAGAGGAGATTTGGGTCCAATCAGACAGAATCAATGGTGTTCCTTCAGCAGGCTGTTCTCAGGAGATCCTGACAGTGGAGCCTGGGCATGTGGGCCAGTTTGACTGTAGGTTCGGGAGGGGCACAGAAGCCATAGCTCTATGTGCAGAAATGATCCCAGTGTGGCCTGGAGAGCCAATGATTGGCAAACATGATGGAGATGCTGGCAGACAGGATGGAAGATCAGTTCAGCCTAGTGTGGTAGATAGATGTCATGGCTATTAAGTGACTGAGACATCGCAAGTTCAGAGGGAGATGTGGAATGAGGCAAAGGTCAACGACCCGTGTGGTAAAAGCCTCCCAATAATTAAAAAATTGATTACATGTTGAAATGATGTTTTGAATACATGGAATAAAATATAAATTTTGTATGCTCTTCTTGTGGTTCTATATAACATAAAGCCATTTTAGCCGTTTTCACGTGTGCTATGTGATCTATATGCACACATGTGTGCAGGTCCGTGTGGCTGTCTTCCACTGTGGGTCTCTCACTGAACCTCACAACTGTGACTGGGCTGGCCCGCGAGTTCCCATGACCTTCCTGGCTCCCCCATCCCCATGTTGAGGTTACAGGCACCTGTAGTTGAGCCTGGCCTTTTCCTTTGGGTGCTGGGAGTTGGAACCCAGGCCTTTATGTCTGCACAGCAGGCCCTCTTACCCACGGAGCCACTGGAGGCACCTCCTTTTGTTCTTTCTTTTCTTTTTTTTTGAGATAAAGGCTCTATGTAGTCCTGTAGACTAGGCTGGCCTGGAACTCACAAAGATTCTCCTGCCTCTGCCTCCTGAGTGCTGGAGTTAAAGACGTGCACCACCATGCTTTGTGTTCTTCCTTTCCTTTATGCTGTGTTTGTGTGAGAGCGGGTTCGTACGCCACAGCGTTTGCGGAGGTCAGAGGACAGCCTCAGGCACCAGGCCTTGTCTTCTCCCCTGAGACAGGGTCTCTCATATTTACAGCCGCATGCTGTGTTACCTGGCCTGAGAGTTTCTGCCAGTTCTCCTATCTCCACGTCTCATCTCTCCATGGAGGCAGGGGGATTATAGTTCCTAAGATGTCCAGCTTTACGTTGGTTCTGGGGATTCAAACCAGGTTTTTACTCCCGCAAGCACTTTACCCACCAAGTCATTTCCTCAGTCCTCCCTTATTTTTAATTATTATTATTATTATTACTATTAATGGTTTTTTTTTTCAGAACAGGGTTTCTCTGCGAAACAGTACTGGCTATCCTGGAACTCATAGAGATCTTCCTGCTTCAGCCTCCCAAATGTTGGGATTAAAGGCGTGTGCCACCACCACCTGATTCTTTTTAATTAATTAATTTACCCTAAGGATGCTCAATCATACTATAAGGCATTTGCTCGGCTATGTTCATGGAAGCATTATTTGTCATAGCCAGAACCTGGAAACAACCTAGATGTCCCTCGACCAAAGAATGGATAAAGAAAATATGGTACATTTACTCAGTGGTACTCACTGGTAAAAAAATAATGACATCTTGAAATTTGCATGCAAATGGATGGAACTAGAAAAAACCATCCTGTGTGAGGTAACCCAGATTGAGAAAGACGAACGTGGTATGTACTCACTCATAAGTGGATATTAGATGTAAACCAATGGATAAACAGCCCATAGTCCTCCACCCCAGAGAAGCTGAATAACTAGGGGCTTGTCTTCTTAAAGTGACCCTTACACATAGCAGTCAGGGAACCCTGGGCTGATTAGGGTATTGCCTGGCTGGGTCTTGCCAGATGACAGAGTAGGCCAGCATAATGCCTGAATCCTCACAGCCCCACAGTCTATCACAGTCTCAACTCTGTTTAAAAGTCTGAAGTTGAAAGTCTCTTCTGAGATTCATGAAATCTCTTAAATATAGTCACCTGTAAAATCAAAATCAAAAACAGATCACACATTTTCAACATACAATGGCACAGAATATACGTTACTACTCCAAAATGTGGAGAAGAGAGGTTAGTGAGAAATATTGAACCAAAGCAAGACTGAAACCGGTTGGACAAACCCCAACTGTACATCTCCATGTCTGATATTAAAATGCTCTTCAGAGCTCCAACTCTGTTCAGCTTTGTCAAACACAACACAATTCTTTCTCTTGGGCCAGTTCGACTCCCTGTTAGTTTTCCTTGGCAGGCATACCATGACTCTGGCATCTCTAACATCTTGGGTTCTCTAAGACAATCCAGGCTTCAACTTCACAGCTTCACACAGTGGCCTCTCTACTAGGCCTCCCTCCATTCAGGGACACCCCTGACACACGCCTGGCCCCAGCAGCTTTCCATAGATTCAGATGCAAATTCCATAACTCATTTCTTCCATCCTTAACTCTAAAGTCAGAGCCACATGACCAAAGCTGCCACGTTCAGCTGCTTGCTGGGGCTGGAACAGGCCCCTCCTCCAATTGCATTTTTGCCAGCTTTCTGTTTTTGATGGTTTCCTTCACTGCCTGAGCTTAGCTGTCCTGAAACTTGCTCTGTAGACCAGGCTGGAATCAGACTCAGAGATCCACCAGCCTCTGCCTTCCCAGTGCTGGGATTAAAAGTGTGTGCCATCACTGCTTTGCCTAAACTTTTCTTTAATTCCTTTTCACAAGTCGGAAATTCGGGGGGTGGGATCTTGCCCTGGGGTCCCCACACTCCTCATTCCATCTCAGTCTGCTGATCCACACTCCTCATTCCATCTCAGTCTGCTGATCTACACTCCTCATTCCGTCTCAGTCTGCTGATCTCCTCAATTACAGGATCCGGCTCCCTTCCACTTCCAGTGCTCCTTTTCTCTCCAAATGGTTCTCCTTCCTCAGCTGGCCCCTTTCGTTATAAATTTCATGAGAGTTACCACTAATAACCACAAAGTAGAGTCTACACTAGGCTGTTTTGAGATTTCTTCTGCCAATGGAATTAATTCAAATCTCTTCACTTTAGCCTCAGGCAGACTCTTTGGACAAGGGCAAAAGGCAGCCACATTATTATTTTTTTAAATTTATTATACATTATGTATACAGCATCTGTCTTAATGTATCCCTGCAGGCCAGCAGAGGGCACCAGCTTTCATTATAGATGGTTGTGAGCCACCATGTGGTTGCTGGGAATTGAACTCCGGACCTTCGGAAGAGCAGTCAGTGCTCTTAACCTCTGAGCCATCTCTCAGCCCCGGCAGCCACATTCTTCACCAAAATATCCCAAGAATGATTTCTAGACAACTAAAACTCTTCTCCTCTGAAATCTCTTGATCCAGCCCTGGACAGTTCAAATCATTCTCAGCACTACTGTCTTCCATGCTCCTACTAGAATGGCCCATTAAACAGTGCTTAAAACATCCACTGCTTTCCTAACCTAAAGTACCAAAGTCCAAATTCCTCTAAACAAACACTTCTTCAGGCCTATCACAGCAATACCCTGGTACCAACTCTGTCTTTGTCAGGGCTTCTATTGGAGTGAAGACACACATGGCCATGGCAACTCTGATAAAGGAAAACATTTAACGGGGTGATGTACAGTTCTGAGGTTCAGACCATTGTCACCATGGTGGGAAGCATGGCCACATGCAGGCAGACATGGTGCTGGAGAAGTAGCTGAGAGAGTCTTACAACTTGCAGGCAATAGGAAGTCAACTGACAGTGAGGGAAGCTTAAGCAAAAGAGACCTCTGTCCCCATGGTGACACACTTCCTCTAACACGGCCACACCTACTTCAACAAGGCCACATCTCTTAATACTGTCACTCTTTTGGGGGGCCATTTTCTTTCAAACCACCATATCAACCCAGCCCAAACTACTAAAATTAGGGCAGAACAGAATTCTCACAAGAGATCTCTCCTGGGTGAAGCTAGAAGAGAGCAGGGGAGAGCAGGAGAGCAGAGGAGAGCAGGGGAGAGTAGAAAAGGGTAGGGGAGAGCAGGGGAGAGCAGAGGAGAGTAGAGAAGAGTAGGGGAGAGCAGGGGAGAGTAGAAGAGAGCAAGGGAGAGCAGGGAGAGTAAGGAAAAACAGGGGAGAGTAGAAGAGAGCAGGGGAGAGCAGAGGAGAGTAGGGGAAAACAGGAGAGAGCTGGGGAGAGCAGAGGAGAGCAGGGGAGAGCAGAGGAGAGTAGAGAAGAGTAGGGGAGAGCAGAGGAGAACAGGGGAGAGTAGAAGAGAGCAAGGGAGAGCAGGGAGAATAGAAGAGAGCAGGGGAGAGCAGAGGAGAGCAGGGGAGAGCAGAGGAGAGCAGGGGAGAGTAGGGGAGAGCAGGGGAGAGTAGGGGAGAGTAGGGGAGAGCAGGGGAGAGTAGAAGAGAGCAAGGGAGAGCAGGGAGAGTAGAAGAGAGCAGGGGAGAGCAGAGGAGAGTAGGGGAAAACAGGAGAGAGCTGGGGAGAGCAGGAGTGAGTAGAAGGAGCGGAGGAGGCAGTGCAGGGGCCTGTCTCCCAGTGGCTCAAAACCAGAACCGAAGAGCTGGTTTACACAGCCAGAAAGTGATGAGCGTCCCAGCCACAGCAGGCCTCACGGAAGGAGGGCCATGCTGACAGTCAGGACACTGACCTTGTTGCATCAGTCACAACAGGTCCTCTGCTGGGGCTCCCTGGAATACAAGCCTTGGCTGTGAGGAAATGTTACAGGGGAAGGGTGGGGAGAGCTGTTTGAAACAGCTGTGCCAGGGCCACACCCCGTGTGTGGTGCTAGAGCTTCCTTGAAGCATCCCCGCGTGTCCAAGTCGTGGTGCTCCCACAAGGACCGTTCATCTCATACTCAGCCGGGCAGGACACCTGGCAATGGTGAGTCAAACTGACCCACTGATATTCTTGCTCACATACAGAAAAATAAACATAAGCAGCACTACAGATAAAAGCTGTTTATTAGTATTAGTATGGATTTCAAGTGTGTCAAAGGACTTCAGCAGTCATCAGCCCAGTGCTCCAAGGAGAGGTGTTTTGGGTCCACCATGTCTGTCTTCCAGAGGCCACATCAGGATACAGCATCAACACTCATTAAATTCAGTCTTGGAGACCTGAACATGGTACTGGCTAAGGTAGTGCAGACACAGCCTGTTTACCAGCCTTCATTTCCACAGATCCTAGAAGTTCCCCCAGTGCCTGTTGTACCTTGACCTGAGCCTGCTCTACCAGGACTCCCTGTGTGCTCCCCCGACTTCATCTCCCACAGATAAATGCAATAGACCTCAAGAGAGTTACCTGGGGAGGGAACAGATGCTTCCCATAACAGGAGCCGACCTGATCACAGATCTGCCCACACACAGACAAGAGTGTCTTCCTGAACCACCTCCTGAAGACAGTGGAGCTCGTGGCCACCCAATCTCTCACCTGGCCAGACCCCATCTTTCCCAGGACACACATGACACCTCCTCTTCCAGGCTCAGTATGTGAAGCTACTTCTGAGATATGTGATCTTGTATGTCTGCCCATGAGACAGTGGCCATGACGGTGGCAAGCATATAGGACAGTCCTCAAATCAGTTGTGATTCAGATGGTCCCTTAGCATCCTGCAGCATCTGTCCCTTCCTGTTGGAGTGAATCCTGCTTGAGAGAGAGTGTCAGACACGGGGAAAACCAGGCAGCCTGCTGTGTCACAAAAGGAAGCAAGCCCTTGTTGGGGACTCCAGGGCCTCTCTCTGTGATGACCATCCCGAGGACAGAACACAGCCGAGGTCATTGCTAGGCTGGGCAGTTGTCCTCCCAGAAGACGGGTCCCTATCAGTCTTGTTCAAAGTGGGACATGGAAGGCTGAAAGTTAACACTAGGGAAGCGGAGGACAAGGAGGAGTCCTGAGCACACATCTGTCCCCACAGCTCATGTGACCCTGGGAGGAGACCAAGCTCAGAAGAACTGATACCAGAGTGGCAGGCCTAAGGGCAGTGCTGGGGCTGATGCTCTTCTCCTCAGAGGGGAAGAGAGCCAGCACAGAGACCATGCAGCTCCTCTCAGCCCGTCCCCACACAGGGAACATCCTCTGGTGGGTCTTCCTGTTCACAGGTGAGGGATCCACCCTGAGGCTGGAGTGGGGAGGATGAGCAGGAATGAGCAAGGGTTTCCTGGGGAGAAGAGAATGGAGAGAGGCCGCAGGGCTTATGCTTGTGTCTAGGAGACAACAGGAAGCCAGGCAGATCTTCACAATAGGAACCCTTCAGTGAACTAGGAGTAAGAACTTATAAGCTCAATTCTCACTCTTCCAGCACTAACTCCTGCTTTCCACCATGTTCTTCACACTGGTACTGTACCTACATCAGGGTGACTATATACAAATAAAACTGGGATGATCAAACTCTTGACAGAAGAGTTATGGGGTGCACATGCTCATACCTGCACAGGGGTATAATCCTTTTTCAGACACCACAGATGCAACATGACCAATTTAGTCTCTGTCCTCACGGGAGGAGCATCATACTGAACAGAGAGAGACCATCATAGACATCTAGTACATGAGGTCAGAGGGTAACAGGAAGCGAGAAGAGAGAGGGCAGGGAAAGATGAGAAAGATATGAGACAGGGTCTCTTGAGCAGGAAACCACAGAGGCTTCCCACACTCATGCATGCATATATGTACACACACACACACACATGCAAAGACACACAGTTCTACATGGTCACATGCACACACGCACACACATGTACTTGCATGCACATGGGCACACACACATACATGCATATACACATGCATGCATATACATGCCCAATGCATACACACACAAATGCGTGCACACACATGTGCACTAACAACTCACACATGCATTCAAGTGAAGGAAATGCACACCATGTCATGATCGAGAGCTCCATCTTTTATCTCATAATAAAGTCTCCCATTGATTGGTTTCTCTCTCCTCTGTAGGCACGTTTTTTAGCTTTGAGCATGGACGCTACTAACAGAGCGAATATTAATACAGTACTAGAATATGCTTGGAAAGTGAAACTGTTTTCATAAAGTTCATACATGGAATACCATCGAATGCTAAGAACATAACATGGTTCAGAAGACTAAGTGGCGTTTCAAAATTAAAAACAAAGCCGGGCGGTGGTGGCGCACGCCTTTAATCCCAGCACTTGGGAGGCAGAGGCAGGCGGATCTTTGTGAGTTCGAGACCAGCCTGGTCTACAAGAGCTAGTTCCAGGACAGGCTCCAAAACCACAGAGAAACCCTGTCTCGAAAAACCAAAAAAAAAAAAAATTAAAAACAATAATGAGTTTAGACTTAGGAACTAACCAAACAATGAAGGGGGAAGCATTCATCGGAAGAGAAATGGTATACAGCAATGGAAGCTTGGAGATAAAAAATATCACTTTGGAATACACGAAAAAAGTCTTCATGGTACATGTATATGACAAGAATGGAAAGCTTTTCGAGGGATCTATGCGGTTTACAGTATACCGTAAGTGATTCCCTGTGGTCCCTAGCAGCTGAGCGGGACTCATTGCCTTTCTCTCTCACACACACAGCCTCTCAGTCCCGACCGGACCTAATGTTCTTTCTACATCACCCATGATGGAAACAGACCTGAGAAGAGGAGACTCCTTTCCCTGCATCCACAGTGTGGAAAGTCTGCCCCACGCCTGTCTTGTCCCAGGGACCACGGCTCTGGGGAAGATCCTGAGGAACTCAGTTGAGCACTGGCTAAGGGATCTGGGTTCTCATGAAGGAGGTCTTTTTACCACGATCAGGTACTGTGAGCACCGTGAGGGTCATCTACAGACAAGAGAGTAATCCCCACACCAGCTACCCTGCTAAAAGGAAACCAAAGCATGGGAAATGTCGCTGCTGACTCCGGGCCACACGGGGCCGGGGGAGGGCGTGAGTGCTGGGCAGAGGACGAGATGTCCGCTACAGCACAGTCCTCCTCTATGGCTGGGTTTCTTCCGGGGGCACCTGTGGAGCTGCTGGGTCAGGTGCTTTCCCCATAGACTGGAAGCTCGGGAGAGAGACTGGTGTGTGGTGAGAGCACACACACAATCCTTTCTAGTCTGCAACAGAACCAAACGATTCTGGACAATGAGCAGCGAATGCATGGATGTGTGGATGAAGGAACAGATAAAACAATGTCCTGGAACTTCTCACAGAAACTAAAAACAGACAGAATCTGGGACATTCTGACAACACCTACTCCTGGTCCGCCTGGAGGCTGAGACTTTCTTCCAATCTCTGACCCCTGCTCCTAGGGTCCCCTCTCCCAGAAGCCCATCACAGGTTGCCTCTAAGGCTGATGGGATGTAGGAGGCTCTCAGGATTATTCTGGTTTGGCTATATATTTTCAATTAAATTACCTCTCCTCATGGGAGGGAATGGGACACACAAACACCAGTGCCTGTGTGGAACCCATTGGACAAGTGGCGAGAATCATTCCTCCGTATACTCTCTGGTTCCAGCAATTGAACTCAGACATTAGCCTTGTGCAAGTGCCTTTATCACTAAAGCCTTCTTGCTGATCTGCTGGTTTAGTTTGGGAGAATCCGTGGAGTTCATGGTCTATGTGGACTTGGAAGACACGTGAAGACCCCTGCCCCTCACCTCCTCTTTCCTCATTCCAGGCAGAAGTATCCCTGCCTATGTTGACCTTCCCTGCGGTCTATGTCAGAGCATCAATTCTTTATTCACTGACCCCTGAGCTAGGTACTCCCTCCAGGGCAATAGCAAATGGCACAGAAATCTGTAGAAGCAGCAGCTCCTGGGAGCCAATGCTCCAGCAGTCACTGTGTCAATTATGAGTAAATGTCCAGAAGTGGCTGTGTCGGATCTAGGGCTCTGTGTGACTGACAGTTGAAGCAGGCCATGAGACATGACAGAGCAATTTCTTACCTTTCTACCCTGAGAGGCATGAGGTCTGAGACAGACTGCCAGACCTGCAAGCCACAAAGGCCAGGCTCCTTCCCAGCTTTGCTACTGACTGGGACAGCATCCCTGCATCCCTATTCCACTAGAGGTAGCCCATGTTCCTTCCTGGTTTCTAGGCTCTTCAAGAGGGAGCTTGTCCAACCAATGCTGAGATGGATTTATCCTTCTCCACATGTAACTGTTTTTTCAAGATGTCACTGGTAGAACAGGGTGGGTGTTCTCAGATGGTCACACACTGAAGCTGACACCAATTCTAACTTTGTTCCCCTTGGGAGAATTGACCCAGCCCAATTGTGATTTCTGGGTCCAAAAGTAAAGGGATAAAGCATTTCACGTGCATTTATTGGCTCCCCTGTACTCTGCCCGACTGTCCAGACAGCTGTGGCCATCCACTCCTGGGAATGTACTAACACGACACTACACTTCCCCAACCCATGCATTCCTCCAGCCTTTCCCATGACAGAGACCTCAGACTTGCTTCTGAACAGATCTGTCCCCACAGCAGATGTCTCTGCAGAAGAACCATGTGACCCAAGTCACTGCGCATCTCCCATTCACCGTATGTGACCCTGCAGGTCTTCAGAGCTTGGTCTAAGACTTCCTACACTCTTCAGGAAGCTCTTCCTCTCTGGAATAGGCTTAAGAGCCTGTGTGTCAATCACTTGACACTGAGACGTCTGTGGTCTTCCTTTCTCTCCCAGGTGGGTCAGCACTCATGACACGTGAGCACCCGCATTCTCAAGTCCCTGTTCTCCGTGTTGTGCCAGCCATGTCTGCATGTGAGAACATTTGTCTGCAGTGCTGGAAAGAGCCACCTGGTCTCTGGCCCAAGAACAGAATCAGGACATACTCCGAAGCCTGTCTGTCCTTCTTAGTCTGCTGATAATTTCTTGGGGTCATGGCTCCTCTTTAGAGGTCCTTGGCTCAATAACCACAATAGACGTGAGTGCTATACACTGGGGTCTGAGATGACCATTGGGGCCAAGTGCCAGGGTTGCTTCATGTCTCCATTGTGTGACATCTGCTCACATGCCCAGATCTCGGGACAGGATGTGACCATCTCAGTAAAAGAACAATGGGAAGTGCCACCATGGACCACCAGTAGGACAGTCTTGAAAAGCAAAGCCCCAGAGGGCTCCTGTTCAGGCTGAGCAGTGGAGAGCAATACAGGTGGAGGGGGATCAGCGCCCCCCGCCCCTCGGGCCTAATGTCAGGCAGTGAGGACCAGGAGAGCCAGGCAGGGCTGCTGCAGTTTCTGGGTTAGTCCACAAGTAAGCACTGCAGCTCAGTTCACATGGGAGAAAGCCAGTGCTTCTTCACCCCACATCCAGTGCAGGGGACCCCAGGGGCTGAGTCCTCAGAGCCTCGGGCTTCTGTCTGTGGTGAGAGTGGCCCTATACTTGTAGAGAGAGGACTTTCGGGTATCCAGAACCACACTGACCATTGTTTTCTGTTGTCTACACAGCTTGGGTCAAAAACATCTCTTGCACAAGCAATGGTACTACAGCTGTGGAGTATCAAGACACCATTGAGTTCAGATGTAAGCCTGTAGTTGCACATACAGATTACGAATGGTGGCATAATGGTAGGAAGACTGTAAACAGTAGAAATGCCATCCTGTCTTCAAATTCTGCAACTCTCACGTTATCTAAAGTCACCAGAGAAGTCAATGGAACCTATGTTTGTGAAATCAAGAACCTAGTAAGTAGCCATAGGAGCCAAGAACTGAAACTGAAGATTATCTGTGAGTAACTTCTATTTCCCCATGGTCCCAAAGCTGTCCAAACACACATGCTTTGTGACCATACTACACAGGGCTCAGGTCCACGACACCAGCTCTTGATCCTGAACTCCCCAGGTTGACAATGCTGTCTGTTCACACACACACATCCTAGTAGGCCAAGGCTGCACAGAGATGGGAGAGGTGCTTCTGTGCGAGAGACTTGAGACTGCAAGTGATGGGAGGCAGGGAGGCCACACATCATGGTTTCAGTACAAAGAGAGAGGTGGGATCCTTTGTGTGAGGGATGGGGGGGGTGTGGGTCCTTGTGAGGCAGCTACTCTACAAATGATCTAATCCCAGGCCTGCTTGGGACATTTTATAAAACACTCCTGTCACTTGACTCAGGGATGCAGTGACCCTTCTACAGAACAAGATCTTTCTTCTTTTTCCTACATATTTGTATATTTATTTATTTAAAATTTCCACCTCCTCCCATCTTCCCATTTCCCTCCCACTACCCCCATCCCCTCCCCCTTGCTCTCTAGTCCTAAGAGAAGCCAGGGTGCCCTGCATTGTGGGAAGTCCAAGGCCCCCCCCCCTCCATCCAGGTCTAGGAAGGTGAGCATCCAAACAGACTAGGCTCCCAAAAAGCCAGTACATGCAGTAGAATCAAAATCTGGTGTCGTTATCATTGGCTTCTCAGTCAGCCCTCATTGTCAGCCACATTCAGAGAATCCGGTTTGATCACATGCTCGTTCAGTCCCAGTCCAGCTGGCCTTGGTGAGCTCCCATTAGATCAGTCCCACTGTCTCCGTGGGTGGACGCACTCCTCGCGGTCCTGACTTCCTTGCTCATGTTCTCCCTCCTGCTCTTCATCTGGGCCTTGGGAGCTCAGGCCAGTGCTCCAGTGTGGGTCTCTGTTTCTATCTCCATCCATTGCCAGATGAAGGCTCTATGGTGATATGTAAGATATTGATCAGTGTGGCTATGGGAGAAGGCCAGTTCAGGCACCCTCTCCTCTGCTGCCCATGGACCTAGCTGGGGAAATCCCCTTGGACACCTGGGAACCCCTCTAAAGCCAAGTCTCTTGCCAACCCTAAAATGGCTCCCTTAGTTAAGATATCTTTTTCCCTGCTCCCATATCCACCCTTCCTCCATCTCAACCATTGCATTTCCCCAAGCTCCCCCATCCTCCCCTTCTCCCTTCTCTCTCCCCATCTCCCATTCCCCCAACCCACCCCACC
>NC_022030.1:21182933-21188533 GCF_000317375.1 Microtus ochrogaster
AGTTCTTTGGTAGAGTTTTTGGGGTTGCTTATGTACACTATCATATCATCTGCAAATAATGAAAGTTTGCCTTCTTCCTTTCCAATTCGAATCCCCCTGATCTCTTTATGTTGTCTTATTGCTATTGCTAGAATTTCAAGCACTATATTGGAGAGGTATGGAGAGAGTGGACAGCCTTGTCTTGTTCCTGATTTTAGTGGAATCACTTTGAGTTTCTCTCCGTTTAATTTGATGTTAGCTGTTGCTTGCTGTATATTGCTTTTATTATATTTAGGTATGAACCTTGTATCTGTATCCCTAATCTCTCCAAGACCTTTATCATAAAGGGGTGTTGAATTTTGTCAAATGCTTTTTCAGCATCTAATAAAGTGATAATGTTTTTTTTCTTTCAGTTTATTTATATGATGGATTACAATGATAGATTTTTATATGTTGAACCAGCCTGCATCTCTGGGATGGACTTGATCATAATGTACAATTTTTTGGATGTGTTTTTGGAGTTGGTTTGCCAGTATTTTATTGAGAATTTTTGCATCGATGTTCATGACTGAGATTGGTCTGTAATTCTCTTTCTTGGTTGAGTCTTTGTGTGGTTTTGGTATCAGGGTAACTGTAGCTTCGTAAAAGGAGTTTGGCAGTGACCAACAACATCTTTCTTTTTTTTTTTTAAAGATTTATTTATTTATTATGTGTACAGCATTCTGCCTGCATGTATGCCTGCATACCAGAAGGGGCACCAGATTTCATCACAGATGGTTGTGAGCCACCATGTGGTTGCTGGGAATTGAACTCAGGACCTCTGGAAGAGCAGTCAGTGCTCTTAAACTCTGAGCCATCTCTCCAGCCCCCAATATCTTTCTTTACGCTCTCGTGACATCACATCTTTCTCTTTCCTCCAGATGGCCCAGATTCTCCCACATTGTTTCCTTCAGACATTTCATTCCAGGTAGGATCAAAGATAAGGATATCCTGCGAGTCAGTTTCTCAGCCAAAAGCACAGTATTTTTGGACTTTGAGTGGGAAGCCCTGGAATGCTTCAAAAGAAGTAAACATCAACAATGCCACATTAAATCATACTGGAAGATATGTCTGCACTGCTTCTAATCCTACAAGTAATGCCACTGATTCCACAGCCAGAGAAGTTACAGTCTATCGTAAGTGAATGCCTGGAACATCAGGGCTGATCTTTGGGGCGGTGGCTGGCTTTCTTTAAATAATGGGGAAGAAGGAACTCCATAGCTTGTGTTCACAGTGACAAGCAAATCCCAGTCTTCCTGTGTGACCTTCTGATTCAGGAGACACTCTCTTCCCCCATTCTCTGACTTCTCCTTGCAGACTTGGTGACAGACTGTCTAAAGATAGAAGGAGGAGAGTAATTGAGAAAGATACCTGATACTGACTCCTGGTCTCCACACTCAAGCCCTCATAGGACATGGATGCACACCCATGTGCACACATATACACCACGCACATACAAAAACCAAAACTACCATCATAAGAACTTGGGTTGCAGCTATGATGGTTAGTGGTGTCAATGTGATCAGAGCTGGCATTACTGAAGAACATTACTAGCCTTGTCTGTAGAAATTATCTAGATGGGGTAATTGTGGAGGAAGACCCATGCTAAATGTGGGTTTAGACTGGTTTCCAGGATGGCGTCAAAAGGAGAAAGCCAGATGTTCTGCTTTCTAACTGCAGGCACATGTGGGCAGCCTCCTTCTGCTCATGCCAGCCACATCTTGCTTATTAGGATGAACTGCATTCCTGCACCCGAAGTCAAACACACTCTTCCTTAAGATGAAGAGAGAACACGATGGAGGCCCGAGGCAAACATGCTACTGTTCAAGCACTGGGGATGCCGAGGAAGGAAGAGCAGGATCTCAAAATCATCTGCAGATACACAGCATGTGTATGGCCAGCCTCAGCTATGGTAAATACTGCTTCAACAAAAACAAACAAGAAAATATCAGAGGAAATGCAAAAGACTTATTTTGATATAATACAGGATTGAAGAAAAGTAGCAAATAATGACAAAAGAGCGAATGGCATGCCGACATTAAATCAAGACGAATGAGTGGAACCGAGACGGAAGCAACCCTACAAAGAAACCAAGTAAATGAAGAGTTAGTTTCTTGAAAAGACACATGAAATCAACATGCCCTGGGGGAAACCAAACAAAAGATAGAGATGACATAAATATATAAACCCCGTGTGTAAAAGGCATGACAAGAGACATCATGGATATTGAGAGGACTGTTCAGAAATGTGCTGAATACCACTCATGAGCTTATACCCAGAAGATGCTCAGTCACACCACAAGGACACTTACTCACCTATGTTTATAGCATCATTATTTATAATAGCTGGAAACCTGCTATCACAAATAGTAAGAACCTGGAAACAACCTAGGTGACCCTCAACCGAAGAATGGATAAAGAAAATGTGGTACATTTACACAATGGAGTATTACTCAGCGGTAAAAAATAATGACACCATGAAATTTGTAGGAAAATGTATGGAACTAAAAAAAAAATCATACTGAGTGAGGTAACCCAGACCCAGAAAGACAAATTCGGTATGTACTCATAGGTAAGTGGGTATTAGACACAAAGCAAAGGTTAACCAGACTACAACCTACAACTCCGGAGAAGCTAGGTTAAAAAGGACTCTTAGAGGGACAGGCATGGATCTTTTCAGGAAGGGAAAATAGTTAAGATCTCCTGAGTAAACTGGGAGGGGGTGTAATGGGGAGGGGTGCGGGATGGGAACATGAGGGATGGAGACTGCTGAGTTGGGGGAAGGATGGAGAGGGAGAGCAATGAAAGAGATATCTTGATAGAGGGAGCCGTTATGGGGTTAGGGACAAACACGATACTGGGAAATTCCCAGGAATCCACAGGAATGACCCCAACTAAGACTCCTAGCAATAGTGAAGAGGGCACCTGAACTGGCCTTTCCCAGTAATCAAAATTATGACGACCCTGATTGTCATCATAGCACCTCCATCTAGAAACGGAGGGAAGCAAGATGCAGAGGTCCACAGCCAAGTGCTGGGCTGAGCTCCTAGAGTTTAGCTGAAGAGAGAAACAAGGGATTACATGAGCAACAAGGGGTAAAGATCACGATGAGAAAACCCACAGAGACAACTGACCCAAGCTAGTGGGAGCTTGGGCCTCTGGACTGGCAGCTGGAGAACCTGCATGGGACGGAACTAGACGCTCTGAATGTGGGTGACGGTGTGTATCTTGATCTGTTTGTGGGACTGGCAGTGGGAGCAGTACTTATTCTGGGTACATGAGTGTGCAGTGGGGATGTTCCTGTGCTTTGATCGAGATGGTCGAGATGGATCAGGGCTTGTGCCTGCTGCATGAATACTCCTCTACTAATCGGCACCACAGCTCTTGGAACCTGCTCAGCTGAAGTTACAGCACAGCTCAGAGAGATACTATGGCCTTCTGCAGACCAGGATTGCCCTTCCCTCTGCTGACATCACATGTGCCTTTGTTGTGTTTGTTTCAGATGGTCCAGATGTCCCGATTATATCCCCCTCAAATACTTATTTTCGTTCAAGGACAAACCTCAGTCTCTCCTGCCATTCAGCTGCTCTCCCACCCGCACTGTACTCTTGGTTTGTCAATGGAGAGCTAGTGTCATCCTCCCAAGAGCTCTTTATCCCCAACATCACTACTAATAACAGTGGATCCTATACCTGCTTCGTCTATAACTCTGTCACTGGCCTCAATAAGACCACAGTCAAGAACAACATTACAGCTCTTGGTACGTAATCTCTGAAATATTAGCACCAGGTTAGGAGTGGAGTCTTTTGACTTTCTAGGTAGATGTAGAAGAATTTTATATCCAGTCCATGTAATGGGAACAAGCAAAACTCCATTCTCCTATGACCGTCCTGCTCCATCCCTCTGTCTGTCTTCCTATGCTTCCCTGACTTCTCCTGGATGATAGGGATGGAGCTTGGAATGTGAGGAGGAGCTTCTCCCAGCCTTGGAAACTTCAGCTTGTGGGAGGGACTTCCCAGGGATGGAGAGCCTTAGGGTCAAGATTTCAATCTCTCACTAACACAGTATTCCTGTCTCCTCCGTTTTCTTCTTATGACCTCCACGACTTAGAGGAACATTCAGGGCTTTACTGTGCTCACATTCTTTTTCCCCAAGAAAACTCCTTCCCCACAGATGGGGACCAGCAGTTTAGAGCTCTGCTCCCAGAGCTCTTCTCCTGTCTCGGGGTGACTGGCTGAGCTCTGACTCCATGGGAAAGGAAGAGAGGGTGGAAAAGGCACCTGTAAGCCCCATTATGATTCAGGGTAAACCATGTCACTGAAGACTTGATGATTTTTTCTCTCTCTCTTACTCTTCTCAAGGATTAAAAACAAATGTCGGCTGAGTGTCGTGGTGTATGCCTTTAAGGGCAGCACTAAGGAGGGAGAGGCCGGGAGATAGTGGGAGTATGAGGCCTGTCTGGTCTACATAGCAAGTTCCAGGCTATCTAGGACTGTACAGTGTGACCCTGTCTCAAAAGAAAAACAAAATAAAACAAAAAAAGGCATGGTAGATCAGAGTAGCAGGCTGTGGTAATCTCTGTGGCCATTCACGTATTCTCTGTGGTATTTAATCCATCTCCATGCAGCAGGACATAAATATCTCTTCAAACAGAAATTCTTTCTTTGGGATTTCTCCCAGTATTGAATTCTAGGATTTAACACCTTTAAGATTAGCTGGGCTATCCCAGCCCCATGACAAATAAATTATTTAATGAAATAAACCCCAGAAAGCTATTTTCTGATGCAGAGACCTGACTGTTCACATTCACAGAAAATATGTGCAAGAATTTGCACAAAAATCAATGTGAGAAACATTCTCCCCATTGCTGGGTCCATGGGGGTCAAGAAAAGATAGGGGGATAAACCCCCAAAGTTTATTACACCAGAAGCAAACTTTATTCCAGGAAAAAATTAAAAAATAATTAAAAAAAATCTCCATGGTACACAAATGTTTATCAGTGAAGGACTTGTAAGGCTGTGGCAAAAGATGGTTTCCAAACTCCCCTTGTAGATTGCAAGAAGCAACATGCATTGGAATGAACAAAGGAATTTTTACAATCTTGAGATAAAACTCAGATACAAATCCTTTTTTTAAGAAAAATTTTTATTAACCTTGTTTTCAGTTAAACTGGTGTCAGTGTTTAGTCCATCCTCTTTCTCTGGCACTTGTTGATGGTGTTTACCAAAGCTCTGCACCCCCTGAAACTGAAAAGCTTCTGTAAAGCAAAGGACATGGTCAACAAGACAAAAGAACAGCCTACAGAACAGGAAAATATCTTCACTATCCCCACCTCAGACAGCGGTCTGATCTCCAAAGTATAAAATGAACTCAAGAAGTTGGAGACCAGTAGATCACATAATCCAATACAAAAAAATGGAGTAAAGAACTAAACAGACAACTCTCAACAGAGGAATCTAAAATGGCTGAAAGTCACTTAAGGAAATGTTCAACATCCTTAGTCATCAGAGAAACGCAAATCAAAATGACTCTGAGAATCCATCTTACATCTATAAGAATGGCCAAGATCAAAAACACTGATGA
>NC_022030.1:21193513-21194580 GCF_000317375.1 Microtus ochrogaster
TGCCCCTCAATGGAAGAATGGATAAAGAAAGTGTGGCACATCTACACATTAGAGTACTACTCAGCGGTAAAAAACAATGACATCTTGAATTTTGCATGCAAATGGGTAGAAGTAGAAAACACTATCCTGAGTGAGATATTCCAGATCAAAAATATGAATATGTTATATACCCACTCATTAGTGGATTCTAGGCATAAATGAAGGACATTGAGCCTATATTTTGTGATCCCAGAGAAGCTAAGTAATAAGGTGTACTTAAAAAAAAAACATATATAGATCCTCCTGGCAATTAGAAGCAGACAAGATTGCCAGGCAAAAGTTGGGAGCATGGGGGTGGGTTTGGGTTGGGGTGAAGGGGAGAGGGGGAGAGAGAAGGAAGAAGGGGAAAATTGAGGAGTGCTTGGGAGAGTGGGATGGTTGAGATGGGAGCAGGGAAGAAGATATCTTACTTAAGGGAGCCATTTTAGGGTTGGCACAAGACTTGGCTCTAGAGAGGTTCTCAGGTATCCATGGGGATGTCCCCAGCTAGGTCCTTGGGCAGCTGAGGAGAGGGCGCCTGAACTGGCTGGCCTTGTCCTATTTTCACGCT
Source organism: Microtus ochrogaster (assembly GCF_000317375.1). NCBI lineage: Eukaryota > Metazoa > Chordata > Mammalia > Rodentia > Cricetidae > Microtus > Microtus ochrogaster. Next base: position 21,194,103 of record NC_022030.1, read on the forward strand.
GATGAATATCTTGAATATCACTATAGAATATCCATCCATCAATGGATGGAGATAGAGACAGAGACCCACATTGGAGCACTGGACTGAGCCCCCAAGGTCTAGTTGAAGAGCAGAAGGAAGGAGAAGCTGAGCAAGGAAGTCAGGATCACAAGGGGTTGGACCACCCAATGAGACAGTGTGCCTGATCTAATGGGAGCTCACCAAAGCCATCTGGACTGGGACTGAACGATCATGTGATCAAACTGGACTCTCTGAATGTGGCTAACAATGGGGGATGACTGAGAAGGCAATGGTAATGGCACTGGGTTTTGTTACCATTGCATGTACTGGCTTTTTGGGAGTCTAGTCTGTTTTGATGCAAAGCTTCCTAGGCCTGGATATAGGGGCAGGGCCTTGGACTTCCCGCAGGGCAAGGTTCCCTGCCCTTTCTCAAGCAGGGAGGGGGAAGGAGGAAGGTGAGTAGGAGAGTGGGAGGGAA
>NC_022030.1:21195380-21198040 GCF_000317375.1 Microtus ochrogaster
AGGCATGTCAGACTCTGCCCAGGGTCTCAGATAATCATCATGAACATGGCCTTGAGAAAGACCCTTCACAAAGCAAGTAGGGCCTGGCTGACGAAAGCATGGGATTTTCACAGAGATGTGAACACCCGGAGCTTTGCTCCAGACCTCCATCCTAGACCTGACCAGGAATCCATAGAAGATTATAGACTAGTTTGGAATTTCTTTCCTGTTGGACCTGACAGGGAACAAAGATTGATTGTAGGCTGGTAGCCTGCTGACCATCAGCCTGTGAGAGCCATGTCTGAGGCAGGTAACCTGGGCATCTCCTCCTGAGACTCAGCATGCTCAGCATAGGTGGAGGGGTATGAAAGACAACCAGCCGGCTGTCCTGATGGTCTTCTGAGACCTCGCAGGAAGATGGAGAGCCCTAAAGAGATGGGAGAAAAGTGTACAAATGGCAGCTCCCTGCCTCTGGGGTCCAGCCCAGGGATTCTTTCCTTCAGGCAAATATTAAGAGACACTGCTTGGTGGAAAGTCAGGTCTTTGCTCACATTTAATGTTAACTTCTAGGCATGGAAAAGCATCATTTACCCTTTGTCCTATTCTAGGGAAACTGAGACTGGAAACACAGTCACTGAGTCAGGGTCACATAGGCCATGGGTTGCACAAGCTATCTGGATTGCTTGTTTTTATATTGTATTAACTGGAAATGAGGGACCCACAGAGAAATGACTGCTGAACTTGCCTAAAGGTGAGATTGTCCTTGGGGTTCCTGCTTCATGAAAGAGTGTGCTAGACATTCTGCAGGACACACAAAAATGTTACTGACAAACTTCCCATATAGGCTGAACTGTCTTTGAAATTTCCTGCTTCATGGAAAAGTCTGGTAGATACTATGGCCTGTGGGCTGAAGATTGGATGTCCCAATGATGTCCAAGCAGTGAGATGTCTCTGTTAATTCTACATTTTTGGAAGTTGCTTCCAATGTACTTCTTGTTTACTTAGGTAATATTATATCCTTCTGCAGTCTTTGGTGGAGTTGAAGAATTTATAGTTATAGTTTTCTTTAGTTATGATAAAAGATAAAGTGGATACAAATATTGTAACTGTAATTCTTGCTTGATATCTGTTTTGTTATATGTAATTTTACTATCTTAAACTTAAAACCTTCTTTTTTTATTTAAACAGAAAATGGGAGGTGATTTGGGATTCCCCTCAGTATGCTGAAAATACCATTAATGAATAAAGAAATTGCTTTTGACCTATAGCAGGGCAGAACTTAGCTAGGTGGGGAAAACTAAACTGAATGCTGGGAGGAAGAAGGCCGAGTCAGAGAGAAGACATGGAGCCCTGCCAGAGACAGATGCTGGAACCTTGCTGGGAAGCCACAAGCCTCATGGTAAAATATAAAATAATAGAAATGGGTTAAATTAAGACGTAAAAGCTAGCCAATAAGAAGTTATAGCTACATATCTAGGACAAAGATGGCCTGAGAAAACAAGCTCCACTGGGAGCCCAAGCCAGGAGCAAATCCAGTCCTGGGAGCCAACCCAGTCCTGGGACATTGGTGGATCAGGATTGAGACTGCAACCTGACTCAGAGTCAGTGACCTCCACCAGAAATGGAGTGGAACAGCACCAGCTACCTAGGACAGAGAGCAAACAAGCTCCACTGGGAGCAGAAGCCAGGAGCAAATCCTGTCCCAGGAGCCAACCTAGTCCCGGGACACTAGCAGATCAGGATTAAGCTAGTGACCAGATCCAGAGTCAGTGATCTCCAGCCGAACAGATACAGGGGAATAACTACAGAGTGAATGAGCCAGAGCCAGAGACTGCTAGGGTCCAGATGTGAATCTGGGACCTTCAAGGGAATAGACCAAAGCCAGGACCCCGGTGGGTCTGGGCATGAGTCTAGGACCTCCCAGGAAGTAGGCCTGAGCCAGGACCTCTGCCAGTCTGGGCGTGAGTGAACCTGGGACCTCCCGAGGGAATAGGCAGGAACCAAAGATCTCAATGGGGCCAAGCGTGAGTCTTGGACCTCTGAGGAAGTAAGCAGATCCTCTGTGGGTAGAGTTGCACCTGAGCCTGGGACCTCCGAGACAGTAGAATGGAGCCAGAAACATTTCCAGGTCCAACTCCAAGCCAGAGACTTCTGCAGGAAAGGATCCCGACCAGTATTTCAGAAACACTCTAGGCAAAGCAGGCTTGAGATAGCAAACTCCAAGGGAGCAGAGCAAAGCACAGGAGTGCCAAGCTATCTCCAGGAACATGGAGTAACCAACGGGGTAACTAAAACTGTGACACTGACTTACCACGTTGAACAACCATCTGAGCTTTGATTCACTGGCACCTAGAAGATTATTCAACAGAATCTCAGACTGCCCCAATCACTCGTATTAGAGAAAAAGATGAGTAGAAAAGGTAAGAACACATGCAACACTGCAAAGAGCAACACAACACCAGTAAAACCTAAAGACCCTACAACAGCAAGACCTGAACAACCAAATATGGATGAAGCCGAAGAAAATGACATAAAAAAATAAATTCAACATAATGTTTGAAACTCTTAAAGAGGAAATGAAAAATTCCCTTAAAGAAATAGAAGAAAAGATAAACAAAAAATTCTAAGACATCAACAAATCACTTAAAGAAAACCAAGAAAAAGAAATCAAACATATGAAA
>NC_022030.1:21199900-21200781 GCF_000317375.1 Microtus ochrogaster
AAAAAACAAACCTCAACAAATACAAAAAATTGGAATAATCCAATGTACCTTATTAGATCACCATGGTTTAAAACTAGAAGTTACCAGCAATACTAATTCCAGAAAGCCCACAAACACATGGAAATTAAATAATGCACACCCAAATCCTCAATGGGTCAAGGAAGAAATAAAGGGAGAAATTAAAGACTTCTTAAAATTCAATGAAAATGACCACACAAAATACCCAGAATTATGGGACACATGAAAGCAGTGTTAAGAGGAAAGTTCATAGCTAAGAAGATGAAAAAAAAATCTCACACTAGCAAATTAACAGAACACTCGAAAACTTTAGAACAAAAAGAAGCAAACTCACCTAAGAGAACTAGATGGCAGGAAGCAATCAAATTAATTGTCGAAATTGACAAAATACAATATCCCTTCATGATAAAGGTCTTGGAGAGAGCAGGGATAAAAGGAACATTCCTAAACACAATAAAGGCAATATTCAGAAAGCCAACAACCAACATCAAACTACATGGAACTTCTATTACTCATAAATACCTTCAGTAATGTAGCAGGATACAGCTTAACTCTATTTGACAAGAACTTTAAGTCTTTGAACAAAGAAACTGAAGAGGAAACCAGAAAATGAAAGGATCTCCCATGCTCTTGGATTGGTAGGATCAATGTAATAAAACCGGCAATTCTACCAAAGGCAATCTATAGATTCAATGCAATCCCCATCAAAATCCCAACAAAATTCTTCACAGACCTTGAGAGAACAATAATCAACTTCATATGGAAAAACAAAAAAACCCCAGATAGCCAAAACAATCCTATACAATAAAGGAACTTGCAGAGGCATTACCATCCCTCACTTCAAACTCGATAACAGAGCTACA
>NC_022030.1:21202027-21202586 GCF_000317375.1 Microtus ochrogaster
TGTGGGGTGAAGGGGAGATGGGGAGAGAAAAAGAAGAAGGGGAGTGTTGGGGAGAGCTTGGGGGAGTGAGATGGTTGAGATGGAGGAAGGACAGATAAGGGAGTAGGGAAGAAGATATCTTACTTAAGGGAGCCATTTTGGGGTTGGCAAGAGGCTTGGCTCTAGAGGGGTTCCCAGGTGTCCATGGGGATGTCCCCACCTAGGACCCTAGGCAGTTGAGGAGAGAGTGCCTGAACTGGTTTCGTCCTGTAGCCAGACTGATGACTATTTTGAATATCACCATAGAACCTTCGTCTGATGGCAGATGGAGATAGAGACAGAGACTCACATCAGAACCCTGGACTAGCTCCCAAGGTCCAGTTGAAGAGCAGAAGGAGGGAGAATTTGAGCAAAGATGTCAGGACCACGAGAGGTTGGTCCACCTACTGAGATAGTGTGCCTGAGCTAATGGGAGCTCAGCCACTCCAGCTGGACTGGGACTGAATGAGCATGGGGTCAACCTGGACCCCCTGAATGTGTCTGACAATTGGGGCAGACTAAGAAGCCAATGATAATGGCA
>NC_022030.1:21202686-21203589 GCF_000317375.1 Microtus ochrogaster
TAGCATCAACATTGGTAAAGATTAGATTTGAACAAGCAAGACATCTTGGTTAGAAAGATACTTCATTAACCAGTGTGACCATTCAATTTAAACTAACCTAAAAGACAAACAAATGCTTTTCCTCTGATCAGGAATAACTTGCCAAAAGAGGAAGTCCCCAAAGAAAGGGCTGGGGATGGGTTTTTGTCATTGTTGTTTATTTGTTGGTTGGTTTTCTTCTCCTTCCAGGAGAATGAAGGCATCCAACTAAGGAATCTAAAGACCACTGGACAAAAGAGACATCTGAAAGAAAAGGACAAATTAACAAGAGAAAATGTTCCAAGAAAAGGAGTAAATTGGCCTACTGGTATATGACATTTACAAAAGGACAACATTTTATAAATCATCCCAAATGTTTCTTTCTGCTGTTCTCTACAAACATCAAATGCAAATGGTTTTTCTGTAGTTCCAATTCAATCAACTGAACCTGAATTTGGAGTGGGAGCATGGATCCTTCTAAGCATGCTTGCTGAAGGAAAATCCAAAATCTGTCTCATGTCAGAACAGCCACCTACTATGGGAGAGAAGAAAAGCCAAAATTAAAAAAGTATTTATTGCCACTAATCTCATAATTATTTTATTTTATTTTCAAGACTTTTCTTCAGATACACCTAGTATTTCAAAATGTGTATGTGTGTATGTATGTTGATTGAAGTTTTGTAGGGTAAAAGGGGCAACTGGAACAGGTAAACCAACCAATCATTCAGCAACCTGACTCTGAACCCAGAGTCAGTGAAAGAAACAGACCCTGGATCTGAGACCTGAGCCAGGGAAAGAAACATTTTTATTCCTAAGCTCAGGACCAAAGAAACATGCCCTGACTCTGAAACCAGTGTCAAATAAACACACTTTGTCCATAGAATC
>NC_022030.1:21204272-21225905 GCF_000317375.1 Microtus ochrogaster
CCAGCTTAAGGTACCTTGGCTTCCTGATAAGTCTGGATGCATTTTCTCCAGGACTGAGATGTCCAATTGCAGCTCCAGCCTCCAGAGCTGTCCTATTGCAGCTCTAAGTAGCCTGGCTTCCTGATAATAAGGATATTTTTCCTCTAGGATGGAGCTGTCCTATTGTGGCTCCAGCCTGCGGAGCTGAAGCCCCATGCCTCTCCTTACAGTCTCCAAAACTACAGAGAAACCATGTTTCAAGAAAACAAAAAAAATGTAATGTATAATTTAAAATTACATATTAATAGATAGTCAATTATATAGTCAAACTTGTAGTCATGTGAGTTAGGTTTTCTAGATATACAGAGATATATTTCAGTTTGATAGATAATCTTCAAGACTTTTCAAAGACCTACAGAATATGTTATTTAAAATGTTTTAAGAACTTAGACTTTTCTCAGCAATGAGATATGTCTTCTCCTGGAAGCACCAATTACTTCAAAAGCATGATGGGCACTGAAGAGGCTTCTTATGGAGTTTGGGAGCTATTTGGGCAAGAAACTGCTATTGCCTGGACTGCTTTATGGTTTGCTGTATGAACTGGACATACAGGACCCATAGAAAAGTGACTGTGGAACTTTCCAAAAGGTCCTTCAGATTTTCTGTTTCACAGAAGAAACTGCCAGACATTCTGCAGGACACAGAAGAAAGCAACTGATGAACTTTGCCAGTACAAGGCATAACAGTTCTTCAAATTCCCTGCTTCACTGAAAAGTCTGCCAGATATTATGGGTCTATAGGCTGAATATGAATGCCCTAACATTACAAAAGAGCTTTAGGCAGCGAGATGTCTCTGTCAATTCTAGGGTTTTGGAAGTTGCTTACAATACACTTCATGTTTACTTAGGTAATATTATATTATATCCTTCTGTAGTTTGATGGAGTTAAAGACAAATAGTTATAACTACAGTTTTCCTTAGTTATGATAAAAGATAAATTAAACATAAAACTTAAGACTCACAAAGAAATATCATAACTATAATCCTTGCTTAATAACTGTTTTGTATATCTAATTTAACTATGATAAAGTTAAAGCCTTTCTTTTTTAATTAGACAGGAAAGGAGAGATGATGTGGGATATACTTCTGTATATGTGTTGCTTTATTGGTTGATGAATAAAACTGTTTTGGTCAATGGTTTGCAAAGTGAACCCAGGCAGGATATCCAAACAGAGATAAAGAGAGAGAGTTGGCAGAGTAAGGGAGACACCATGTAGCTGCCAAAGGAGAAAGATGTTACTACCGGAACCTTACCAGCAGGCCACAGCCTCGTGGCAATACACAGATTGATAGAAATGAGCTAAATTAAGATGCAAGAGCTAGCTAGGAATATGCTAGAGTCATTGGCCAAACAGTGTTGTAATTAATAAAGTTCCCGTGTCATTATTCGAGTCTGGGTAGCCAGGAAATGAACAAGCAGCCTCCGCCTACATGTGAGGCTAACTGCTGCTGCTAGAACAGTAGAAGCCTGAGTGGGTGCCAAGGCAGCTACCTAGTTTGGCAGCAGCCCCAGGAGGGGTCCACAGAAAACCCACAGCCTACTAGAAGAGGGAACCTGCTGTCTGGAAAACACATACAAGGCATCATGGAGAAGAAGTACATGTAGCCAGAACTGGCCAGTGGTGCAGGGCTAACTCTGGCAGCATTTGGAGCACCTGTGCAGTTTACTACAGAGAGGCTGCAACAGATAAAGCACAGACTTGTTCAGAGGCCTTGGGGGAAAAACTTGGGTGGCAGGGCAATGACTAGCTGTGTGTAACTCTGGGCTGTGCCAGTGTCTGCAAAAGCCACAAGCAAGTGGCTTTTTTGTGAATTCATGCCCCAAAAGTTGGGTGGCAGATGAAGAGTGATACTAATTGATCTCATCAATTAAAAACCCAGAGTCAGATATTGAGGTAAAAATTGAAAGATCAGAGAAGCAAAGGAGCAGCCACAATCATATGCCTGCTTGATGGCCTGAATAAGCCCATCAAGATCTCCTGGAACTGGAGCTATAGTCAGTTGTGTGCTGCCATGTGGGTACTGAGAACTGAATTCCTGTCCTCTGGAAGACCAATTCTCTTAACCACTGAACCATCTCTCTATCCCAGGATGCTTTCTTCATTAGAAAGTTCCTCTTTATTCACTGGTAGTGTCCAGGTGCGAGAGTTAGCCGAGAAAAGGCTAGATATAATGGGCCAAATGGTGTTTAAAAGAATACAGTTTCCGTGTAATTATTTCGGGTAAAGCTAGCCATGCGGGCAGCCGGGTGCCGGGGACGCAGCCCCGCCACTCCTAAAGCAAAAGTAGTGTGATTAAAATAATCTGTATCAGAAGAAAATATTTTTTAAATAATCAACTATAAAATGCAAAGTAACTATAAGTACAATTATTTATTCAATTAAGCTTCATACAGTCCTGAGATAGCATTATTGTTGAGATGTATAAGGAGATAGTCTCCTTAGTTTGATCATAGGGCTCTGATATACAGGAAGTGAGAGAAGAATAAGAAATTTGACTACCTTCAAGATTTTGACATTTAAATATTTGAGAAAAACAAAAATTGAGAGACTGAGATGGTGATTAGCTATAGTAAGAGATCTTATAGCAAGAAACAGCCACTTTATTCCATAAGGCAATAATACCAACATGCCTTGCATCTTGGTTAAGCCTTAAACAAAATCCTTGGCTCTGTTGAGTTGCTTCATGAAAAGATGGCTGAGTACTTACTGTAAAATGTTGCAGCTTGTAGTACAGGACTTAGGAGGCAGAGGCTGGCAGATCTCTGTGAATTTGGGACCAAACTTGTCTGCAAGGAGAGTACCAGTACAGCCAAGGCTTTTATACAGAGAAACCCTGTCTCCAAAACAAAACAAAAAAGAGAATATCCCAACAAAGTTGCCAGAATTCATAGACAATTAGTGGAGTACTATGTAAACCATGCTTAAAGAATGCTTGGTGAGTTTCTACTGCATCCCAGGAATTGTAGTTGCCATGGATAAATGAAGATCCAATAAAATAAATGTCATTTCCTCTGTTGTATTTGAACTGAGAGAAAACAGAGTACATATGCATGAGGTAAATAGTAACATGCATTACATGTTGTATATAGTAATATGTGTGAAAAGGAAGAAAGTTGGGGCTGGAGATGAAGAAATAGTTCCATTATTAAGAGTTTAGTGCTCTTGCAAAAGACCAGAATTTAGTTCCCAGCTCCCACCTTGGGCAGCTTCCAATTGCCTAACTCCAGCTACAATGATTTAATGCCCTCTTCTGGGCTCACAGTAGATCTGCTCAGGTGCATAACCCCTCCACTCCATATAGATGAAATTAATAGTAAAACAAATCTTTAAATAAAAAAGAACCAATGAGTTTATTTTAGGAGTTTTGGGTTAAAAGGAAAATCATCTTTCTTCCCAGGGCCAGATCAAATGAATTCATAAGTTTGATGACTCAGTTCCTTGGTTAGTTTTTGCAATTATCTCCAAAATCAATCTTCATAGAATTCCAAATCAGTATTAAATCTGATAGCACAGTCATAACTATGACAACTTATTCTAAGTGGTATCTATAAAGTCAGTTCTGAATTCCAATCTTAGGTCTGAGAGATACTTGTTCCTTCATGGCAGCCATTTGCTCTTATGAAGCAAGCTGAGATACATAGAACATGTACATGCAAAAGTGCATGGAAACGTGCCATAGGCATGTCAGAGGAGCAGCAGGTAGCAACTGAAGTGCCAGGTTTCAGCCCACTAGTAGGGGAATCCTTGATGGGTGAATCTCAGATGGGAAATACCCAGAGACCACAGACTCCAGAATGACTTTTGCTTCTCCTGTGCCTTAACATGTTTGCTGCTACCAACTTTCTCTGGTATGTGCCATGGTATGAATGGGTGTGGGGAGATCCTACTATCTGTAATGTAGTGTTTATCTCATGGAAATATCCTGTTCTACTGGGCATTTTTACCTGTGGATTGTTATAAAGATGATTTCTTCTTAGTTGCACTGTCTAATTGATAATAATAGTGTTAGTTTACATAGAGTTTTAATGATTGAAAATAAGAACAAGGGACTGGGTGGTAGTGGTGCATACCTTTAATCCCAGCACTCAAGAGGCAGAAGCATGAAGATCTCTGTGAGTTTGAGGCCAGCTCAGTCTACAGAGCAATTTCCGGGACAGCCAAAAACTACACAAAGAAACCCTGTCTCAAAAAAACTAAAAAGAAAGAAAGGGGGGAACAAGGGAGTATCACATAGCTAGAACACATGAGTTTCTGCTGAGGAACCATATCGACTGTGGCTTAGGTTAATAATTAAGAAAAACAACTAAGTTTTAGTAGTTCAGCTAGCTTAAATCCTTTTAACCTTAGTGTTGGAAGATGGTTCACAGGTTTGGGGATGCACCATAGCTGAAACAATGCTTTGAAAATAACTTAAGGTTAGACTAAGATGTTTTTGTTAAGTAGCATTGAGGTGCAATGTCCAAGAAGACATTCTAAAGTTATAGAAAGGCACAGAGTGAGGAACTCTTTAAGGTCAGGGAACAAGAAAAAAGCAGTCCAATTATCAATGTCTGACACACCTTTCTTGCTAAGATTGGTTGATGACCAAAGGTGATGATTAATTCCTTATACCCACTTCTGCCCTCAATCTCACAATACAAAAACTGTTCATGAGTGTGTATACACATTAAAGATTTAAAGTAGAGCTGACTGGTTGTTTTTCATGTATAAAAGTTTAGGTTATGAGTCCTTGTAAGATTACCTTTCAAGGTAAGTAATAAAGTAATTGGGTCCTTTCTTTGTAACGGCAAAAACACAGCCTGCCAGTAAAAGACCTGACTGAGAAGAATATCTTGCTTATGTTAATCTGTAACAAGTTACTTAGATTTAAATGTATGTGGGTTCTTAGGATGATATTGTTTTAATCATGTAAAGGATGAAAACAATTTTTATAATGTAATATAATATAATAATTCACTTGAAAAGCAGAATGTAACACATTGGAATTTCTATATTGCCTGACTTGTCGAGTTATATAATCTGTAGAGGAAAAATAAAGACAGGGAGTAAGGAAGAATAAAGATAGAACTAGAAGGAAATCATCAAGGATGAGAGAGTCAAAAAAACATTAAGAGAGTTAGAAGGAAGCAAGAGAGACACAAGGGACATTTTTGGATAGAGAAAAGAAACATGGCTTCTGGCAGCAGCACAGACTGAGAACAACAGTCATGGTCGTCAGTGGAAACAGGGACCTCAAACATCAGCATGGCCTCCAGGGGGAGCACAGACTATAGACATCCACGTGGCCTCTGGTCACAGCATGGATCATGGACACCATCCGTGTCTGTGGTGGCCATGCATCACTCCCATACTCGTCATTGCATCTGTAGTTCCGCCATTCTCTGCTGCACACGTGGCTCTGTTCCTCCTTCTTTCCTCCAACACTGTGAATCCGCTTTCGGAAAGCATCTTCCCATAGGACCTGCCCTTCTCTACTTGCTCTGGGGACACTGCGGGCTCTGCAGACTTCCTCCTTGTCTTCCCTTGGAGCCTTCAAGGGTCACTTGGCGGGTGTCAGTGGCTATTGCTTCAGGTTTTCATGTTAATGGCAATGACAGGCTCCCTGATCGGATTCTGCGGACCAGTTCCTTTCTGCACTCCAGTAGTTCATAGGTGGAGTAGATGTTGAGGTGGACTGGGTCTGATTGCTGGGTCTGTACCCAGATGTCAGCTGAGTTGGTCAACCTGGCCCTTCTAAGAGGCTACCCCTGAGACCTCTGTATTTGTTTGTTTGTATATGTGTCGGATCCCCTGGAATCAAAATTACAGATGGTTGAGTTGTCATGTGGGTTCTGGAAATCAAACCCAGGTCCTCTTAACCGGTGAGCACAGGTAGCTCCAGCCCCTGCTATCGACTTTTGTATTCTCTATGTATTGGAATTCTTCTGCCAGGAAGTGGAGCTGCTCAGTGGCAGAGTGCTTGCTTAGCATGCACAGGCCCTGGGTTGACTCCCCAGCGCCACCCCAATCAGTCAGCCAACCAACACTATACACCAAAAATGGTGAAGTATTTTAATTTTGATTTTAGTATTTTCTTTTAGATTCTTGCTCTGAAACTTAGGCTGGCCTCTAATTCTCAACTTTAAGTGGTCCATGACCATGTTTGGCTGACGTAGTACTTTTAGTTTTTGGTTTGTTTCTCTTAGCATACTATCCTCTGGGTTCACTCATGAATGGAAATATTTTCTTTTTGTTGTTTTTGAGACAGGGTCTCTCTATGTATTCCTACCTGTCATGGAACTTACAGAGATCTGTCTGCTTCTTCTGTGTAGAAGGAACAGCAGGCTGCATCCCGCCACTCAGCTAGCTTTACCCCAAATAATTACATGGAAACTGTATTCTTTTAAACACTGCCTGGCCCATTATCTGTAGCCTCTTATTGGCTAACTCTCACATCTTGATTAACCCATTTCTATTAATGAGTATAGCACCACGAGGTGGTGGCTTACCAAGAAGGATCTTAACCTGCGTCCATCTTGGAGAGGAGAGCTATATTGTCTGCTTGACTCAGCTTTCTTTCTCCCAGAATTCTGTTCTGTCTTCCCCGCCGACCTATGTTCTGACCTATTAGGCTAAGGAGTTTTCTTTATTAATTAAACAATGAAACAATAGATAAAAGACCCACCTACATCATACAATAACAAATATCTGCTAGTATTCATAGACACCTTTCCCACCAAGAAAGAGACTGCTCAAGTTGTGGTCAAGAAACTTTTGGAAGAAGTCTTTCCCTGGTTCAGTCTACCTAAGGTACATGGGTCAGATAACGGCCCAGCCTTCATCTCCCAGGTAAGTCAGTTGGTGGCCAAGTTATTGGGGATTAATTGGAGATTACATTGTACTTACAGACCCCAAAGTTCAGGTCAGGTGGAAAGGATGAATAGAACAATTAAAGAGACCTTGGCCAAATTGATGCTGAAGATTGGCACTAGAGACTGGGTTCAACTCCTACCATTGGCCCTGTACAGAGCCAGAAATTCCCCTGGCTCACATGGGCTCACCCCCTTCGAAATCATTTATGAAGGTCCTCCGCCAGCCATATCCTTTGATTCTGATGTTTCTGTTTATGCCACCTCCTCTACCATGCATGCCCATCTGCAAGCTCTGCAGCTGGTGCAACAGGAAATTTGGAAGCCCCTTTCTGACGCTTATTAGGAGAACAACCTTCCTTCTTGCCCTCATCCCTTCAAGATTGGCGACTCAGTCCTGGTGCAAAGACACCAGACCAAGACTCTCGAACTTCGCTGGAAAGGACCCTACACTGTACTCCTGATGACTCCAACCGCGTTGAAGGTGGACAGGGTTGCTGTGTGGATACATGCTTCCCACATGAACGCTGTACCTAGCCCAGAACGTGGAGAGACATCAGAGCAGATATGGAGATTTCAACGCACTCAAAAACCCCTAAAGCTAAGACTCATGCGAATCGTGTAAACCTTATATTCATACTTTTATTCTTGATGCCTTTGATCTGTAAGACCAAGGGAAATAGCCCACACACCCCTAAACAACTTACCTGGCAGGTCTTCTCCAAACGGGAGCTATTGTCTGGTCCATTACAGGCTCATACCCTCCTAACACTTGGTGGCCTCACCTATACCCCAAAATTTGTGACCTGATGACAGGATTAGAGACATGGGACATTCCCAGTCTAACATAACGACAGGCCAACCTCAGATGATGCCTTACATGTCATGAAATGCTCCCTAGATCAGGGTGTCACCTCCCAAGGCCAATATGTTATAGCAGATCCTGGTTGTAAAGGCAAACCGGCCAAAAGGAAACTACAACAGACATTTTTTTATGTATGCCCCCGAGATAGGAGAAACAAAAATCAGGCATATCGTTGTGGAGGACCAGAGAGTCTCTATTGCAAACAATGGTCCTGTGAAACTACTGGGGACGCCTATTGGCGTCCTTCATCCTCATGGGACCTAATCACTTTAACGAGAGGAAACAAGGGAGAAGATTCCTTTAACATAACTTTTACCCAACAAGGATGAAAGTTTGCAAATTGGCCCACAGGTCGGACATGGGGGCTCTGATTTTACATGACAGGATGGGATAAAGGATTTACCTTCCAGATAAGACTTAATATAGCCACCATTAGTACCCAAGCAATTGGCCCAACCCAGTCTTGCCCAATTTAAAAGGACCAACAAAAATCCAGAACAAGGCCCCCCAGGCGTCCAGGCAAATCCCTCTAACACCTGCGTCATCCCCATTCATAACCTTTACCCCTACTGATCCTCCAGTTCGGGAGACAGGCTAATGCATCTGGTAGAGGGAGCTTTCACGGCCCTCAATGGGACTAACCGAGAAGCTACTCGGGCTTGTTGGCTATACCTAGCCTCTAGTCCCCCTTATTATGAAGGACCAGCCACATCTGGAGAGATTACTAATTCGACCACTCTCCCAGAGATATGTAAAAACCTCAGCTTACACAAGCTCTCTTTACCACAGGTAGGAGGCCAAGGGTTATTATAGGGACAGTTCCAAGTAGTCACCAGCCTCTATGCAACCAAACCATTTCAATAAGTCCCAGGAACTACTATCTGGTTCCCCCTAATAACACATGGTGGGCATGGAATACCAGGCTTACTCCCTGTGTGTCAGCTACAGTCATGAACCTAACTAAGGACTTCTGTGTGTTAACCCAGGTAATGCCTCATATCCTCTACCATTTGGAGGATGACCTGCTAGAAACCCTCAAGGGGAGGCATAGACAGAAAAGAGAACCCATGTCTCTAACCCTGGCTGTTCTGCTGGGACTGGGAGGGGCAGCGGCAGGGATAGGAACAGAACAACTGCCCTTATACAAGGGAACCAACAATTAACCCAGTTACAACTCGCTATAGACACAGACCTCCAGGCAATCGAGAACTCTATATCCTTGCTTGAACAATCCCTTGCCTCCTTGTCTGAAGTCGTGCTCCAAAATAGAAGGGGTTTAGATTTATTATTTTTAAAGGAGAAAGGCCTTTGCGCTGCACTGGGGGAAGAATGTTGTTTTTATGCTGACCATGCTGGAGTAATAACAGACTTCATGACAAAATTAAGAGAGAGGCTGAACCAACGTCAAAAGGATAGGGCAGCACAACAGAACTGGTTTGAAGGATGGTACAGTAGGTCTCCCTGGATGACCACCCTAATCTCTACCGTCATGGGGCCTTTATTACTTTTACTTCTGTTTACTTTTAGGCCTTGTATTTTAAATCGCTTGCTGCAATTCATTAAAGATCGCTTGTCTATAGTTCAGACTTTAGTGCTTACACAACAATATCAGATGTTGAAACAGCAGGAGTCAGAACCCTAAGTTTTAAGATTAAAATTAGGGACATAAGAAAAGGAGGGAATGAAGAAAATAAATTGGGAAAAGGAGAATTTCCCTTGAGTCCTAAGCACCTGGACAGGTCCCTCATTCCCCCACATATGCACATCCTGCCTAGCTTGAAAAACAATCCCACCCATGCATGTCCTGCCTGGCTCGAAAAACAAAGTCTTGGGGTTTTCCCGGAGAACTGGTTGGAACAAACAACTATGTCCTAAGGTTGACCCTTATGCTAACGTTGTTGTGGGAGGTCCTTCCGCTCCTCCAGCCTATAGCCGCTGAGATACCAGCCCATTGGGGCTTGGTCTCTCTCCCTTTAAAAAAGCGGCTACTTCCCTTCTTGCCCCTTTTCGCTTCCTGCTCCATTTCCTGGTGACTAGACTCCTTCTGGATTGCAAAGGGCTGTTGTCTGGGACAGTTATCTGTAAGTTTTTTCCCCTTTAAATAAATATCACCCTATTAATCATAATTCCAAACTGGTGTGGCATTGTTTGCGACTTACGCCTTCACCTGGCGCAAAATAAAAAACGTGATGTCCAATCAGATTGTAACCCATATCTGATAAGCTAATGTCGTGGGGTTTGCCTATAAAAGCTTGCTGGAATTGTTGTTCAGGGTGCTCTGCCTCCTGAGAGACCAGAAGCACCTGGTTGCACAATTGTTAATAAATCCTCTTTTTCGTTGCATCTGCTGGACTGGCTAATTGAGTCATGGGACTTCTCCCTGGAACTAAGACCCGAGGGTGAGGGTCTTACACCCCTATAACCCAAACCATTGAAGAAAAAAGTGTTTGGGGGTTAAGAATATGATTGAAATATATTGTATAAAAATTTTTCAACTAAAAAAGAAAAAGAGCCAGGCAGTGGTGGTGCACACCTTTAATACCAACACCTGGGATACAGAGCCAGGTGGATATTTGTTAGTTTGAGGTCAGCCTGATCTACAAAGTGAGTTCCAGGACAGCCAGGGCATTGTTAAACAGAGAAACCCTGTCTTGAAAAAATAAAAAAAAAATTAAAAATAAAAAGAAATGTTGACACAAAGCCCTTAATGGTGCAATTCTTTTGGCAGTGTGAAAACACATGGGAGTGAGGTCTTTTAGATCTCTTGTGTTATCATGACAATTCCATTGCTTCCTAGGAAAATCAGAGGTCATGCAAACATTCCTTTTTCATCTTTGCTCATCTATCTCCCCCTCTATTGTTCCTTGTTGCTTTAAAATACTTGTTAGATTTGATGAATAAATAAAAGGATAATTATTTCTGGCATTTAACCAAATGCTAGGAAAACTGGGTTTTACACCAGATAATTCTCACATACTGTGCAGAGCTTAGGCTGGCCTGTTTTTTAATATATGATTCTTTAGATGGCAAGTGATGAACTGTGACAAAAACTTGTTATAGGAATGACAATCAAGTGTCTCTTCAGTATAATTTTCCAGAAACTAAATTATTTCTCTGGCCATAGGATTTTCCATGATACTGACATTGAAAAGTATTTTTCTAGCATGTGCTTGTTCAAATGGATGGAGGGAAACACTGCCCCTATCTTTTAAACCCTGGTATGAATCTTTTGGTGTTGAATAAAGGATGAATTATGGCTGAAGGTCTTCCCACATTCACTGCACTCAAAGGGCTTTTCTCCAGTGTGAGTTCTCATGTGCCTAATCAAGGAAAAGCTGTCATAAAAAGCCTTCTCACACACTGTGCATTCGAAGGGTTTCTCTCCAGTATGGATCCTACTATGCCGGAGAAAATTTTCAGGTTGAGTGAAGGCTTTCCCGCATTCTCTGCAAACATAAGGCTTCTCTCCAGTGTGGATCCGCATGTGTCGGATGAAGGAGGAGCTATAGTAAAAGGCTTTCCCACATTCTCTGCAAACATAAGGCTTCTCTCCAGTGTGGATCCTCAAGTGCTGCATGAAGGATGAGCTGACACAAAAGCTTTCCCCCATTCTTTGCACACGAAGGGTTTTCCCCGGTGTGGGTCATGCTGTGGTGCAGGTTTTACCACAGTCCTTGCACTCATAGGGCTTCTCTCCAGTACGGGTTCTCTTGTGTTTCACCAATGTGGAGGACTGAATAAAGGACTTCCCGCACTGGCCGCACTCGTACAGCTTCTTTCCGGTGTGAATCTTCATATGCTGAACAAACGAAGAGCTGTAGCAAAAAACTTTCCCACATTCTTTGCACAGGAAAGGCTTCTCTGCAGAGTGTGTCACCTTGTGCTGGAGGAAAGTGGAGCGATGGGAGAAGGTCTTCCCACATTCAGTGCACTCGTAGGGTGAGGTGAGAACTGCGCTTGAAGGCCTTCCCGCACTCGACGCGCTGATGTAGCTTCTCCCCAGTGTGAATCCTCATATGCTGAACAAAGCCAGCCGTGGAACGACACATTTTCCCGCACTCACTGCACTCATAAGGCTTTGCTCCAGCATGAATCTGCTGATGCCATACTAAAGTCCGATTGTTCCTAAACACTTTTCCACAGTCTTTATACTGATAAAGGCTCCCTACATCAACCACAGGCTCTTTTTCTGGTCCTTGAAAATCATGTTCATGGTAAGAATCTCGTGGAGCAGCTTGCTCCTGTAAGACTTGTAAACAGAGACCATCATCTGTCTCTAAAGCCTCATGATTATAAGCCAGCTCTCCAGGGCATGTCTCCTTGGAAGAGTCAGTTGTCCCTGTGGTCCCACCTGGCATTTCTGACCATGTTTCATTATCCTTGGTCTGCCCTACCTTGAAGTCCTCTGAGGATCTCTGTGACAGTTGTTCTTGGAAACAGAAAGTCCGTGGAGAAGCAGTGGGTTTTGAGGAGTCAGTGAACTTTGCTTCTTCACCTAAAGGAAATCCAACAAGAACAGGTATCTGTTTACTAGTAAACAGAATCAAGCGCCAATGAAGCAGAAGATGAAATATTGCCTCTGAAGGCTACTACTGCACTCATGTCTGTCCTAAAACCATGTCTGCAAGTTCTTTTTCATTCACTCTTAACATCTTTCAGTGGAAACATAAGAGGGAAAGGTGGAATGGGGAGAGAGAACTAAGAGCAGAGAGGTCACTCCAAACTCCAGAATAGGGGTGGCGGGCAGAGCAATGGGTATAATGTGTGCAGTCAGTGTGGTGTAAGGAAGTATCATGATGCTACAACAAGAGAGAAGTTGGGCCTAATTTGGCCTGGATGGAAGGCCAAAAGAGATCAGCAGAGGATATGCAGAAACACTGGTATGTCATCCTATTTCTCAGGAAGAGTAAGAGTTACCAAGCAGAAGAAATGAGGGGTGTGGTCAGGGAGACAGACACTGTAGTGAGAACAGAGTACAAAGGTTTGACAGAATCCTGAATACCAAGCAAAAGGTGAAGAAGGCGAGAACTGTGGAAATGAGGAAGGAGACAGGTAGGGACAGAAAACACACATTGTCAGGATTCTGGACGTGCAGGAGTGAAAGAGGGTGAGAAGCTCAGACACACTGGGTCTGCTGCCATGAGTAAGGACTAAGGGAACAGAACACACGCAAAGCCAATAGCACTTACATAAGATCAGTGACATAACACAGGCAAATCAACATTAGGAACAACAGTAAGGATCTATAGGAAAAGAAGTTAAAAATACAATGCTAATTCTCCCAAAATTCATCTACAAATGCAATATTAATTCCATCTCCCCTCCCCAGAATAGCTATCAGCTAGCAGGTCAACACACTGCTGGTTGAGATGGAAATTATACTGGAGGTTTCTCAAAAACACTAAGAACAGGATTGACATATGATACAGTTACACCACTCCTGGCTTTACCCAAAGGTGTCTAAGTCCACACAGCACAGAAGTAGACAGACACCTGCATAGCCATGTTTGGAGCACTATTCACACAGCTAAGTTGTCTGAGTAAGGGCAGAGTGTAGGGTGGGGTATGACGTCAGGGGACCACAGGTGAGGGCTCCATGTTCTGAGCAGTTGAGATCTACCAGGCTGAGGAATCTCAGCACAGCTGCCCCTTGGTGCCCACGGCCACTCTCAGCTGCTTACCTGTGCAGGGGCTTTGGAAGAGACCTCTCTTCACTGTCCATACACCCTGCCGATGCTCTTGGAGGTAGATTAGCTCTGGCACAGGAACAAGATACCCTGGCATGAGAAATACAGAAAGCAGCATTTATAGGTAAGAACAGAATTACAACCTCATGTTTACAGTGTGCATGTATTGGCACATTGCCAGGAAACCACAGCGGCGGGGGAGGGGGAGGGAGGGGGTGTCCTGGCATGTGGGTTTCAGAGCTCCCAAGTAACTGTGGTGTTTAAGGATGACTGAGAAACAGAGGACCCTCGAACTGAGGATGGGCGTCTACCGACAGCTGTTTGAGGCAGGCCTACTGCTCCAGCTGCTGCATCATCCTGCATCCCTCAGGGACAGCCTGAGGACTTAGAAGCAGGAGAACGGCGCTGGCTGCTATCTAGCAGTAGCCAGCCGCACCTCTGGCGTTTACACAGATGGAATCACACGCCTGGCTTGTAGGATGAATCTAGTATGGCAAAACTCCTTTACTTTCAGTCAAACACAAAGGCTTAATGACAGAAATCGGGCTGAGGCAGCCATAGGAAAATCACTGAAAATCCCACATGGCAGACAAAAGAGTCAGGATTCGCTGGGCAAAGGCTCACTGACAGCTGCCACATGCCTGGCACTGAGCTTAGTGGTGGGACCTTGGGGGCAGAGCACTGAACCTCCCTTCATTGAGCTCCCTGCTCTCAGGGACTCTGCTTGTCTTGTTTGCACATCCAGAATGTTAGTCCTGGAACAAGCCCAACACTAATGCACAAACCAACATGTTTAGTCCACTATGGACACAAGGCTGGCAGAACCCCAAACCATTTGAGTATCTGGGCGAAGGGAGACTTGGGCTTTCCCTCAGTTCCGACTTCACACTGAAGGTAAAGTGGCTTCCGTGGAAGACACGTGGGTCTATCTGTTATGTAGACTACAGCAGCCCTGAGGTGCTCCACGTTCTGCTCTAGGTACTCTGGATATTGGCTCGCTTGCTTTGCAGGTGTTACTAAAGGGCTGCACTAAACATGAAACCATCTTGATAATAAGCCCTACTCAAAGTTGGGCCTGGGAGGTGATTTCTTTTCTGCAGAGGCTAGCCAACAAGAGCAGAGGACTCAACACTAAGCTGCTACTTGGCACAGGCCTTAGGAGGTGGCAGGAGCTAAAGAAATCACTTGGCTAAGGCTGTGCTGCTGTGAGACACCAGCAGCACCGGGAACAAAACACCTTATTATCTGTCCCCAAGCTGCCCTTGAGCTTTCGATCCTTGTGCCCTGGCCTCTCATTTGTCTGCATCATAGCTGGATCAACCTCCTGGAGAGCCCCATGCTGGTGGGCCCTGCTGGCTGGGCTGTGGGGATGTGGAACAATGACATCTGACTGCCTGACTGACAGTATGATCCCTGATGTAGACACTGAGAAGCTGAGCAGGAAGCTGTCATATCACAGTAAGCTGAGGCTGCAGGAACATAGGTGGTGACCTCAACCAGCAATGCCTACACAGGGTGCAATGAAGGCAGCTTTAAGTTCTGCACCCAGAAGAGAAATGGGTTCTTACCCAGGGAGACCAGAAGCCCACAGGTCTCCATCATCACCTCCTGGTACAGTGCTCTCTGAGTAGGGTCCAGCTGTCCCCATTCCTCCACAGTGAAGGTTACGGCCACATCTTCAAATGAAACCAAGGCCTGGGAATATAAACAGAGGTAGTTGGGTAGCTGTGTAGACCACATGCAAAACTGGACCCTGTTCCGTGGTTCTGGGCAAGAATGCAGGAACAAAGTCTGACTGCAGATCTTCTCTTAAAGACTTGGCCCGGCACAGGTAATAACCTGTGATGTTAGAAGAGCCCAGCCTGGCTAGCTCAGTCAGTAGAGCATAAGACTCTTAATCTCAGAGTCGTGGGTTCAAGCCCCATGTTAGTCACCAAATGTAGCACTGATTCTAATTGGTCTTAATAATAAAAATCCAGAGTCAGATATTAGGGGGTAAAAGCTGACAGATCAGAGAAGCAGAGCAGCCAGTCACTAGTTCTTACCTCTATGAAATCCTCAGACTGAATGGAGTATCCCGTCTCTACAAGTCCCCAGACTAAATGTCATCTCTATGAAACCTCAGACTGAAATCTGAGCTCCTGTCTCCTCCAGTCTCCAACTCTGTAGTGCTGGGATTAAAGGTGTGAGCCACCACCACTTGGCTCTATTTCTCTTTTAGACTGATTCAGCCTCGTTTAACCCAGGGTGGCCTTGAACTCACAGAGATCCCCCCCCTCCCTCTCTCTCTCTCTCTCTCTCTCTCTCTCTCTCTCTCTCGTGCTGGGGTTAAAGGTGTGAGCCACCACTGCCTGGCCTCTATGGCTATCTAGTGTGGCTAGCTCCGCACTCATCATCAGGAAAGCTTTGTTTGTTAAAGCACAAACAAAATATCAACATGGGCTTAGGGAGGGGACGAGGACACTGTAACTCAAACAATGATCACCACCTCAGCTGCTGAACCTCACTGGTCTGCCCAGCATAGACTAGTAACCAGGACAGTCAGGCTACACACAGAGAAACCCTGTCTCAAAAAAAAAACCCTGAAGCCAGGGCATGGGCATGTGTTTATTGCTCTAGTTGGTGGCATAGATCTGGGAGAGCAGGGCCTAAAACTCATGTGACAGCCAACTTTATTCAGAGCATCAGACAATTTATACTCCAAGGGTTAAGAAGCGTCACCTGAGTAAAGTGTATAATTCCAAGGACAAGCTGCACGCAGCAAAAACATGTTTTCCATAGAGGCTAATGAATACAGCTGAAGTAAACTCTCCTATCCACTGCACCTGGAAGTGAAAGACTCTCAGAGAGTGTCTTTCAGTCTGGGGAGACCCTTCCCAAGGAACAGCGAGACCACGTGTGCGGATGCAAACAGCAAGAGGTTTATTCAGATACACAGGCACCTGGGGCGTCCAAGTCTCTCGGAGGACTGGCGCGCCGTCAGGCTGGGGTAGCGGGTTTTTATAGGGTAAAGGGAGCAGAAGCGCGGTTACAGAAGCGAGATGCATAGTTACAGGGTTTTCATTGGTCAGTTTGAATATGGCCGAGTTCAAGTCGGGACAAGGTCCCTGGTACCCGAGAATTCAGATATGGGCTGCCTTGGCTCTTGTCTAGGGCAGACAGGGTGTCTTTCTCGGTATTCACCGTTCCTCCCCCGGCCCAGCCACAGGTGTCTCTATCTCGTTTTGGCAGCTTCTAAACTGCCCTTTGTTAAAACCCTGAATATTCAGTACAAGCCTTGCAAAATGGTGTTACCGGTGCTAAGTTGTTTAACAAGCTGGGCGGGGGGTCTTTCATCTGGTGCTACGCTGCTTAGCAAGCTGGAGGGGGGGGGGCTTTCAGAAGGAGCACAAAAACACAGTCCAAGGACAAGTCTGTGTTTTGAACAAACTGAGGTCACAAGATCTTGTCTTCTTGGAGTTTCCTCGCGAACACTCAGAATCCTCTTCGCATGACTCCATTCTTGGGCTGTGTTCCAACAGGCTGGGAAGATGGCTGTGGGGAAGTGCTTTGTGGCATAAGGACAGGATTTCAGATTCCCAGTGCCCATGGATATGTTGGGTGGCAAAGGATCTCCAGAGCAAGATGGCTAGCTTGATGAGCCGGAAAGTCAGCTCTCTATCCAACTGGGAGACACGGCCTCAGTAGATCAGGGTGTAGAGCAGCTGATGCCAGACATCAGCCTGAGGCATCACTTATTCACACACACACACACACACACACACACACACACACTGAGAGGGGGGGGGGCGCCTCTTGGGTCCCATCCTGGTGGGCTCTGCTGACTAGGCTGTGAAGACATCTCACTCAACCCTATCTGTGGGGCTGTGGGACAATACTGACCGAATGGCAGTGATGAGGAGGACTATATTTCTTATGTAATAATCCCTGATGGAGACACCAAGAAACCTAGCTGACAGTGAACCGTGTGGCATGCTGGAAAAATAACTGTGGGTCCGCTGGGCATGTGAATATTTTAACGGATTTCCTTTGCAGTACGGTTTCAGTGCTGTTCAGGGGCAAGCCAAATTCGCTATGAAGATAAACCCAGTCTCTTTGCCTGCCAGCAGACCACATTGCCGGCAACACGGATGCTCCCGAAGCCACCCCCACAGAGTGATGCTGCCTGGGTCCTGCTGAGTACAAGACCCAAACCACACGCATACTGGCTCCAGTTCTCTCAGGACGGAATTATTACGGACATTTCATTACAGAGCCAGGGGACGGACGCCAAGGGCGAGGAAGAGCAGGGTTCAAGACTTGAGCCCGACACGGGAGCCCCCTGAGGCTCCCGCTGCTTCCAGATCCAGAGCACTAACGCGGGAAGGGTCGGAAGTTCCAGGATCAAGTACCCAAGCAGATGGCCCGAGAGCAGGGCCATCCGCTCACCAGTGCGGGCGTCGCCATGGGGACCACTTGTAGTGAGGCCCCGAAAAGCGTGCGGCGGGGAGTGCTATTCGGCCGCGAAGGAGGACGCGCTCCGCGCGGAATGTAGAAGTGGATCCTCTGTCTTCGAGTTCCTTCTCAATTCAACGCAGCCCGCTTCTGCCCAAAGCAGTGAACCGCTGGGGAGGCGGGACGGGAACCAAGGGAACAAACGTCGGAAGTCCGGCCGCTGCGGTTCCCAGGACTCAGTGCGTCATTTCCCAGACCGCGGCTCTGCCTTCTGGGAAATGTAGTCTTTCTTCAACCTTCACCTCCCCACCCCCCCCCAGCGGCACTTGGAACGCACTTCCTGTTCGCTGTAAAACAGTGTGCTATGAAGGAAGCACTTGTGTAGAAGGGTCTTTCCTGACACTTGGTACTGTTATCGTTACCATCACTCAGTGCTTTGGCAAAATATCAAGCCACCCCAAGCGCTGGCACTTCCGGGTTCCAGGGCTGTGCAGGCGCCATCAAGCGCTCAGGCAAATTACACAGTCACCCAAGCCCTATGTGACCTACAGGCAGAGTGGTCACGTGATCTACGCTTCCCACTGTGCATCCCTCTACACAGTCTGGACACAGAGCTGGACACACCCCCCATCCACACTCTCTTCATGCACGAACTTCCTCAGACCTGCATACGTGTACGTGTGTTTTTCTCGCTTAATAAACTCTTTTTTTTTTTGGTGTTGAACTTTCCTTTATTAATTATGGAAGAGTTACTGTTTAACACATTAAATGCTTGAATGTGTTTTTCCTGATGATGTTTCCATGTATGACCAGATGACTCAATTACAGTCCTTCTTGGTTCTAATGATAGTATGAAACTATATTATACAATTTTCATCACTAATTGCTAAATGCCTTTCTATTATTTTTTTAATTTATTTATTTATTAAAGATTTCTGCCTCCTCCCCGCCACTGCCTCCCATTTCCCTCCCTCTCCCCCAAACAACTCCCCCTCCCTCATCAGCTCGAAGAGCAATCAGGGTTCCCTGCCCTGTGGGAAGTCCAAGGACCACCCACTTCCATCTAGGTCTAGTAAGGTGAGCTTCCAAACTGCCTAGGCTCCCACAAAGCCAGTACGTGCAGTAGGGTCAAAAACCCATTGCCATTGTTCTTGAGTTCTCAGTAGTCCTCTTAAAGTGGGTTTCCTTGTGTATCTCCTGATCTGTTCTTGCTCATGCCCGGTAATTCCAGGTAGTCTTCTCTCCTAATATCTTTAAATTGTCTCCTTCTCTGTCTTCATGTCTTAAGACACCCCTCTCCCCTTTTGGTCAAAACCCAATGACCTCATTTAAACTTGAATACTCTCTGTAAAGACCATCCGCAAAAAAATGACCACCTTCTGCTCAGTGTTGATTTCAACATCATAGGAAACATCTTAGAGGAACGTAGTTTAACACCGAACACCTTTGATTACTCCCTCTGATAAGGTTAGACATGGCTATTTGGTTACACACAAGTTTGTCAGAATATGCCTGGTTCCACTATTTTATCCATTTTGGGTCTTTTGGCCAACAGTTATAATTCTAGCCAACCAGCATGGCTGGCACATCCAGGTTCCAGGGCCACACATGTGCAGACAAGCCCTCAGACAGAATACTTAGCCACCCTGGGGACCTTAAAAGGCCCTGTGTGACCCGTGTGCAGCATGGTTGCATCACCTACTATGACACAGCTATGTAAGCCCTTGCACGCATGCATGAGCTCTGTCATCTGCTTATGACGTAGCTACATCACCCCCCTGTGCGCATGCACTAGCCAGCATGTAAAAGCTGGAGGCGCCATCTTCAGCCCTCTCACACATCCTGCACACAGACTTTACCAGGCCTTACACATCTCCTCTAGTAAACTCCTAAGTGGCTTTGTTGCATGTTTTGTGCTTCCTTCTCACTTGTGCCAAGTAATTTTAGTTGTGTGATCAGCCTCCTCCCCCGATAGTACTGTTATGTCCAGATCCACCAAGTTCCCCCAAAACCAACAAAGAGACCAAATCCCCTATGTAAAAGCAAAGAACCTTTATTTTATGCAAGTTTGCAAGCTCAGTCTTTCCACATGTCCAATGTATTGGAATAATCAGAGAACCCCGAGCTCAATTAGAGTTGTGTTTTTTTATAGTAGTAAAGGTAGGGGTGAGTGATTTCTAAGATTCAGGACCCCTGGTTGGCTGACATTTGTCTAGGGGTGTTCTGGTGAATGTGCTGGGAGGTGATCCTATCTACAACCGTTGGAACTTTAGGCATTTCCTTTGGATGGTCTGTTTCTGGGTGGTGCCTGGGCAGTCTCAGTTTGTGGTCCTTCCTGCAACCTCAGGGTAAACTACTGAGACTCAGGCCTCCATTAAACTTATCGATGGCAGAGTCCTACACTGGCAGGTGATAATGGTTGGAAGTAAAGAACTTCCTTTGGTTAGTCTGTTTCTATTTAGCTCATCATGGCTGGCTCCTACAGTACAAATATTATTAGGAATACTTTAAGGCCCCAGAGGAAGTGCTCCAGGGTCAGTTTCCAAAGCGGCCAGCATTTCAGAAGGGTCTGGGGTAAGGGTGGCAGGGCGGCTGCTATCATCTGGCGTTGGCACTGCCCCTCTTTGTTTCCCTCACTAGGCATGGGTTGGTTGAGCCACACTCAGTCCTGTGGGATCCACCAGGCCCAAGATTCTCTGCAAGAGCCACGTTCCCATGTCCTAGGAGCTGATGTGGTTGTGTGAGGGATCAGCCAAGCCTGTCACTTCACCAAAAGCCTTGTAGGGGTCCAGTGAAGGCGTGGGTGGGCAAAGCCCTGGCTTATTTAATTTAGCATGATTTTACGAAGCATTCCCTAATGATCCCCTGACCTTTATTGGTATCAGTTGTAACATCTCCTTTTGGTCTCTAACTTTTATTCATTTGGCCCTTTTCCTTACTTTGGTTAGTTTGGCTAAGACTGTTGATTTTATCTTTTCAAAGAATCAACTCTTTGTTGCACTGATTCTTTGTATTACTGATTTCATTGTTTTGGGGTGTTTCATTAATACTTTCCACTTACTGATTTTGTATATGGCTTTTCCCCCCTAGGATCTTGAGGTATGTGAGGTGGTTTGAACAGGAGTGCCCCCATAGACTGTATGCGTGAATGCTTGGCCTATAGGGAGTGGCACTTTTTGGAGTGTGGCCTTTTTGGAGGAAATGTGTCACCTTGGGAGCAAGCTTTGAGGTCATATGTATCCAAGTTATGCCCAGTGTGGGACATAGTTGCTTCTACCAATTATAGAACGAAATGTAGACCTCTTAGATCCTTCTCTTGCACCATGTTCTGCCATAATAATAAACCTTTGAAACTGTAAGCCAGCCCATTAAATGTTTTCTTTTATAAGAGTTGGTGAGGTCATGGTGTCTCTTCACAGCAATAGGAACTATAATGGATTAAGTAAAAAATGCTGCAGATCCCCTAGTGGCTGCAGCGGGCAGGGTCCCAAGGCCATACTGCAGGTCCTGCAGGTTCCCTGAGCAGCAACAGGCAGTGGGCAGCCTGAGAGCAGCCAGTCCCAGGCAGGGATGGTGCAGTTCCCCAAGTGGCTGCAGTGGGCCATGTGTCCCAGGCAGGGAGGGAGCTGTGTGGTGGGTGAGAGACTTCAACGGGGCAGTCAGTCCCACGAGGAGAGACAGACAGATGGGCATGCCATGAGACCATGCCGCAAGTCTCCAAAGGCATCTGGTCCGGGGGAAGAGAGACGTGGTGGGTGA
>NC_022030.1:21227740-21228975 GCF_000317375.1 Microtus ochrogaster
ATACATACATACATACATACATACATACATACATACATACATACATACATACATATGTGTGGGGGGCAGAATTTTCCCGTCCCAACTGCATGTTCCAACATAATTGATTGGGAGGTTTAAGATAAAGTATAAATGCTTGGCTGAAAGTGATAGTTAAAGCTTATTACTAACTAACTCTTACACTAAAATTGACCCATATTTCTTGTCTATGCACCAAACTACTACTTTCTGTCTCTCTATCCTCAGTTCTCCAAAACCTCTATTGTTAATTTTGGCTGTCCCTCTGATTGAAAGCAAACTTTATTGTCAGAATAAAGTTGATCACAACACCAGGTCCTGAAGACAAGTTAGAGGAGCTGGTGCAAGTCAAGGAAAACAATATATTTTAAAACATAGCATGCAAGGTCTCTGGGACATCTTGGAAAGACCAAATATATGAATTCTGAGCATAGATGAGAAATACTACATTTTAAAAGCATAGAAAATAGTTTCAATGAAATCATGGCAGGCAATTTCCCAAATCTAGAGAAAGAGGGCCTGCACAAGCACAAGAGGCACACAGAACACCCCAAAGAGGCACACAGAACACCCCAAAGAGGCACACAGAACACCCCAAAGAGGCAGGACCAGAGAAGAAACCCATGTCACAGTACAGCTAAAGTACTGTGCTGGATAGTCTTATGCCCGCTTGACACAGCTCGAGCCACTGGAAAGGAGGGGGCCTCAGTGGAGAAAATGCCTCTGGAAGGCATTTTCTTAATTACTGATTTGTTGGGAATTATACACTAAGGTGTGTTACTTTTGTTAATGGTGAATCTGTTTTTACCTCTGTAAAGCTGCGAGGCTTTGCCTGTCTTGAATACCTGATGGTCTAATAAAGACCTGAACTGCCAATAGTGAGGCAGGAGAAAGGATAGGTGGGGCTGACAGGTAGAGAGAATACATAGAAGGAGAAATCTGAAAGGGGATTTTGGAGAAGTAGCCCAAGAAAGAGGAGGACATCAGGGGCCAGCTATCCAGCTACACAGCAATCCACGGAATAAGAGTAAGATTTACAGAAGTAAAAGACCAAGAAAAGCCCAGAGACAAAACATAGATGGGATAATATAAAAGAAAGTTGGCAAGAAACAAGCCAAGCTAAGACCGGATGTTTATAACTAAGAATAAGCCTCCGTGTATGATTCATTTGGGAGCTGGGTGGTGAGCCCCCCAAAAGAGTTCAAAGAGCTTAACAT
>NC_022030.1:21229553-21238850 GCF_000317375.1 Microtus ochrogaster
AAAAAAAAAAAAAAAAAAAAAAAGATAAGACAAGCAGGTCCACTCTCACCTCCTCTTCAACTTCACACGTGAAGTCTTAACTAGAGCAGACAAGAGAGGAAAATAGAGTGGATACAAACAGAAAGGAAGAAAGCTAAGTGCCTTTACTCTCAGGTGATGTGATTCTACACATTAGGGACCATAAAGACTCCACCAGGAAACTCTTGGAGATGATAAACACTTTTAAAAGTGGCACTTTCAAAGTGGCAGGATACAAACCAACATACAAAAATCAATAGCTTTCATAGTTATATGTGTGTGTGTACATATATATATGGAATACTGAGGAGGTGATCATATTCAAAATCGCCTCAAGACTGATAAAATGTCTTGGAGTAAACTTAACCAAGGAAGTGAAAGTTGTCTGCATACAAGCTTTAAAACACTGGAAGAAGGAAATTGAGGAAGACAGTAGAAAATGAAAAGACTTAGCATGCTCAGGGATTCAAAGAACAAATATTGTGAAAAAAGGCTCTTACTAATCTACAGAGTCGATGCACACATCACCAGATTCCTGTACTCTTCTCCACAGAAAAAGAAAAGGCCACCTTAAAAGTCAAATGGAGCTAGGCAGTGGTGGTGCACAACTTTAATCCCAGCACTTGGGAGGCAGAGGCAGGTGGATGGCTGTGAGTTTGAGGCCAGCCTGGTCAACAAAATGAGTTCCAGAACAGCCAGCCTACACAGAGAAAACCTATCTTGGAAAAAAAATTCAAATGGAAATGTAAAAGACAAAGAAATCCTGAGAAATAGTGATAATGCAGGAGGTGTCCCTATCCCTGACCTCAAATATACACTGCAGAGCCATAGTGACAACAACAGCATGGTACTGTAGGCAAAACATACGTGGAGGGTGGTGAGACAGAACAGGTCAGAAGCTCACACGGCTATAGACACTGCATCTTTAATATAGATGCCCAAAGTGCACACTGGAGAAAGAGAGCCTCTTCAACTGGGATATTTTTTTGATAAATTATTGATGAAGGTGGGCCAATCTCCCTGTGGGTGATGCCACCCTGAGGCAGGTGATCCCAAGGGTGTATAAGAAAGCAGGCTGAGCAAGCTATGGGGAGCAAGCCATAAACTACCGCTCGCCCATGGTCTCAGCTTTAGTTCCTGCCCTGACCTCCTTTCATGATAGACTGTGAGCCAGCTGTAAGGTGAAATCAACCCTTTCCTCCCCAGGTTGCTTTTTGTTGTGGTCTTTATCGCTGCAATAGAAAGTAAACTATGATGAAGGGGTTGCCCACCGAATTTGGAATCTCTTGTTTTTTAACGTTGTTCAAGGTTGAAGCCAATCCTGAGCCTGGACCTTTCATGGACAGGTTTTCCAACAGGGCTGCATTCACTTAGGGTGATGATTGAACAAGATAATGCTAACTAGAGTTAGCAACCCAGCTCTAACTAATGTAAAGCCGGCCACCTCAGAAAAAATCCTGAATGGGTTCTCTGTGATACTAGGAAAATAAGAGGAAAACAAACATTGATGCTTGATGTTTGGGTGGAAGTGTCACCCAGCCCCTGGCATCCATATATCCAGAGTCTGGAATGTGGATAGATGTTCCATCCCAAGTCCCCGCCCCTAAGAGTTGTCTCAGTCCAGACTCCACCTCTGAGAAAGCCCACCAAATAATTACCCCTCCCCAGAGGTGCTCAAGACCACTTCCACGGGCTATTTAAATTGTACCACAGAGAACAAACACATTGTTTGTCGGGTCTTCCTTCCCCGACTCCTCTCTAGGGGGATGGATGGCCACCCAGGAGCAATGGTATCCATTAAACCTGGGCTTTTTCCAATTCGGTTTGATTTGGTCTGATTTGGATTATTGCATTGGCGGAGAGGTTCATGGGGTGCAGAAACTTTTCACCTACATCACCTTCTTTACCGTGGCTACTCAATGGGTCCTTCCAAGTGGGAAGGACCCCCCGCCCCAGCAACCCACCTAGAGTGATGTGAGAGACAGTCTGATCCCAAGGAAATAGCTTCTGCTTACAGTTTCCCACATTGCGATCACCAAGGACAAGGTGGAGCGTGAGTGTCCTGAGGGTCAGGCCACTTGTGGTGGTGTCTGCCCTGCCCTGATTTCATCACAATCTCTCCTCTTGGCCTGCTCAGTGATGTCCTCAGCTAGTCTCCTGTGCATGTGTCAGGGATCCTGAGTTCTGTCCTATCCTGCCATGCCATTGCTTTGATGCGCATAAAGAGACACTGACTTTGCTGAAGTTCTGTCGGGATTTCGAGACTCCCTCCATTTGAACCACGTGGTACCTGGCACTTGGGTCAGTTGTGTGGAGTTTGGAGGGCTGCTGAATGAGTGGGCTATGCAATGGGAGACTTGGAAATCTGAGCCCCTTGGATTTTGCCCATCCTACCCAGCACAAGTTGCCCTCACGTCATGGAGGAGACCCCAACAGCCATGACCCACCTGCTGCCGAAATCTGAGAAATCAAAATATCACTCACTTCTTTCTGTGATCTTTGTTTTCCTACTCGCCCTCTCGTTGACCTTCTTTGTCTATGCTTTCCTGGTCCTGGGAAAACAGAAGCCAAAATATATTCTAGCTGAGGAGAGCATAACAGTTAGAGAAGTGGACCACCTGAAAATAGTGAATGTGTCCAGGATGTGGAATTATCAGTCGAAAGTACTAGTGCCCAGTAGTGAAAACATAGCCATACAGACGCCTTGGCTGGCTCCCATTGTTTGGGACGGGACTTTCCATATTAAAATCCTGAACCAGCAATTCCGGCTCCAGAATGTCTCCATTGGGTTAGTCGTGTTTGCCACCGGAGAATATGTAGCCTTTCTAAAAGTGTTCCTGCAGACCGCGGAGATGTACTTCATGGAGGGACACAGGGTGAAGTACTACATTTTCACTGATCAGCCAGCTAGCGTGCCACTCCTGAAGACCTCTAAGGGGAGGCAGATGATAATTCTGGAAGCCCAGGCTTCTGCGCATCCCCTGAACACCTACATCTACAGGATGGAGGTGATCAGCCATTTTTCCCAGCAGCGCTTTGCGAAGGAGGTGGATTACCTGGTCTGTGCTCATGTGAACATGGTTTTCTGCAACAGCGTTGGTGTGGAGATCCTGTCCTCCTTGTTTGGCACCCTGCACCCTCTATTCTTTGGATGGCCAAGACAAATGTTGGCCTATGAAAGGCAACCTCAGTCACAAGCCTACATTTCTGAGGATGAGGGAGATTTTTACTACTCGGGGGCCTTCTTTGGGGGAAAGGTACTGGAAGTTTACAGGCTCACCAAGCTGTGTTACCAGGCGATGATACTGGACCAAGCCGCTCACATCCAGGTCGTGCGGCCTGATGAAAGCTATCTGAACAAATATCTCCTTTACAACAAACCCACCAAGGTCCTCTCTCCTGAGTACATGTGGAATAAGGAACTTCTGAACAGACAACGTTTTCAAGAAGAGTTGATAAACGGGGAAATGTTTGTACGAATCAGCAAATACCCCTGGACTTACACTCAACAAGACTTCCAGGGAGATCCCGAACAGGGTCAGTGACAAGGATGTTCAGTCTGCTAACATACTATCTGAGATCAGAAGCAATTTTTTTTTAATTTTTCAGTTTTTCCAGACAGGACTTCTCTGTGTAGCCCTGGCTGCTGTCCTGGAACTCACTTTGCAGACCAGGCTGGCCTCGACCTCACAAAGATCTGCATGCCTCTGCCTCCCAAGTGCAGGGAGTCAAGGTGTGTGCCACCACCGCCCAGCTCAGAACCAGTTTTTCCTAGTGTGAGCGCAGGCTTCCCATTTCCAATTGGTTGAAAAGGATGCTCAGGAATAATTGCACCTGCACCCCACCTGGCATGGTTCGCTTTCCCTTACTGTGATAAAATGTTGACCTAAACCTAGTCGGGATGAAAGGGTTTGTACAGCTTACGGGATATAATACTCCATCACTGAGGGAAGCCAGGGCAGGAACTCAGGCAGGAACCTGGAGGCACAAACTCAAGCGGAGACCACGGAGGAATGCAGCTTGCAAGATTGTTCCCATTGGCTTGTTCGGTTTCCTGTCTCATATAGCCTAGGACTACTTGTCCAAGTGCCGCAGCCCACGGTGGTCTGGGCCCTCCCACATCAATCATCAGTTAAGAAAAAGCCTTAATTGACGAGACAATTTTACTGGTGGATAAAAGTCTGATGGAGACAGTTCCTCGGTTGAGGTCCTCTCTTCCTACGGGAAGTTGACAGCTGAAGCTATGACACCACCCTCAATGTCAACGTTATCAGACACAAAGGTACCGCCACCCCCAACACACATTTAGGCAGGCTGATTTCTTAGGTTAGGCTCACTTGGCCTTCTCTTCCTTAACAGCCCTTCGGGCTGAACAAGGCCAGGTAGTATCGTCTTGTCCTGGTGAGCAGAGCATCAGGACAACACCTTTCCAGAAGATGGGAGGTCTATTCACACATCTGCCTTTCAGGGCAACTGTCACACAGGGCCTGCTTTGATCTTTGGCCAAGATGAGCTGTAAGCCAAATCACTTCCTCTTCAAATTCTTTGCTTGGTTGGTTGGTTGATTGTTTGGTTGGTTTTGGTTTTGGTTTTTTGTTTTTATGGTTTTTTTTTTTTTCAAAACAGGGTTTCTCTGTAGCCCTGGTTGTCCTGGAACTGGCTCTGTAGACCAGACTGGCCTCAAACTCACAGATTGCCTCTATGTCCCGAGTGCTGGGATTAAAGATAGCACCACCAGAGCCCGGCCTTCTCCAAATCCTTCGTGTCAGTGGGTGAGTTCCCCTGAATGCTTGCTCAGAGGTGATGTGATGTCAGACCAGGACCCCCTTTCCTCATGCCTGGCTTCTGTCCAGTTTTTGACTGAGAGCAGTGATGGATTGCTCGTAGCCCCTGAGTTCAGCTTCATGATTCACCAAGTAGTTGAAGATGATTTCCTGAGAACAGAAAGCTTTTGTCTCTCTTTTACTTAGAGATCCTTTCTGTGCTCTCTGGCAGTGGTAGTTATTGCAGAAATCTTAGATTTCCATGGTTCTGTTTTAGTTCTTTCTCTTTCTTTTCTCTATACGGTGCAGAGGGGCAGAGGGTTACCCCGTAGCAGACTTTGGCTTCCTTCTGTGCATGAAAAATGTCTTAGTTACTGGAGCCTTCTCTTTTGAGGCTCCAAATTTAAGATTTGGTTTTGTTGTTGTTTGATACAAGGTCTCACTGTGTAGGCCTGGAACTTGCTAGGTAGAGCCTCGAACTCAGAAAGATCCTTCTACCTCTGCCTACAGAGCTCTGGGATTAAGGGTATACACCACCATGTTCAGGCTTGTAGGCTGTTTACTGTTCTAGAGGCAGTGGGACCTGGGAGAATGGCACCAATGAATGAGGAGGGCTAAAATCTTATACACTAGCCAGCTATATTCAGAGCATCAGACAGTTTATACTCTGAGGGTCAAGGAGACTCGCGTGAGTAAAGGGCACGAACTTAAGGGCAAGCTGCACATGGGAGGCATAAAACTAATAACAATAGCCAGGTGTAATGAATAATCGGAAGAAACTCATTCCTGTCCACTACACTTGGGAAGAACACAAAAGCATAGTCCAAGAACAGTTTCATGTTTTGAAAAAACTAAGGTCACAAGATTCTTATCTTGTTTTCTTGGGATTTTCACACATACACATTCAGGAATCTCTTTACATGACTCTATTATTGGATAGTGTTCCAACAATTATACACACACACACACACACACACACACTTCCACTTCATGTCAATACTGAGAAGCTGTTTTTACAACGAAACAATTCAGCAAAACATTGTCTCCTGAATGGAAAGTGAAAATATACTAGTAGTGTTTCCAAGGGCCCTGTGACCAGTCACAGCAGCAGAGCAGGCCCTGAGGCTCAAACTATCCCCTTTCCATCCCATCATTTGAGTCTCAGCTATGACGTCATGGCTGTCCTAGGACTGGCTCCTCAGACATCGCCACCTTCCGTCTCAGCAGGAGCCATCTCTGCCCTTACAGTTCAGCTGCAAGAAGACAGATGTGCACTTCGTGCCATTTCTAGATCCTCGTTGGGTCTTCCGTGGCGTTACACTCCTGCAGTGAGCCTGTAAAGCATGCTGGGCTCCCAGGGGCAGTCTGTTTGCTGCTAGAAAGTGTAGGTCCTTCCTACAACACTTTCCCAGCATGTGTTCAATTCCTGGTACCACAGAGAGAAAAAAAGGCGCACTTCCTGTTTAAAATGAGTGTGACCCGTACAGATGTGACTTACCTTTATCATGCTTCTCACCGGGATAACATTCTGTATGTCATTGCCTATGAGGCCAAAGTCATGTTGAAGTCTCAGGGACAGGAGAGTTAGGAGGTGGGTCAAGGAGCTATGTCTGCACTTCTAAGGGGATTGAGAAGTCCTCCCATAAGCCCAGCACCTATAGTGAGGCCACCCCAATCCTCATTATCTTTCTATCACTTTGACAAAATACCTGGAAAAAACAACTTCTTTTGGCTCATAGTGGGGGATTTTGGCCCATCATTACTTGGCCTCGTTGCTTCAGGCCTGTGGCCGTGGTGGAGGGAGAGCCTCTCAAATGCTAGCCAACAGGAAGCAAAGACCAAGAGAGAGGGGGCAAGGCTATGGAGACAAAATTATCCTCCAAAGGAACTTTTGTCCCCAACGGCCTTCTTCTTCCCCCTGGGCCCTGCCTCCTGACATCTACACCACCCTCTAACAGCCCACTCTGTTGTGAATCTGCCACTGGCGCCAAAGCCTTCAGAATCCAGTCATTTTACCACCTTTGACCATTGCAGCTTTGGAGACCAAGCCTGCAACACACAAGTTTTGTTGGCTTGGCATAAGTCAGGGTAAAGTGGGGTATTTTGGATCTGAACTCTAATGCCCATCTTCCTGTCTTCCAGGGTTCCAGGGTAACATGAGGGATAAGCTATGCTGAGTCCACTTGGAACCAAACTGCTGAGGGAGAGGAATCTTTGCAGTGATGCTTCTTCCTGCTTTATTGTGTTTTAATAATAATAAAAAACTACAGCTAAAACTAGTCTTTATCACAGCAATTCTAATAAAGCAGCCGTGGCTCAGCCCTTGGTATCCAGAGTCTGTATGTCGTGTAGAGGATGTGCACTGTCCGGCCAGGGGTCTGGGGAGATGCTGAAAGGTGGTATGTGTGGTTGAACTGAGCATAGGGTTGGAGTCAAAGCCAGGATGATTTTCAGCATGATGATATACATAATAGTCACGTGGTATTCACATTCAATAACATCACATATTTTGACAGTATTTTCCCATTGTTACCTGCTTCTTTCATGACTCCCCAGAGCCTAAGTCATCCCCTTAAGTCTTCCTACCTTTCTGTGGTGTGTGTGTGTGTGTGTGGTATATATGTGTGTTTATAATAGCAAGGTTCTACGCATGAGCAAGCACGTTCAGCATTTGTCTTTCTGAGTCTGGTTTATAAATTGATAACCTTGGCATACATACATACATACATACATACATACATACATACATACATTCTGCATAACGGCATAGAAGAAAATGATCTCATTTGTAGGAGAAAGGTGAAACTAGAGATCACACTGGAACTGTCTAGGACTGTTCACTCATTTCTAAAGTAGGCTTCTGCATTTTAATCTTTATTACTTTTTAATTTATTTATTTTATGTGTATGGATTTTTCCCTGCATATATGTCTGGGCACCTTTTGCATGCTGTGTGCCCTTGGAGGTCAGAAGAAGGCATCAGTTTCCCCAGAACTGGAGTTACAGATGTTTGTGAGCTGCCATGTGGATGCTGGGAATCAAACCTGGGTCCTCTGGAAGATCAGTCAGTGCTAATAACCATTAATCCATCTCTCCAACTCCACAAAGTGGGCTTTTTAAGAATATTGTTTTTAGGAGTCAGGCTGGCCTCAAACTTGCTTTGTGTCTGAGGATGACTTTGAACTTCCAATCCTTCTGCCTCTACCTCCCTAGGGCTGATTACCCAGGCGAAGCCACCAGAGCAGTTTTATGCAGTGCTGAAGATCAGGCCCAGGGTCATGCGCATGCTAGGTGAGCACTCTTTCCACGTAACCACATCTAGCCCAAGAGTTACATAACAGACGTGTGAAACCAGACTTTACCAGTTCCGAAAGGTAGAAGTAATGTGAACAGTGAGTGGCCACAGGCAAGGAAAGGGCTTTTATTTCTCTGCAGGCCATCCCACAATTCAGGGGGTTCTGGAGATGACCTAGGTCAGCTTATCTCAAGACCTTTCTATCTGGTGGCATTTGCCATTGTCTGCTACTTCCTGGGGAGGCTGACTACTCCGCATAGCTCAGTATCCTGGTGGCTTCTGCAAATGTGGAGGAGGACGTGTAGGGCTAACGCTTACCCAGCCACAAGAGTAGAAGTCTAGTCCTGGCTGGCCTGGAACTCACTGTTAGAATAGTGAGTTTAGGTGCTGACGAGAGTGTGGACCTGATGATGGGGGTTGGTGGTAACAGTAATTCAGGCTCCCCTGGAATCTGTCATCTTGAACTGTCCCCAAGTGCCACCCTCCTGCAAAGAGCAACAGGGCTATAAATAAGCATTAGGCAATCCTGCGGCTGAGCGCCTGGGCTCTCACTCTTGCTCTGTGACGTCCTTTCCCTCCATCCCTCCCTTCCCTGGTACACCTTGTCTATCCAATCAACCAAGACTTGCAAGAGTCCTTCAGAAGAGTGCATCTCGCCTGGGACTTGGGACTCGGAAGGCTCTTCTAATGTCTCACTACAGTGTCGGAAGCAGACAACACACAAACCACCCCTCTGGGACAGCTCCAACTGCCTCCTCTGTTCATTTTCTTCCTCGTCCACTCTGTTCCTTGTGTTCCTAGGTCCCCGCTTCTGGTGAGGGTCTTCCTGCAGCAAGTGAATGGCCCCTCAGTCCTGATCCCAGGGGGTCACATAGTGGTCCGTGTGCTCAGTCTCAGAGTTTCCATTACTGCTGTGAGCAAGCTCCGTGCTTATCTGGCGAGTGTGTGAGGGCGTGGATGTCCTCTTTCCCTTGGTGTCACAAATGAAAGGTGGCACAGAGTTCATGCATCTGAGAGGTGTGTAGCCACTAAGAGAAGTAAAGACTTCTGCTCTAAGGCCAGAGTGGCTGTCTTCCTGTGCTACCCAAGCAGTTGCCTCCATGTGTCTTGGCCCATTCAACAACTCTCCACACCCTTGCTAAGAGAGAGAGAGAGAGAGAGAGAGAGAGAGAGAGAGAGAGAGAGAGAGAGAGAGAGAGAGAGTCCCTAGGAGCTCACAGAA
>NC_022030.1:21241277-21241990 GCF_000317375.1 Microtus ochrogaster
TAAACCATTTAGAAATTTTCTTTGTCTTTGAATCTCTCTTTACTGTATAACTCTCTTTTTCTGACCACATGAGTCTTTAATTTACAAAGCAATATCAGTAGGACTAAAGCCGTGGCTTTGACAGCTGGATCCAGCCCATTCCTTAGCTTTCCAGCCTCATGGCAGAGGTACCGCTGTAGCCACGTTTATTGCCACAAGTCTCTGGCGTTTCAAGGTCCCTGCAAGCAAGTAAGCTGCAGCATTATGTCCACAGACAACACACAAGTCCCTCCTCCTCAAACAGTCAGAGTTTGCCCTGGCAGGATGGCCCAGAAAGCCGGCATTTTAAAACAACACAGGTTTTTTCCTGCTGCTCAGTCAGGAAAATTTCAAAATGGAGGACGTACCATTTTGTGCTAGCTCTGGGGCCGCCAGGTAGGAGTGTCACTCAGCACTTTAATTCTGAGACTGAGCATACAGCACAGAAATTCTTTTCATCCAAGTTACGTCCAAATCTGACACACAGAGCACTGCACAGTCTGAAAACACGTCTCTGTATGGCGGCAGAAATCCACCATGCTCTCCCACCTGACTAAGCCTGATTTGGCCGTCTGCCCAGGTACAGGCGGGAGCACTGAGCCATCAGCATGTCTCAGAGCACTCTCCTTTCGATCCCTCTCAGAGCACTCTCCTTCCGATCCCAAGTGGGAACACAAACATCCAGTCCCATAAAA
>NC_022030.1:21242357-21243168 GCF_000317375.1 Microtus ochrogaster
TCCATCACGAAAGGAACACCCAGAAGCAGGGTTCCATGCTAAAACTTAGATCTGTGCATCTGCCAGCCAGTCACTCACTGGTTCCAAGTGGAGGCCAAGAGGAGCACTGGGGAATCTGTCCTGGAAGACGGTCACAGTCACTGTCCTCTTGTGCAGACGGCCTAGAAGGCCCACCCAACTGAAGATCCATCTGTTCCTAGAGGACTCAGCATGACTGAGAGAAGACTGGAGGAGACACACCCACTTCTCTTGACTGTCGGGTCCCGTCCTGCCCATCCAGCTAGGGCACACTGGGTAGGGCCAAGCTCCCCACTGTTCTGGAGAGACCTCTGTCCCAGTCAACAGGTGGGCCACCTGTCTTAGGATTTCTCTTGCTATGAAGAAACACCATGACCACGGCAACTCTTATCAAGGAAAATATTTACAGTTCAGAGATTTAGTCCATTATCCTCATGGCAGCAAGTATGGCAGCATGCAGGCAGACGTGGTGCTGGAGAAGGAACTGAGAGTTCTTACATCTTGACTCACGGACAACAGGAAGTGATCTGATCTCACTGGGCATGGTTTGTGCATATATGAGACCTCAGAGCCTGCCTCCACAGTGACACGCTTCCTCCAACAAGACCACACCTATTCCAACAAGGCCACCCTTCCTAACAGTGCCACCCCCTTTGAGGGGCCATTTTCTTTTAAACCACCACACTGCCTCAGGCACACCTGACCTGGAGAAGCTGTCTCCTCCAGGTTGTACTTGCCATTACTGTAATGGTCTGTCCTGTCCCTTTAAGAGACAAGCCCCCCCCACTCCCCC
>NC_022030.1:21243553-21246341 GCF_000317375.1 Microtus ochrogaster
ACTTACTAAATGAACTATATCTAAACTCATTCTGCATGGCCTTCCTATCAGTCTCTGCCTCTCACTGGCCGTGGCTCCTCCTCCTCGAGGTCTCTCACCCGCCTCCCACCCACCTGGGACCCACAGAGGCCTCTGGCGATGGGACCTGGCTGCTTCTGGTGGCCTGCTGCTGCTGCCCCTCAGGGACCTGCACCATTTTATCACCACAATTTTCGTCTAGCCATAGACCAGCTGTGATGACCCATACTAGACTCTCATGAGATGGGACTTTCAAATTCTCCATTGTGGGGGGAGGGGAAGGAGGGTGAGATTCGGG
This sequence comes from Microtus ochrogaster, assembly GCF_000317375.1. Taxonomy (NCBI): domain Eukaryota; kingdom Metazoa; phylum Chordata; class Mammalia; order Rodentia; family Cricetidae; genus Microtus; species Microtus ochrogaster. Next base: position 21,243,870 of record NC_022030.1, read on the forward strand.
AGACCCTCTTGGGGTCCCTCCCCTCCCTGACATTGCAGTTGCTGCTCTCTCAGAGGTAAACAATTGGCCAAATGGGACTTCTTCGGCCATTTATAAGTCACCCTGGGAACCTCCTGGTGTCATGGCTGCCCAAGAGTAACCCATTCCCACTCATTGGCTCTCCAAGCCAAATTTGGTCAGACTCATTTCTTTGGCCTGCCAGTATCGGGGTACCCCCTTATCTGGGGTGCTCCCTTACCTGGGGTACACAGATGTTTCTTTATATCTCCCTGGAAAAAGGTGCATGCCTCCTGACAAGACTCCATCTGAAGCACCAAAGGTTCTAGACCCTTTTGTTCCAACCTGGAGGCAAAGCAGTCATGTTCAACTTGTTCAAAACAAAGGTGTTATGAAGGAGTCTTGGGACCCATCTGGTCCAAGGAACATGAGCACTGAGATTTTTCTGTCCCTACATTCAGACACTCAGGGGACCAAATGGGGCAAAAGCTATTGCTTTTATTTTATTATTATTTTTTTGTTTTGTTTTGAGACAGGGTTTCTCTGCAGCTTTTGATCCAGTCCTGGAACTTGCTCTATAAACCAGGCCGGCCTAGAACTCACAGAGATACACCTGCCTTTGCCTCCAGAGTGCTGGGATTAAAGGTGTGAGCTATTGTTCATGAACAGAGTCGGAGGTTCACAGGCCTCCAGGGCAGAGGATAGCACAATTAAAGGAGGACATACCATATCTGTGCCTGGGGACACTTCCATGCCAAAGCATGTGCAGGTCACCTGGGTTGCTCACACTAGAGAGAGCACATCTGTTTTAGTGAGAACATTGCTCATATTCTGAGGACACTTCTGCTCTGGCTCTCATGCAAGCAAATTTCGACGACTTTCAAGAACCCAGCCCCACTGAGAAAGCACTCACATTTCAGGAGAAATGCACCTTGACGGTGGGCATAGTGAACACCAGCCTGGCGTACCAGTTGAGCCAGTTGTCACCTGCTTAGGCCTTCATTAAGCTGGAAACATGGGATCTTCCGCCCACTCACTCTGCTCTAATAGAAGAAGCAGGATCTAGCAGCTAAGAAGCAAAGCATTTGTCTAGAACTGGCAGTAGGTGCCACCACCCATCCTGAAAGAGGCTCGGCCCCTTGTGGTTGCAGTCGAGCACCTGCTCCAGGTCCTCTTACAGTGAGTTGGGAGGCAGCATCTCTAGGAGTTTTGTGTATGTTGTAGGAAAAGAGTCTAAAAGAGGCACATCAGACATCAGTACATGGACTCGAAGAGAGTGCCGTGAGCAGCCACTACATTCTGCTGTGGTTTCAGCCATCAGTCAGAAGAGTACCTAAGGGGCTTTTGGGATGTGGACAAAGTGTTCTGAAATTCTGTCAACAGCTGTGTGTTTCAACGCATACACTAACAGCCTGTGACGTAGGGGCATTTCACTTGTATTTTAATGAATAAAACTTGCCTGAGGATCAGAAAAATAAAACAGCCACAGTGGCCAGCCTTATAGACCAGGTAGCAATAACACATACCTTTAATCCCAGTACACACACTAGTTTGCCACAGAAACCAGGCAGTAGTGGTACACGCACTTAATCCTAGCACTAGAGAGGAATATAAAACGGGAGGAGACAGCTCTCAGACATAGTCTCATTCTGAGATTCCTGGAGGCAGGATCGCCATTTTCAGACTGAGGTAGAGGTAAGAGCCAGTGACTGGCTGTTTTGCCTTTCAGGTCTTCAGCTGAACCCCAATTTCTCTCTCTGAGTTTTCTCAATCATGGTGAGTCCTGCACTTTTTCGTGAATAGCACACAGATTATAACTCCACAAAGCTGTTAGAAAAATTGATTGGTATAGCCCACCATGCATAAACATTAGTAAGTAAAGCTATGTTGTTATTTCAACAGCTTTGAGCAAATTGTCAAAATTCAGCATCCTTGGGGCTAGAAAGATGGCTCTGTGGGAAAAGATACCGGCTGCTCTTGCAAAAGACAGGGCTTAGATTCCTGGCACCCACATGGTGGCTCACAACTACCTGTATCTTCAATTCCAGGAAATCTGATGCCCTTGTCTAGCTCCAAGCGACCTGTACAGGCGTGCCCTTGGTGCAACAGAAAATTAAAAAGAAAAAAAAACCTTAAAATTCACATATTGCTAATTTGTTTAAAATTCATACTTGTAAGTTTTCCACTTCCTCCTGGATCCTGCTTTATGGAATTGCTGCAAGAGATATACTTGCCATCAGTATAGAGCTTTGGAGTGGGATTTCCTGCCCTTGTTACCTGGGAAAAGATGGCCCATAGCTGGGTTTGTAGCTGACTGCAAAGTTACCTTGAGAGACCGAGATCTGATGGTACTATGCTGACAGTCCCTGCAAGTGTAAATGCAAAATGATAAGAAAAAGTCCTGCTGGTTAAAGCAGAAATTAAGACACATCAGCCATATAAACACAGTTCAAGAAAGCACTGGTGTGTGTGTGT
>NC_022030.1:21246670-21252644 GCF_000317375.1 Microtus ochrogaster
CTTGCCATTTTTATTCATGAATGTTTTCCTTTTTTCATATGTCTTAATTGTACCAAAGAATGGATTTGAGGCCAGGGCTGGAGCTCAGTTGGTAGAGTGCTTGCCTAGTAAGAACAAGACCCCAAGTTTAATCTTCATCCCTTTTATAAGCCAGACATTGTGGTGCATGCCTGCAATACCAGCATTCAAGAGATGGAGGCAGGAGAATCAGGACTTCAAGGAGCATCTTAAGTTGAAGGCTAGCCTGGACTACACAAGACTCCATCTCCAAAAAAGAGGAGGGGTTTTGTTAGGATAGTCTTACATGTACATGATACACTTTAACTATTTACCCTGTTAGCCTGTCTTGACCCCTTTCTCCATCCTACTTGGAATATATTATCTACAAAACTCCTATTTGGGAATAAATCAGGAAGAACTCTAAAAAATGCAGGAAGTAACAGTATAATGCTTGCAGAATTCCTCTTAGGAAGCCAGATAGTGAGTCTGGAGAGATGGCTCAGCAGTTAAAAGCACTGGCTGCTCTTCCAGGGGACCCAGGTTAGATTTCCAGCACCCACGTGGAGGTTCACAAGCATCTGTAACTCCAGTTCCAGTGGATTCAGTGCACTCTGCTGGTCTCTGTAGGAACTGCATGTACGTGGTGCAGACTTTACTCTTCCCAGAATTCTCTTAGTCTGGTCATTCCACCAATATTTCCTGCATGGATACTAGTCAATCAGTATTTTTTTAAACCAACACCAGTGACAAGTCTTCATTATCCCACAGCACAGGAGGGTCCTGGCCAGTCAGTCTAGCTAGTCAGGCTCTGTGACAAACCCCATCTCAAATATGAATGATTAAAAATCATTTTATGGAAAATGTTTTGGCATGGATATATGCACACAAGCACTGGAGAGATGGCTCAGTGGTTTAAGAGCACCTGCTGCTCTTCCAAAGGTCCTAAGTTCAATTCCCAGCAACCCACATGGCAACTCACGACTGTCTGATGCTCTCTTTTGCTATGCAGATGTAAATACAGACAAAGTACCCATATACATAAAATATATAAATCAGTATACACACACACAAGCATGTATACATGCACATCTGGAACTAAAGTCACCCCATAGGCCATAGTTAGCTGACTCTTAGAAAATGTTTCTGAGAGAAACAGTGAAAAGACCTAAAGTTATGGAGACAATGGTCTGTCGTGGCTCTGTACTAAAAAAAAAAAAAATGAATATTTGATAAATTGCCTAATTTGGTCAGGATATTGAAATATAATCTTTGCATGCCAGGTGGTGGTGGTACAGGCAGAGACAGGTGGATCTCTGTGAGTTTGCAGCCAGCCTTGTCTACAGAGCAAGTTCAAGATGAGGTTACAAAGAGAAACCTGACTCAGGGAGAAAAAAAAATGCAATTTGAAGAGATACTGGCATTTTTTTTAAGATTTATTTATTTATATGTATAGAGTTCTGCCTGCACATATGCCTGCATGCCAGAAGAGGGATCTCATTACAGATGGTTGTGAGCCACCATGTAGGTGCTGGGAATTGAACTCAGGACCTCTAGGAAAAGCAGTCAGTGCTCTTAACTGCTGAGAAATCTCTCTAGCCCCAAGATGCTGGCATTCCTAAAGAGATCAAGACTCCATGAAGGCAGGTGGTCAGCATTTGAGTTGAAGTAACAAGGAAAGAAAACCTTTCCATACACAAATGAGGGCAGAGATAAGGGTGACACAGGAAAAGGCCATCTGTAGGATTAGAGAGTCTGGTCAAATATCAGCCGAGTCTAGCCTCCAGTCTGGGAGAGTCTGTTGTGAGGAATATCAGGCTAGGGCAGTGTCTGTAAAAACAGAAACAAAACCAAAAAAACACAACAACAAAAAACATCTCCCCCTCACCCACAAGTGGACAGTCAGCAAGGAGCCTGTGTATCTGAATAATCCCTAAGTCAGGTGGTGCTGACCTGACCACACTTGGTCAACACCTTGTGTTATGGTAGAAATAAAATGCCACAGGTCTCCAAGTGGCTGCAGTGGGCAGTGGGCCATGAGACCATGGTAGACCACAAAGACAGCCAGTCCCAGGGTGAGAGGCAGAGACCTATTAGGCATGCCATGCATAGAAAGTGGGTATTTATTTAATGGAGAATGGAGGGTAAAAAGAAAGGGGGAAGGGGAGAAGGGAGAAGAGCAGAAAGAGAGGTGGGAGAGAGAGGGGGGAGGGGAGAAGGGAGAAGAGCAGAAAGAGAGGTGGGAGAGAGAGGGGGGAGGGGGAGAGGTGGGGAGAAGGGAGAGAGGCAGAAGCTACCTCTTCTGGAATCATAAGGGGGAGGGAGTGGGCAGGGCTTGTCTCTTAAAGGGACAGGACAGACCATTACACACACCTTGCACCTACACTATTTGGGAAGCCAGAAACTCTGGGCAGTCAGGCTGGGGTTTAGCAGTTGGACTGTAGGACCCAACCATGATAAACTTAATAGGAACAGATCTTCTAAAGAAATTTCTTAACATTCCAACCAGTATCACCTTCCAGTATAGGATCCAGCCCTGATAAGCTTGATGGAGGCCTGAGTCTCTGTAGTTTATCCTAAGGCAATACCTGGTTGCAGAAAGGACCACAAAACTGCCCAGGCACCACCCAGGCACAGACCATCCAAAGGAAATGGCTAATGTTCCAACCACTGTAGATAGGATCACCTGCCAGCACACATTCACCAAGATGCCCCTAGACAAATGTCAGCCAATCAGGGGCCCTGAACTTTAGATATCCCTCACCCCCATATTTACTACTATAAAAACCCAACTCTGAGATCGAGGCTCTCCAATAACTCCAATACATTGGACACACAGAGAGACCAAGTTTGCAAAACTTGTATAGAATAAAGGCTCTTTGCTTTTACATATAGAACTAAGTGTCCTTGTTGGTTTTGGGGGAACTCCGCAGATCTGGGCATAAGATTATCATGGTTTGCCTTCCATCCTGGGTAGAATAATTCCCAAGTGGTGTGGTGCTCACTTGACCACATGGGGACCATACCCTGCACGTACAATATTTGGGAAGCCAGAAGCTCTGGGCAGTCCGGCTGGGGTTTAGCAGCCGCACCTCAGTTTGCCTTCCATTTCCTGGTACTCCCTCTAGTCACGTGTCCCAACCATGGCGGGTAGAAGAGGTCCCGGCCAGAATACCCTCTGAGATTCCCACTCACCAGCGCACAAATAGCTCCTCCTGGGCCATTTCCTCGGGCTGATCTCCCACGCCAGCGCCGTTCCTATGATCATTTCCTACACTCAACTCCATCCCAACCTCCATCCCACCTCCTCCACCCTTTCCTCTCCCATTCCCAAGCCCTGCCGGCAGTCCTCAGCTCGGGCTGGTACACCTGCAGATCCTGCTTTTGGTTGCCATTCGTTGTGTCTGCCCAGCTGGGTGCACTCTTAACAAAATTGTGTCCCTGCTGACATTGCTGGTGAGATCATAACCCAGAGTAACCATTAGCTCAGTTGCTTCAACTATATGTAGTCTGTGCTTAATATGTGCAAAGTGTCTTTGAGAGAGAAACACCTGACCTAAAAGTTTTAAATTGGTAATTGCATCTGCAAAGGGTATTCATCTCAAAATGTAGAATATGGTACTGTAAACATATTCCTCTAATACAAATGATAAAACCAAAATTGGGTATTCTTAGAGGCCAGCTCAGTATACACTGGTGTGCACATGTGGTTTTGATGAATGTTTCTCAAAATAGCTTTTGTTTGCTTATTATTATTTATTAAGACATTATCTTATATAGCCCAAGCTGGCCTTGACTCAGTGGTGGGGAAGCTCTGTTAACCAGTTACATCCAGTTAAGGCGTGGCTACCTGTAACTGAAGAAGAAAACCTGAGAGGGACCAGGTGCGCGCTCTCTCTGCGCGATTCCTGCCGGACACAGAGCAAGTCGGACTTCCCATTCTTGTGCTGTGAGTTTCCCATTGTAACCATTGAGAAATCGCTGTTATCCTTAAGCTGGCCTGCTTATTTCCCATATCGGGCTCATTCGCAACAACTCAATAGGACGATACCTCCACTCTTTAGTCTCAAATTGGATTGAAATTTACTTGCTGTCCTGAAGTACAGCAGAACGTACGAATGTGTTAACCGTTTTGTGGAGTTCATCCCACCAAATGAGAGTAAAGATCATTACCAAAATTCTTTTAGTCGAATTAAGCAAACTTTGTTTTCTGCCAGACAGAGCTATCTCCCTAAAAAGGGACTTGAAAAATACAAAATAAAAATAAAAAGGAATTTGAGAAAAATAGTTTTGAACACAGGAGAAAGTAGGGTTTCTGTCAGCCCCCAAACTGCAAGACTAGAGGGTTCCCAAGGGGTTTTGGTTATATAGGAAGTTGGCAAAACATCTCAAAATATCTGGCAGAACATCTTGTATTATCAGAGTGGAGGTCAAGTTATAGGATATGGGACATGTCAAATTCCGCCCCCCAAAAAATGGGTCAAGACATGGTCAAATCCAAGTCTTACAGAAAGTGAACTTATTTTGACCTTGTACAAGATTGCTTCTAATCCTTTTTAATTTTGTGGGGGTTTGAGATGGAGTTTTTCCTGTGTAACTTTGACTGTGCTGAGATCCTCCTGCCTCTACCTACTTCCTGAGTGGTGGGATTAAAGGTGTAGGCCCACCACACTTGGCTGACAGTTCCTAATCTCAAAATAAACTCAAGCTAGCGACTCAAACAAATAATCAACCCTAATTCTAAAATTTGTACAATATCTGCAGTGTTGAAAGGTAAGCTGGAGAATTTTTTCCATCTAATCCAAGATATACAATAAAGCCACATTAATCAAAATGACGTGGCATTGGTGAAATAATAGACAAAGCACTCAATAAACAAAATACAAAGTTTGGGAATGAACTTCCATAAGTATATTAAACAGAATTTTGACAATAATGCTAAAAGAACTGGATACCCTTATACAAAAACAACAGCAAAAAGCACAAAGAACAGGCACAGAGGCACAAAGATAAAACGAAGCAGAGCATTCTTTGAGGCCAGCACAGTGTACATTAGGAAAGATGCGGGCAGGCATCAAGAATAGAGGTGGAGGAGGGACAGTGCCCAGCAGACAAGAGCTCCTGCTGTTCTTCCAGAGGACCTGAGTAGTTCTCACAGCCAAGGTCAGGAGGCTCATAACCCTCTGGAACCTCAGCTCCAGGGTCTTCTGCCCTGTTCTGCCCCCTGGAGGCATTGCACTCATGGGCACAAACCCATACAGAGACATACACATAGAAAAAAATAAAACTAAATTGTTGTTGTTGTTGTTGTTTTGAGATAGGATTTCTCTGTGTAACAGCCCTGGCTGTCCTGGGACTCACTTTGTAGACCAGGCTGGCCTCAAATTCACAGAGATCCATCTGCCTCTGTCTCCCAAATGCTGGGCTTAAAGGCATATGCCAGCACTGCCTGACCTAAAAGTTTTTAATTGGTCACAGATACTAGCTTTATAGCCACTGCCAAGAGCAGCTCTCTCCTCTCCTTAAAGAAGTTTCTTTAAGCAGCAGATAGAGACCATTACAGAGAATAATTGATGTGGGATTCCCATCTGTATGCTGGGAATATGTTTTATTACCATTAGTTAATAAAGAAGCTGTTTGACCAATGGCTTAGCAAAGTCAGGTGGAAAATCTGAACAGAGATGTATAGAGAGAGAGTAGGTGGAGTTGAGGAGTAGCTGCCGAAGGAGAATGATGCTGGAACCATTCTGGTGGTGATACATAAATTAATAGAAATCTAGCTAGAAATATGCCTGAGATCAGCCAAACTGTTGTAATTAATATATTTTCTGTGTGATTATTCTGGTCTGGGCAGCCAAGAAACCAACGTGCAGACTCCACTTACAAATAATTCACCATGGTGCAGAGTGATGGTGGTGGAGGTGTAGAGGTAGAGGTGGTGGTGGTGATGGTGGAGGTGATGGTGGTGGTGGAGGTG
>NC_022030.1:21253825-21258695 GCF_000317375.1 Microtus ochrogaster
CATTTGATACATCTACAAGACAACACTTTAATGCACAGGGAATATCACTGAAAAGGAGGCAGAAAAACTCTAAGAGTCAGAAGACCTGGATGTCTGCTTTGAAAATGTATCCTACATATGACCAGAAGCCACACCCATGAAATCTCAACAATATGACTGCCTTTGCACCTGTTTATTTATGCTTGTGTCCTCACATCTGTGCAGCATTAAAAATCATTTTTAACTCTAAGAGACATGCTTTCATGGCAATACAAACTTCCTATTTGCTACAAGTACGATTTTCCTGCTGGTGGGAAACAGACAAATCACGACATTGATAGTGACAGACATAGCCTGACAGAAGGCAGGGAGACTGGCTGCAGTCTGGACAGAGGCTCCTGGCACTGCGGACACTGCACAGGGACAGAGAGGCAGCCAAGGACTCAGCAGCCTTCCTTTGGAATCATGCTCTTCCACATGCTGATATGCTGATAGAATCTTTCCACTTCAGACAGAATCTAAAAATAAAAGTGTGTTCATTTGTTTGTCCAAGGGGAGGGAGGTGTCACAAAAGAGGACGAAGGAACCAAGAGTCTGTGTCTAGGAGACTTTCCCCCTAATCCCTAAGCAACATCTTCTCTGATGTCTGGTACCTTCCATCAAGCTGAGATGACAATCTTCTCTCTTTAGGGTCTTTAGAGAAACTCGATGAGGGCAGAGCAAGAACTTACAACTGAGCTTGGAGACTGGTCTCCCTGAGTGTGTGTGTGTGTGGTATATGTGTGTGGTTTGTGTGTCTGTGTGTGTTGATGTGTGTGGTATATGTGCGTGTGTGTCTATATGTGTTGGTGTGTGGTGTATGTGTGTGTATGTATGTATGTATGTGTGGTATGTGTGTCTGTGTGTTAGTGTGGGTGTGGTCTGTGTGTCTGTGTGTGTTGTATATGTGTATGTGTGTCTATGTGTGTTGGTGTGTGGTGTGTATGTATTGTGGTGTGTGTTTGTGTGTGTATGTTGTGTGAGTGTTAGTATGTGTGGTATATGTGTGTGGTGTGTATGTGTGTTGGTGTGTGGTGCATGTGTGTGTGTTTGTGTGAGTCTGTGTGTCTTGGTGTGTGTGTCTTGGTGTGTGATGTATGTGTGTGTATGAGGTGTGTGTCTATGTGTATCTGTGTGTGTTTGTGTGTGTGTTGTATGTCTGTGTATCTGTGTGTCTGTGTATCTGTGTGTGTGTCTGTGTATCTGTGTGTGTTTGTGTGTGTGTTGGTGTGTGGTTATGTATGTGTATGTAGTGTGTGTCTGTGTGTTTGTATGTGTTGGTGTGTGGTTATGTATGTGTATGTGGTGTGTGTGTCTGTGTGTTTGTGTGTGTGTTGGTGTGTGGTTATGTATGTGTATGTGGTGTGTGTGTCTGTGTGTTTGTGTGTGTGTTGGTGTGTGGTTATGTATATGTATGTGGTGTGTGTCTGTGTGTTATTGTGCTCTGCCACATTTGGGACTTTGTTGACAACTTTTCTCAGCGTGCAGGGAAAAGTGGGGCTACCCTTTCTGTCAAGCTGGTTTTAAATGAAGAGAGTATGCTGAGGGTGGGGACTGGAGAGATGGTTTGGTGGTCCGAGCATTCGCAGTCCCTGCAAAGAAGCAGAGTTTGTTCCCAGGCACTAGCGTGGCTGCTCAGACATCCTTAACTCCAGTTCCATGGGGTCGGACACCCTCTTCTGGTCTCTGTGGACACTACACACATGTGGTACAGGTATATACATTCCGACACTCCTACACATAAAATAAATCCTTAAACAGAGAGAGGGAGCATACCAAGAGGACGGTTAGAGTGTAGCAGTGACCAGCCTCTCTCTCTCTCTCTCTCTCTCTCTCTCTCTCTCTCTCTCTCTGAATAGTTTGTGACGATGTCTTTATTATGTGTCTGCATGTAATCCTTGGGCAACTCCAGAATTTTAACACTCTTGACGAGGCTGAACAAATTGGCGTGTTCACCCACCGACCTCTCAAAAGCCATGTTCTTATTGAACATATACTCTAAAGAGAGGATCTTGGTGGGTTTGTGGTAAAGCAGGGACTTGTTCAGGTGACTCTCGCCGTGCCCCAGGGCGTCAATGTCATTGGACTGATCTGTTACGATCATCTGGTGACAGGCCGCAGTGAGCCTGTGTATCTCTGCCACTGATCCCCCAAACAAGGACCCTGTGTAGTAAAAGTCCCCCTCATCGTTTGGGATGTAAGCCTGTGACTTAGGCTGCCGTTCGTAGGGTAATACCTCCCGGCTGGCCATGTAGAAGCTCAGATGGAGGGTAGCAAACAGAGGAGAGAGAATCTCCACACCCACGTTGTGCTGGAAGGTGACATCCACATCGGAACACACCAGATAAGCCACCTCCTTGTGAAAGTGCTGTTTGGAATAGATGCTGATGAACTCCAGGCGCTGCCTGGAGATGTCCTTCTGGGGCTCAAAACTCGGGATCTGGAAGGTGATCACTTTTCTTCCACTCTGGAGGGGGATCCGAGGAACCACGCGAGGTTGGTCAGTAAAGATGTAGTATTTCACCCTGTGTCCTACCATGAAGAATGTCTCCGCGGACCTTAGGAACTGCTCCAGGTACGCCATGTAGCTTTGAGAAGTAAACACAGTCAACCCAATGGTAGCATTCCGGAGTTGGAACTGCTCGTTTAAGATGTCAACGTTGAAAGTCCCTTCCCACACAATCAGGGCGAGCCAACTGGTCAACACAAGGACATCTCTCCTAGCGGGTTTCAGTGCACTTGGCTGGGGATATATCAGTTTTGGTAATGGTTTATCTTGCAGCCAATACTGTTCTCTCTCAGCCACGACTGCCCTGATTAGCTCAGTCTTATGAATCTGGCTCTTCTGGTGCCAGTAGCCCAAGATGGCCAAGGCCAGAGCAATGAGAAGAAAAGTCACTTGGTGACATGACAAGTATTGCATAGACAATGTCCACAATGACCTGGCCATGGCCCACGTCCGATAGATGTAGGCTGGATCTGTTAACACGCTCAGCGCCCTGCCCCTGCCAATAGATGACGTGAGATGCACAGATCATGGGACATGCATGCTTCCTCCACTCCTCCTGAGCCCCTAGCACAGTTCAAGAGGTACCTGAAAGCAGGGTGTTCAGGGTTCCTCAGTGGAGGACGGTTCCAGAGATGCTACATAAGTTCTTAAATTCAGTTTTGGTTTGAGGTTACGGCAAAAACTGGCTCAGGAGGACCCAGTCAGCAGGCAAATGGATCTTCAGGGCCAGAATGCGGAAGTCAGGGCTCCTGAGACAGGGTGATGTGAACACTGAGTAGATGAAGGGCAGATTGTGATGAAAGCAGGGCAGACAGGGCCACCAAGGGGTCAGAAAACCTGTGCCCTGCCCTGCCCTGCCCTTCACCCTCCCTGGCTTGAAACCCTCATTTATGCGAGGCATCATTTGAGAAACATGACCTAGATTCCCAGTAAGAGAGGCAGGAAACCTCCAGGTAAAGGTTACATTCCATTAAACCCCAAGGAGTGATTAAAAATCCCTCAAGGGTCTACTTAGGAGGCAGGCAGCCATACACTGTGTTTAGGCCTGGACCGTCAAATTTTTATATTATTTTGATCCCACAGAAGAAGCCTGTGTGTGAGCACTGGGGAACCCTCCCAGCACAGATGAAGAAAAGCCCCAGAGAGAGGGTTCACTAGACCTGCATGACATGGCCTATCGGAAAGCAGAAGCTGCCCAAACAGCCAGATGCTGAGTGTGAGCTCTTGCACCCTGATCTACTGTCTCGCATACTTGTCTTTTGGGGGGTTGTTTTATGCCTTACTTTGCTCTCCATTGCTGTGATAATGTCCACGACCAAAAGCAACATGGGGAGCAAAGGATTTGATTGGGGTTATAGGTTACATGCGATCCATCATCAGGGGAAGCCTGGGCAGGAACTCGACAGGAACCTGGAGGTGGAACCTGAAGCAGAGACCACTGGGGAGTGTTGCTTACTGGAGCTCCTCCTGGCCTGTTCAGCTAGTTTCCTTATACACCCAGGACCACCTGTTATAGGGATGTGGGTCGGGCCTTCCCACATCTTTTCTCAATCAGGAAAACGTCCCAATGTGATGGAGACATTTTCTCGGCAGATGTTCCCTCTTCCCAGGCAACTCTCATGTGTGTCAAGTTGATGGAAACAACAACAAAATAGGACATTTTATGAGCGAATTCTTTTACCTAATACATGTGTGTATGTGCACTGTGTGGCACGCGTGTGTGTGTAGATGTGTGTATGTGCACTGTGTGGCACGCGTGTGTGTGTAGATGTGTCTGTGTGCACTGTGTGGCACGCTTGTGTGTGTAGATGTGTCTGTATGCACTGTGTGGCACGCGTGTGTGTAGATGTGTGTATGTGCACTGTGTGACACGTGTGTGTGTGTAGATGTGTGTATGTGCACTGTGTGGCACGTGTGTGTGTGTAGATGTGTGTATGTGCACTGTGTGACACGCTTGTGCGTGTAGATGTGTGTATGTGCAAGGGTGAGAGGCAACCTCCAGGTGTTCGTCTTAGGAATGTCATCCACTTCCTTTGTAATAAGTTCTCATTGGCCTAGAGCTCAACAACTAGGCTTGATTGGCTAGTCAGTCAGCTCTGCGGATTCTCCTGCCTCTGCCTCCCCAGCACTGGGATTTCAGGTGCATGTCATCAAGCCAGGCTTTCTGTTTATTTATTTATTTTTTCAATCTGGAAAGTTGTCCTTTATTAATTCTATTTGTAGAGAGTGTGTTGCCTGTGTATGAGGAGCCAACTGATACACTGCGTCCTGTCTCATTGATCTGTTCATCTGTCCCAACAGCAGAACACACTGCCCCGATTACAATGTCTGTTCATCTGTCCC
>NC_022030.1:21259014-21259641 GCF_000317375.1 Microtus ochrogaster
TACAATGTCTGTTCATCTGTCCCGACAGCAGTACATGCTGCACTGATTACAATGTTAGATCCTGTATTGATGGCAGACATAAGGTGTTAATTCACTCCAACGTTGGCCTGCAATTTCAAAAGTAACTTAAGCCAGGCTTTTTAAAATAGATGCTTGGCCTAGAACCCAGGTACTATTGCTTGCAAGGCAAGCACTCTACTGACTGAACGGTCCTCCAGCCACACGACAAGTTGTTTTTCAAATGTGCCGTAGGCTTCCATTTCAGCAGACTCTCAGACACGGCCCACCTGTGCTGTATAGTTTTATGTCAGCTTGACACAGGCTGACGTCATCTGAGAGGGAGCCTCAGTTAAGAAAATCCCTCCAGTTCCAGAGGCTTAGAGCCTATGACCATCTTGACAGCAAGCATGGTGGCAGGCAGGCTTAGCACTGAGCAGTAGCTGAGAGCTTACATCTGATCCCCAAATATAAGACAAAGAACAAACACCCTGGGAATGGAGTCAAGGACCTCGGCTCATGCTGCCCTCAGATATACTGAAGATCGCCTGACTGCCCTCTCCTGAAGCTAATACAAAGAGTTCAGAGCACACACAGTGGGCCCATGAGGACATGGTGTGGTGGTTTGAA
>NC_022030.1:21260346-21264073 GCF_000317375.1 Microtus ochrogaster
GTGTGGGTCCTAGGGATGTAACTCAGGCATTGGACTAGGTGACTATTGTTCTTACCTATGAGCCATTTCGTCAGTTTATTTTGTTATTTTTTAAATAACAATACTCTGTTGTGTGTATTGTACATGTATGTACACCCACAGAGGCCATAAAGAGGGCTTGATCCCTTGGAACTGGAGTTACAGGCATTTAAGAGCCTTCCGATGGGGGTGCTGGGAACCAAACTCGGGTCCTCTGTAAAGCAATCTTACCCAACACAGGAACAAGTGCGTAGCTGGATCTATGGCTGAACACCGCCTACCTGGCAACAGGATGGGAGGTCTGAGTGATGAGTCGGTCTTTCGTCTCCTGGACCATACATCACTTAGGCTTTGAGACAAATGTGAGCCATGTGTCTATGTGACCGCATGTTAACTGCTTCTGTGGTTGCCGTGAGCAGCTACCTGACATGATGTCCAGGACCTGTCCTAACTGTGCTCATCTCCGATCTCTTCCAGCACAGGCCTTGAATGTGAGATTAAATTTAGTGGGGTTTTCCCCTTTAAATGTACATTGCACATTTCTTTGGGGAAGGAAAAGTACACGATCTTACGGTGAACCCACCTTTCTAGGGCTGGCCCAACACTCGAGGGAGGTGACAAGGGAGCATCTCCATTTAGAGGGATATCCTATTCCTATATTTCCATGGCCTATAAGATATTCATCTCTGGGAGAATACAACCTGAGACAGACCGAACACTCCTGACTCCCTCCCCAGCTCAGCCTGTGGGAGTCCCTGATAGCAAACACCACATGGCAAAGAGAGGTGTGCCGGTGAAGGAGGGAGGAGCAGGAATAATCTTTAGGAGTCTTGGTACATCCCCGCGGCTTGTCCTGTGGAAGCCGGATTCCGGGAGCAAGCACATTGTCTGTGTGGACAACAGTCACCGGGCACGACTGTGGGGTGCTTGGCATTCTCCACCGGCTTATTACAGGGACGCCTATAAAACCATTCCTTTTTATGGATATGTAATAGATTGCCACACATAGAGCAGATTAAGACAGCATCCATTTATTGATTTATGCAATTATTTTTATCTTTGTCTGTGGGGGGGAGCTGTGGAATAATCCTTTTGTACACTCAAATATGTATTACTCTCGTTGGCTCCATAAAAAGCCAACTGACCAACAGCTAGACAGGAAAAGGTTAGTCGGGACTTGCAGATAAAAACAGAGTGCAGGGAAGAAGGCGGCAGAATTGCCAGCGAGATGCAGAGGAAACAGGAGATGATCATGCCATGCTGAAAAAAAGGTACCCACCGTATTAGAGTGTAGATAAGAAATATGGGTTAATTTAAGTTGAAAGAGCTAATTACTAACAAGCCCAAGCTATTGGCTGAGTATTTATAATTAGTAATAAGTCTTATGTGGTTATTTGGGGAGCAGGCAGTCTGACGCAAAACTTCGCCTACAGAGAGAGTGGGGGGATGCGTGCTGTATGTACCTCTACAGTTCAGAAGATAATCTCAGAACAACACCACCCATTTAGCATCTAACTTTTTTGTTTGTTTGTTTTTGGTCTTGTCACTGTAATTTTGTTTTCTTTTTTAAATAAACCAGGAGTTTAAATTGCTCCAAAACCATAGAAAGAAAATGAAGAACACACAGAAGTTTGTGAGGTGGGGAGGGGAAGGAAATGGAGGCACAGAGTGTACTAAAGCAGACCAAGCTGACAGGTCTGGCTGGACGAGGAGAGCTGGAGAGATGGTTCAGTGGCTAAGAGCACTAGCTGCTCTTCCTATAAACCTGGGTTTGGTTCCCTGTACCCATATGGTGGCTCACAATCACCTGTAATTCCAGCTCCAGGGGAATCAATACCCTTTTTTACCTTCTTTGAGCAGACACAGAGAGAGAGAGAGAGAGAGAGAGAGAGAGAGAGAGAGAGAGAGAGAGAGAGCATGTATACACATACATGTAAATAATTTTTTTAAGTTGGAAAACTTGGATGAACTCTGCTCGAGTTATTAGAAGGCCAAAGACAAGGTGTGAGTTGACTTGGCTTGCGGAAGGAAGGACTCCACAAGGGCTCCAGGAACACTGCAGAGGGTTGCTTACGTTAGCTTCTCGGCCTGGAACGCCTAGGCCTATTCTGACCACTAGAGGGCACAAGAACCACCATCCCTGTGCCTTCCACTGGCGGCTTCTGCTCCTTCCAGCCGCTGTGACCCAGAAGCCAGCAGCAGAACCTCCGGCTCTAACTCCAGACTCACAAGATCTGTTCATCGTTGATGCTCTCAGGCATTTCCTGCACACGGAAAAAGCAGCTGAATTCAGTGGTTTTCATCCTTGACTATGTGTGAGAGCTGTTGGAGTTTTTAAAAATGCCTGTTTCTGATTGGAGAGACGTCTCAGTAGTTAAGAATGTTTGCTTCCTGCTCTTGGAGAAAACCTGGATTCAGTTCCCAGCACCCACATGGCAACTCATAACCGCCTGTAATTCCACCTCAAGGGGGGGTCCAACTCCCTCTTCTGGCCTCTGTCAGTACCTGTATGCATGCAGCATACGTAAACTTATACACACAAATATGTGTTTTTATGTATATACATATATAATACATGTATTTTAAAAAACTATTTTTCCTGATCTCAAGCCTGATGTGATTATGCATGCTGGGGTCATAATGATTCATTATGAAACAGAAGGACCACAGTGAGTTCAGAACCAGCGTGGAGTACACAGCTAACCCGGTCTCAATCTCCTGCCCTCCCAACTCCTCCCCCTCCTGAGCCCTGTCCTGTTTAAGGCCATGTCATCTAGAACAGAGAAGAAGGTGATTTGGGGGGAAAAGGAAACCAGAGAAGGGGATGGGGAGATGGAGGTGTGCAATAGAGGAGGATGTGATTAAGAATGAATACACCGTATGTATGAAAATGCAATAATAAAAACCATCACGTTGTATGCTAACCTTAAAAGTCAGCTAAGCCAGGTGTGGTGGCGCACACCTTTAATCCCAGCACTCAGGAGGCAAAGGCAGGCGGATCTCTATGAGCTCCAGGTCAGCCTAGTCTACACAGTAAATTTTAGGACAGCCTGGGCTATGTATTAACCCTACCTCAAGAAAATAAAAATAATTAATTGAAAATTTCCTGATTTGTGGGCCTCCACCTCCAAAGACTATGGCTTTTCCTGGTCTGGGGTGTGATGAGATTATTATTTATTGTTATTACTAAGTGTTTCAACTTAGTCCAATGGTGGCACACGTCTTTAATTTCAGAATCCGGGAGGCAAAGGCAGGTCGATCTCTGAATTTGAGGCCGGCTTGGTCTACAGAGTGAGTTCCAGGACTACACAGAGAAACTCTATGTCAGAACAACAAAAAGGAAAACCCTAAACAGATTTTAGGATCGGAATGTGATTCCATCAACACAGCGCCTATTGGGTAAGCACAGGACCCTGAGCTCCGATCCCCGGGATCCATGTCAAAAGCTCAGCTTGGAGGTCTAGCCCTGTAACTCTAGCACTGGGCTGGCCTTGGACCCACAGAAATCCCTGCTTCTGCCCTCCAGATGATAAAATTAGAGACAAGCACCACCAGGCCTGGCAGGAGTTTGCCATTTTGACTAGACTGCCTGAGCAGTGAGGCCTGGGATCTGCCATTCTCCATCCCCGAGGACTGTGTACAGACGGGCATCACCAGGCCATCAGGGCCAGCTTTCTACACGAGTGCTGGGAGCACAACTCAGGTCCTG
>NC_022030.1:21264263-21266953 GCF_000317375.1 Microtus ochrogaster
GTATGTGTGAGACAAAAACTCAGGAACCCACTCTGGAGGTCGCTAACCAGTCGCTATGGTGATAACATCAGTCCATTCCTGAAGATGGCGCCTGCGTGAACTAACCACCTCTGACAGGCCCCTTCTCTTAACAGTGTTGCAACAGCAATTCAGTTGTCAATGACTTTGGAGGGGACATTCAGACCACGGCGTCATTCCTCTCTCAAGCGTTTCTTTCCTCTTCAGCCACCCTGCCCAAACTGATATCCTATGATTCTTACTGAATTAATTTTCAGGGACTGTGTCATGTGCCTAGGAACACAGGCATCAAGGTGAGGCATGTGTGTCCCACCGTCAGAGTTCCTCCTTGGGCAGCCCTCATTGTTCTTCCTTCTGCATGGAGCTGTGCCCTTTTCTCCATCTGAGGGTTGTCATCTCTGGTTCCTTTGTTCTTCCGCCCCACTCCAGAGCTCTGGGCTGTGGAGCACGGGGATGTGGAGCACTGGGCTGTGGAGCTCTGGGCTGTGGAGCACGGGGATGTGGAGCACTGGGCTGTGGAGCACTGGGCTGTGGAGCACGGAGATGTGGAGCACTGAGCTGTGGAGCACTGAGATGTGGAACATGGGGATGTGGAGCACTGAGCTGTGGAGCAGGGGGATGTGGAACACAGATGTGGAGCACTGGGATGTGGAGCACTGAGCTGTGAGCACTGGGCTGTGGAGCACTGGGCTGTGGAGCACTAGGCTGTGGAGCACTGGGCTGTGGAGCACAAGGATGTGAAACACTGGGATGTGAAGCACTGGGCTATGGAGCAGTGGGCTGTGGAGCACGGGGATGTGGAGCACGGGGATGTGGAACACTGGGATGTGGAGCACGGGGATGTGGAGCATGGGGATGTGGAGCTCTGGGCTATGGAGCACAGAGATGTGGAGCACTGGGCTGTCACTTTGCTATCATGTTGTGTCTGTCCTCCGTTTCTATTTCATGGGATCCACTCAAAACACAACTCCAGAGGGAATGAAGCTCATTTATTCAGAGCCCCAGGTAAAAGCATTGTTGAGGAAGCCTGGCAGTTTGAGTTCAATCCCTAGTACCCATGTGAACCAACTTCACAAAGCTGCCCCTGACCCCCCACATGTCCACTGTGGCACACAACGGTAATTTTATTTTTAATGTAAAATGAGGGGCTGGACGGGTGGCTCCATGGTTAAGAACGCTGCTGCTCCATCAGCTGACCCCAGTTATCTGTCAGGACTCACATTAGGTGGTCCATAACTGCCTGTAATGCCCCTCCAGGGGTACCAACACCCTCCTCCGTCCTATGGGGGCACCTTCACACACTTGGCATAGACACAAAACATACAGATAAGTAAGAACAAATTGTCTAAAAAAATTAAATATAAAAAGAGATCATTTATTCTGAGTCAAATATGCGTGGCCACAGCCCAGGATCACAGACTCAGGCTACCCCACATGACCGCTGCCCTGTGAACTACAAGAGTCACGGAAGACAGTCACAAAACAACGCCTCTACCAGACACGTTGCTGGGGCCTTGAAGTTAGCGGGTGATACTAGAAAGGGGTAGCCTCTCCTACAGGTGTCAGACCCTGTCTTTAACATCTTAGTGTTGGGGACCTAGAAGCCAGTGGTCTTCTAGGCAACTGCAGTCCTAAATGCATTACCTAGGACTCGAAGACACTAGGTCAGACATGGAGGTCGCTAATGCGTGGCTATTAAGGGGACTGAAGACAGGCTGAGAGGATGCTGATTGCCCATCCCGCAGCACTCCACCTGTCTGCAATTACAAGGTGTCTAACCAGTCAGCCCGCGCGGCCTCCAAGCCAGGCGCATCTTCTTCAGGCAGGGCAGACTCTGCTCACATTGCTTCTGTCACTTTGGTGGAAATGTCTTCCAGAGGCCTCCTCAAAGAAGGCTCACTGGTAATCTTTCCAGATACTGTTTGATTTTTTGAGACACTGTTGCCCCCAAATGACTACTCTTGCTTACACTTGGTTGGTTGCTGCCTGGAAGTTAAGTTAAACAGCTGTTCTCTTTCTTGTCCTCCAGACCTTCCAGTGTCCTTCCAGCTACCATCTGGAACAGAAACCTACCCCTCTCGAATCTCGTTCCTACATCTACCAACTGCACTGGGTGTTCTCCATGTCTCCCCTAATCTTGTTCAGTTTGGGGAAATTTCCTTTCAGTGTGTCTTTAATATTTTACTTGCTACTCTATTTTCTCTTTCTTGAAATTCTGGATTTATACTCCAATATTCTTATTTTTCTCTTTGAGTTTTAGTCTGCTAAGACTCTTCTTTATGTAACTTTTGTGGATTTCATTTACCAGCTTTTTTTTTTTTTTTTTTTTTTTGAGACAGGGTTTCCTTGTAGCTATGGAGCCTGTCCTGAAACCTGCTCTCTAGACCAGGCTGGCCTTGAACTCACAGAGTTCTGCCTGCCTCTGCCTCCTGAGTGCTGGGATTAAGGGCCTGTGCCACCACACCCCGGCAACCAACTTAATTTTTTAAGAGCAAAATTAATGTGTGTGTGTGTGTGTGTGTGTGTGTGTTGTGTGTGTGTGTGTGTGTGTGTGTGTGTGTGTGTGTGTGTGTGTTCATCAGCCTTTTCTCTTAGCAGTTTCAGGACGTACTCTCCTGTTTCTAGTTTCCTGGGTGATTTTATTCGTGCATCAATGTGGAATTGCCTAGATT
>NC_022030.1:21267053-21273513 GCF_000317375.1 Microtus ochrogaster
ATTTCCACAAAGCAGGAAATTTCAAAGGCAGTCACTATCTGCTTGTCCTGAAGAATGTCTTGCAGATTACCTGCTACTCTATTTTATCTTTCTTGAAATTCTGGGTTTATACTCCAATATTATTTTTTTCTATTCTTTTCCATGCTTGAGTTTTAGACTCTTCTTCTTCATGTAACATTTGCAGAGAATGTTTCATTTACCAGCTTAAATTTTTTTTTTTTTGAGACACGGTTTCCTTGTAGCTATGGAGTCTGTCCTGGAACCTGCTCTCTAGACCACACTGGCCTTGAACTCACAGAGTTCTGCCTGCCTCTGCCTCCTGAGTGCTGGGATTAAGGGCCTGTGCCACCACACCCCGGCAACTAACTTAATTTTTTAAGAGTAAAATTAATGTGTGTGTGTGCGTGTGTGTTGTGTGTGTGTTCTTATCAGCCTTTTCTCTTAGCAGTTTCAGGACGTACTCTCCTGTTTCTAGTTTCCTGGGTGATTTTATTTGTGCATCAATGTGGAATTGCCTAGATTTTTTTTCCATCTTTTTGTCTATTAATAAGCTGGGTTATTTATTGGCTTGCTTTGTCAAGTCATCCTTACCTCCCTGGCACAAAGAGGTCCGTGAACTTCAGCTCACTAATATTTTTATTTATTGTGTTTGCGTCTATGCTTCTGAGTTCAATATTTCCCACACTGAAAACTGACGAACTGGTCAAATTTTGATTCATGGTAGTTTTGATAGGGGTTAAAGGGGCCCTGGCTGTTATCCTAAGTGACAGCTGGCAACAAAGGAAAAACCAGGTCCCGAAGCCCTGCGTACAATAGGGGCCAGGAACAAGCTGTGCTTGGAGCCTGCAATGATGAAAACAGCCTCAGCAAGTAGAATGCAAGGTGCCTGGAACATGGCTGGGGCAAACTATTTCAAACTCCCCTGTGAGCTGTTTTGGGGTGGCCTTCCATGGCAGAGTGCCAGCTAGACTGCCAGTACTTCGGTGAAAAGAGCAACCGAGCCACTAAGCAGGATGGAAAGGTTCTTGGCCTGCTGCCTTGTCCCCATTCTCATTTCAGGTTTTGTCAAAAACCTCTGCCCTGATTGGTTCCATTCTACACCGTTTTGCATATGCATTTACCCAGGAGAGCAGGGCGTACCTGACTCTCTATAGCAAGGTGCACAGGATGCTCATCAGCATAGTCCTTCATTTGCTTATTCTCAGCTCATCCCCACTGGAGGAGAAGATGGAGGAGATGGAGGAGAAGGAAAACTGCCTTCGAGACCAGTAAGAAGCTGGAAGTGATGGCGCATGCCTTTAATCCCAGCACTTGGGAGGCAGGGGTGGGCAAATCTGGGGGTTCAAGGACAGTGTGGCCTACACAGTGAGTTCCAGGACAGCCAGGGCTACCTAGAGAGACTTTGTCCCAAACAAAACAAAAAACCTAGCAGGAGACAACCTTCCCATAGACTCAGGCCCCCAAGGTTTTTGCCTGACACAGGGAACTCCCTGAGGCTCCAACTGCTCCAGCCTCCAAGCCAGGTCCTGTGGCCAGCAGTCGAGGAAACCCACTCCTTCCTCAGCCTCTGAGCCTCTATACTCCCACTGCAGATGAGACTGCATACCGACTGCTGCCCTGTGCCCCCGAAGGCCTGTCATTTCTGAGGCTTGCTGCCCTGAGCCTTGTAACTCTCCTGGATACCTACAAGACTGACATTTCTAGCATGTGCCAGCAAACTCTGCCAACCTCCTGCTGCTTCCAAGGGTTCAACTTCCAGGGCTCCATTTAATTGTGGTGGCCATCTTCCCTGCTTGAATTGCAAATTTCACGTTAATAAAGTTCCCCTTGGTTGTTCACCCTTAACTGTCCACTTCTGGGGAGGGCAAGGCAAGAGTCAGGTCCAGAGGTCAAACCAACTTGTGAGGCCGACCAGGAAGTAGCTCTCACTTTTCTTTCTGGAGAGCATTTCAATTAGATGCTCCCTTGAGAAGCCAGGTCAGAATCTTTGGTCTGTGTCTGTGTGGAAACTGTGACGTGACATGGAGAGATGCTGAATGCAAGGGGTGTGCGCATGTGTTCAATTAGTAGCTCAATTACTGACTTTTTATGGAACTCCTTAGGATTTTTTTTCTTGAATCCATTTCAGTAATTCTTAGGAATGAGATCCATTGTGTCTAAGTTTTAAATATATTGACTAGAAGTTGATTAAAATATACTCAATAATACTTTTATATTTGGTGGATAAGTACCTTCTTCCTTGACATTCATCCTCTCTCTCCTCTCCTTCCCTTTCTTCCCCACCAATGTACCCAAAGATTTACCAGTCTTCTATGTGTAATAAAAAGAATACACATGTCCTTCCAATTGTATAAAATTTGCTCATGAGTGCACCCAAGTCTAGAATCTTTTTATTTCCCCCAATGAAGTGAACTTATGTACTGCTCTATCAATGATATCCATTTCCTGTTTTATTTTTGAAACAAAGACTCATGAATCCCAGACTGGCCTCCACTCAGGATCCTCTGCCTCAGCTTCCTGAGTGCTGGGATCACAGACATGTGCCAACACACCCCTTAATGTTTGTCCTTCTAAGAATGCTTTTGCTTTTGTCCACTGTTAAAACCACATCACCTTTTCTGTTAGTGTTTCCTCCTTGTCCTTTCGTCCTTTCTCTTTCCCATGTGTTTGTGATTTGTGGCAGCTAGATCCTTGCTTCTTGTTTGACAGGGTTTTTTTTTCTTTTAACTTTCATAAGTGGTCCATTTTCTTGTATTATCATTGTTCATCTTTTTTCAAAGATTTATTTACTTTTATTTATGTGTGTATGTGCATGTGAGTGCAGTGCCCATAGAGGCCAGAAGAGGGCGCTGGATCCTCCTAGAGCTGGAGTTACAGGCAGTTGTGAGCCACCTGATGTGGAGGCTGGGAATCCAGTTAAGTACAGAGCCATATTTCCAACCCTACAGTTGTTCATTTTTTAAAACATTCTATCCCCTGTGTCTTGTTTATTTTCTCTTTACCCCATTTTCTCTGTTTCTTCTTTTTCCTTTAGTGTCGTTGGATTCCACACTCTATTGTTTTACCGAGTTTCATCTTACCACCAGTCCTTGTCGGTGACCTTCACTCCCATTGAACAACACAAAGACTATACAATGTATCAGTCCGTTATTACCACGTATATGGGCTCTGTTGTAGTTGGGGCTTCTTAGGCTTGTTTATTTTATGCTTGTTTGTGTATGAGTGTTTTGCCTGCATGTATTTATGTGCACAAAGAACACGCCTGGTCCTGCAAAGGTCAGAAGAGGGCTTTGGATCCCCTGGGACTTACAGATGACTGTGAGCCACCATGTGGGTGACTGAACCTGGATCCTCTGCGAGAACTCTCCATCCATGACTCCTATTTTGTTTTGAGACCAAACACTAGGTAGCCCAGGTTGGCCCTGAGTTTATAATTCCTTCTGCCTCGGCCTCCTGAGTGCCAGGGTGACTGACTCCTACCTCTGGGGTCACCTGTTATGCCTGCCTTTAAGTTACTGTGACTCATGCATGGCTGGGGACCGTCTTTCTTTGTGCCCTCTAACCAGGAGCTTTATGGAGGGAGAGGAGAGCTTTGGTCGCTTCCTGACAGGAAACTCTCTGGTGACAGGAACCACATGACTTCAAGCCTCGTTCCTGAGCTATAGGACTGTGTGCTGAGAGGGTCTGTACCTTCCTCTGCCCTTCACCCAGCCTCATCCCTGCAGACAGCCCACTTCCTGCCCAGACAAGCATGTGTTGACTACTCTAGTGCCAGACCTCAGTGTCAGCGGGCTCCAGCTGCCAGAGTACAAAAGTTCGCTCTTCACAGTCAAAACAAGTGGCTGTTGATCTGTCCAGCACGGCTGACCTCTTGGGTTCTGCGGGCTGAGTCTGAGACCATCACCAAGGGCATGCTTTCTTTCCTGGCTTCGTAGACTCTCTTTTCTCTTTCTTTCGTTTTGGAGAGAAGGTTGTACCACGTCACCCAAACTGGCCTTGAAAGCCTTATCTTGCTGCCTCAACCTCCTCCACTGGGAACACAGGCCAGATGCCACCACAGCTGCCCTCAGAGACTGGTGACTCTGTTCTGGCAACCTGTCCTCCTAGGCCACAGTTTGGTCTTTCAGATACCAACGACTCAGTTGTGAGTGGGCAGGGCATTTCTGAATCACCCTCGCCGGCCAGGTGCAATTCTACAGAAGGAATATAGCAGCGATTTTATTAGCAAAGAAAATTCAAAGAATTAAAAAATTTCACATAAATTATGTGTATTTCTGTGAACGTGTGTGGGTTTGTGCACATGAATGCTGCTTCCTGTAGGGGTCAGCTCATCCTGCAAGCCACTTCATGGGAGTGCTGGGAACCAGACTCCTGGTGCTCTGTAGCTCTTAAATGCTGAGCCATCCTCCCCATTCCCAGTTCTGCCTGGAGCTGTGTCAACGACAAAACATCCGCACTGAGGCAAGTGGCAAATTTGCTCGCTTTCCTTACTACACAGTATTCTATGTTATAAATGTATCACAATTTGCTTATTCACCCTGTCAGCAATAAACATGTGTGCTCTTCCAAGCTTGGGGTCACTATAAACACAGCTGCTGATATAATTTTTAAAGATATGTAGCTTTTAGTGGACATTTAGAGTCTTCGCCTGAGTGTTGTAACAGGTTGAACTGCTCTGTCCCCAAAATGTCTATGTCCTAACCATGAGCAACTGGGGCCCTTACCTTATTTGGAAAAGAGATCTCTGTAGAGGAGATTAAGTGCAGGGTCCCAAATTGAAGCTGTTTTGGATTACCCTATGGGCCTAAATCCAATGACAGGAACTAGATGGGAAGAAGTAAAACAAACTCCATTTTGAAAAAGAACTCCATTTTAGACAGGACCTAACCAGGAGGCTTAATGCAGGACCAGCAAAGTCATAAACATTCCCTAGAAACTGTGTCTGCCCTGGTCAAAGTGACCCACCAGGTACTCAAACAACATCTGTTTACATTTGCTTGCTTTAATCGTCCTTGAAGTACCTGATTAACCACTGTTTTGCCCCTGCGTTTAGCACGGGGTCAGCAGATATCTGGAGGACATAACCAGGGGGGCTGTTGCTATCCCCTTTAAATACTAATAGCCTATCGGGAACTAACAGCTGAGATTTACCTCACCTTTAGCCAATTGCGATATAGGATAAGTAATTTTGTATTTTGAGACTATAACCTTATGACTGCTTTGTGGTTTTTGTCTTTATAAACCCCTTACAAAAATAGACAGGGTCCTTCTCCCGCCATCTGCTGTGTCAGACTGTGAGGCAGAGGACCCGTGTTAGCCCATACTTAACAAAGGAAACCTTGCTTTTGCATTCAGAAGTGTGGCTCCATGGTGGTCTTCTTGGGAGCCCTTGGACCCAGGCACAACACATGAGACCCTGTTCCCCACCCCCGACAAGACAACAAACCAAGCAAATAAAAAAGAACAACATCTAATTACAAATGTCCCCATGAATCCAGGCATGCATTCAGTCTCAGCACTCAGGAAGCAGAGGCAGGTGGATCTCTGTGAGTTCAAGGCCAGCCTGGTCTCCGAGTGAGTTCCAGGACAGGCTCCAAAGCTACACAGAGAAATCCTGTCTCGAAAAAAAACAAAACAAAACCAAAGCAAAACAAAACAAACGTCTTCATGAGGATATGGACTTACCAGCTCAGCTACAACCCAGTGCACAGCTGGGCCTTGGGTTGGCCCACCCTAACACCTACCCCCTCTAGGACCTGCTGGAGCTCATGAAAAGACTGGCTTTGTGGAAAAATACTCACAGGATCTCCAAGACACCAGGAGGCCACAGGATATCCCAGAGGAGTTCCGGTGAGGATCCAGCGATGACGGTGGACCAGAAACCAGAGGCTTTGAACCAGACCAGTGACTCATGGCAATGACATTTACCGGTCAGGCTGATAGGAGAATACTGTGTGACACACGGAGACCCAAATGCCACCAGGATGGACGAAGAGGTATTGGAGAGGCAGGAAAGGAGAAGTAAAGAGATTTTGTTCTTGTTTGATTTTAGCTTTTTGCTTTTGTTTGTTTGCTTATTGCTTTGTTTTGTTTTCTTTTGGGGGGGGTTGCTGCAGGGGTGAGGGGAGGATATGGAGGGACCAGGAGGTGAGCAGAATTGGGGTACAGGTGCATGATGTGAAACTCCCAAAGAATCAACAGAGAAGTTAAATTTAAAAAACAAAAACAAAACAAAAAGCCAATGTCCTCATGAAAGACCCTGGGGTGGGGTAGGGCACTGCACAGACAGAGGCAGAAGTCAGAATGGCATAGCTACAAGCTAAGGTGTGTCTAGTGTCTTCAGAGTCTGGAAGAGACAGAACAATCAGGAATGCAGACCTCCTGATTGAACCTACACAGACCTCCTGACCCCTATACCTACACAGACCTCCTGACACCTACACAGACCTTCTGACCCCTA
>NC_022030.1:21274241-21287518 GCF_000317375.1 Microtus ochrogaster
CTGGAACTCCAAGGAGGCACATTTCTGCTGTCTCAGGCCTTATATCTGCGGGCATTTGTCGCAGGACCCCAGGGAAACAGACACTTTAAACATGTTAACAAAGCAAAGTGACTCCCTGTAGTCTCAGCACTTGGGTTGCTGAGGCGGGGGAATTACCATGAGTTTGAAGTCAGTCTGGACTGCACAATGAGTTAGCACTTGTCTTAAAAATGTAATAACTTTAGTCATTCATATTTGTGTTTGTTTTTAATGTGTACAAAACTTGAAAGAGAATTTGAACTAGGTACCATTTTTATTATCATTTTACAGGAAACTTAGGCATGAGGTTGTACAGTCTCAGGACCAACCAGGCTTCTTTCGGGCAGCCTGGCCTCAGGGCTCGGCAGCGTAAGTTTTACCTTCACCACCCTGGCCAAAGTATTGGAGGGTGTGCAAGACGGTTCAGTGGGTAGAAGTGTCATTTGCCAGGCCTGATGGCCTGAGTTCAGTCCCTGATGCTTGAAGTGGTGGAAGGAGAGAGCGTTTTCACACACACACACACACACACACACACACACACACATACAATAAGTAGACAAATAAGCAAATAAAATTAAGGAGCTATTTTGCCAGCTCGATTTTGTGCCACATCGATGGTAAGTGTGCACCTACTCCATTTTCAACTGAACTTGGGTTCCCATACAATTCTGGATCCTGGGAAGTCCAAGAACTTAGTATGGCACCAGCTTAGAGCTTTGGTGTTGGGTCCTGTGTGGTAGACATGGCCAAGAAGAGCATGGGAGCTTTCAAATGGAAAATTCAGAAAAGTATTTTGAGGACAGATTTTCCCTCACCAAGCTAACACTTCACTCTGAGAACAGGTGATATGTGAATCCAAAATGGCCCCCCTCAGGTTCATATTTTGAACATTGTGTCCCCCAGCTCAAGACACTGTATTCAGGCTATGGAGATCTTAGGAGGAGGGGCGTAACCGGCAGAAATAGGTCACTAGGGGCAGACCACGGAAGGTTACAGCCACCCAGCTTCCTGTTGTGTTCTCTCATGTTCCCGGTTCACCATGAGGGAGGAGCCCCTAGCATGGACACCAAGACTTCTTCCAGTGACCCAAATCCACCTATTTTCCCTTAAACTGTTCCCGGCAGGTATTCTGGTCACAGTGGCACAAAGGGCAGCTGTTTAGTTGGAAGCTCCGCTCCAGTCTACTAATGTAGGCCCCATATGACAAAGGCTTTCTTTTTTAAGGCTATCCGTTTCAGTTTATGTGTGTGTGCCTGACTGGACATATGTGCACAGCATGTATTCAGGGCCCAAGGAGGTCAGAAGAGGGCACTGGGTCCCCCGCAACTGAGGTTACAGGTGGTTGTGAGCCACACTGTGTGCCAGGGCCCTCTGCAAGGACAGTGAAGTACTCTTTACACCTGAGCCACCTCTCCAGCTCGATGTGTGAATTTTTTAAAAATCTTTCGTTTTCTATAAGTACATAGAATTGCAATCCATAAAATGGGGGAACTTGACTCACCAAATAAAAGGTGGGTCAGAGAGTTCTCAGCAACAGGCCTGTGGGCACAGAAATCACTCAAGTCTGTTGGGGGAGTCTAACTGTGGGATAGGAAGAAGCATTCACGCTGGACAGAGAGGGCACTGACGGCCCAGAGAAAGACTCCGTTCTTTGTGGCTGACAGGACGGCTCAGAGCGTGAGGTGACCGCTGCCAAGCCTGACAACCTGAGTTCGATCCTTTGGGACCCGCATGGTGGAAGGAGAGAGCCAACTCAGGCAAGTTGTCCTCTGACTCCCGCATCAGTGCTGTGGTACATGTGAATATACACACTCACACACACACACACACACACACACACACACACACACACAGATAAATGAATTCATACATAAAGAGTAAATAAATAAATAAATAAGGGGAAGATTTATTTGTCCAAGGCAGCAAATTCAGTGGGGTTACAGCTGGAACATGAACAACTCTGGGGCAGATAAGTCAAAGTTCCAAACCCCAGTCAACTTTCCACTTCCTGATAAGCTTCAACCCTCCCAAGACCACATGAAGCTCAGGAAGGACATGGTGACTAGAATCTCCTATCCCCAGGATTCTTGCTCTTACTTGCCAGCAGGGCCTGTTAGAGCCTTACCACCATTACCACAGACCTGACTGTCACTATTTGTTTATCCTTCTGCCTTGACTGTGGGCCAAGGTAAGGTTACCAAGGCAACTGTGCATGGTGATGGCGATGGTGGTGTCAAGCCAGAGGAAGTGGGCTCCTCATGCAGCTCCTCCCAGCTTTGTTCCCCTGAAAACATGCAGGCATCACCAGTTCGCTTTTAAGATCTTTCCTGGCAAGCAGTGTGGAAAAACACCCCAAGCTCAACTTAGCCAACCTAGGGAAATGACAAACATTCTAGAAAGGGTAAGCTCGTCCTGGCTTTGACCCCAGTAACTGGCTGCCGGCATCCTGCACAATGTCGGTGTCACGATCAGTTGTGACCATGAAGTTCATGCTAACAGTCCTTTGGAAATACAAAGCAATAGCTTCCTACAACAGTGACTGGGCACTCGGGTGGTTACTCCAGCCGAGGAAAGCTTGTTGCTTATAGGATCCCCTTAGAGTCCCTAAAATCTCTTACAACTGTTGATGCTCAGCAGATGAGGCCTGGAAACAACAGCAAGAACTTTATCTGTGGCTTAATTCCTGTTTTCTTGCCTTTCTTTTTTTCAGTATTAGAGTTTGAATCTAGGGCCCCATATGTGAACGTAGGTGAGCCATACCCCCAGCCCCTCACTGGGGGATTCTAGGCAGGGGTTCTACCACTGAGCTATACCCCAACCCCTCACTGGGGGACTCTAGGCCAGAGCTCAAATACTAAGCTATGCCCCCGTCCCTGCTTTTACTATTTATTTTGAAACAGGGTCTTCCTAAGTCTTCCTTGACCAGACTGGACTTGAGTCCTCTCTGTAACTCACCCAGGCCATGTCCTTACAGCTCTCTTGCTCCAGTCTCCTGAGAGGCTGCTATTAACAAGCCTGTATCACCAGGCCCAGGTTAATTCCTAGTCTGCACAGGCAGCTGACAATGAGTGTACCAGTCCAGTGGGAGAAGAGAAAGCCTGGGACGTTATTATGACTGAAAGCCTTCTGAGTAGCTCTGTGGGAGCGCTGATGCTGAACACAGCCAGAGCTTGGGACTTTCACGACCACAGACAGCTCAGTGAGCTTCCAAATTGTAGTCTTCGCACCTGTCCTTCGGTCATGGCTAGAGTCTGTCTCTTGTGGTCCCGCCTTACTGCTTAAAACAGCCAGGGAAGGTTAGACACTACCACAGGATCTGCCCAGAATCAAACATCCGCTCATCGGAACTTCTTTGTTTTGTGCCTTCATTTGCTTTGTCATGATATCACCAAGAATGTGGTTGAGAAGGACCTGACAGTTTGTCCCTAGACACCTGGTCAGCACACAGAACTGCTTCAGAATTCCTGGGATGTGAGCGAGAATTGAGAGTAGAACATCAAAGGAACTGGAGACTGGTGGCATGGCTGGTGTGTGCCTGTAACCCCAAACCCTCGAGGAGCTGAGGCAAGGAGGACAACAAGCAGCTTAAGGCCAGCCTGGCTATATAATGAGACCCCCTTCTGAAAAATAAAAACAACTCGAGACTTCCCGAAGCGGTAAAGAGTGGGGTGCGGTCTGGCCAAAACCAGACACATTTGATACAGAAGCCTTTCAAGTACAGAGAATGTGGGTGAGGTGTGGCAAGAAGTCAAAACTTGTACTCAGGAAAAGATTAAAAACAAAATAAAACAAATCAAAACGAAAACATAAAACCAAGACCACAGTTCGCTGGAAACAGACAAATCTTGCTGTGACTGAAGGGCCCGTAGCCACCTTGGTACAGCGTATTGTTTATCAGGAATACACAAGCCTGCTGGGCTGAGCCCCACGCTGGAGTGAAGATGATCTTGTCAGGGAACAACGCCTGCACAGTGGTCCTCGTGTGGGGAATTCTAGAAAGGACATTGTGTCCCCTACCCCATCTCATTTGGGACTCTGGTGGGCAGTCTCATGACCCTGTCTGTCACTCCTCTGAATGTGGCGAGGAAGACAAAATGCGGAGGGGCTCCACCGATTACAACCGAAATGTTCCCCAAAAGGCCTGGTGCTCAAAACTTACTTTTCAGTTTGATGTTATTAGGAAGTGGTGGAGCCTATGAGCAGCCGAAAGTTATGTCATCGAGGCAATGAAGGAGGGACCCAGGCCCCTCCTCCTCCTCTTTCATTTCACAGCTGAGTCCCAAAGTGACCAGCTTCCCCACTACCTCCACCAGAAAGTGCTGGTTCATCACAGGCCCACAGCAGTACAGAAGATTGTCCCAAACCTTTCCTCTTTATACATTATCAGTGGGGGTCTTTGTAACAGTAACAGAAACTGTCTTAGTTGGGGTTTCTATGGCTGTGAAAAGACACAATGACCATCGCAGCTCTTACAAGGAAAACATTCATTGGAGCCTGCTTACAGTTCAGACACCGAATCCAGTATCGTCATGGCAGGAAGCATGGCAGAATGCAAGCAGACATGGTGCTGGAGAGGTGGCTGAGACTTCTACATCCAGATTGTCAGGCAACAGGAAGAGAGAGTGCCAAACTCTCTGACTTGAGCATCTGAGACTTCAGAGCCCATACCCTAGTAACACACTTCCTCCAACAAAGGCACACCTACTCAAACGAGACCACACCTCCTAATAGTGCTACTCTCTACGGGCCTATGGGGGTCATTTTCATTCAAACCACCATAGTGAGAGGGGCAGCATTCAACTCACAGAACTTAAATATTGGGAAAATAGAGGGGTGTCTTATCCTGCTGTGCCTCAGTTTTGTTTTTTGTTTTTGTTTTTTTTTTTTGGTTTTTCGAGACAGGGTTTCTCTGTGGTTTTCGAGCCTGTTCTGGAACTAGCTCTGTAGACCAGGCTGGTCTCGAACTCACAGAGATCCGCCTGCCTCTGCCTCCCGAGTGCAGGGATTAAAGGCGTGTGCCTCAGATTTTATTTCTATACTATTCACTTTTTCTCTTAAAAATATTTATTAATTTGTGTATATGGGTGTTTGTGCCCAGGGAGGACATAAAGGCAAACAGGAGCTGTGGGAACTGGAGTTACAGGCAGCTGTGAGCTGCCTTGTGCGTGCTAGGAACAAGAGTAGTCAGAGTCCTAAACCACAAGCCACGGCTCCACTCCCACACAGGTGCTGCCTTACTCACCCTTCTGTCACTGTGAAGAAACCTCAGAGCACACCTCCAGATACACACTTCCTTGATCAAGGCCACACTGACGTGGGATAGCCTTTTGGATATGTGGTGTTTTTATTGGTTAATGAATAAAGCTGCTTCAGCCAATGACTTAGCAGAGTGCAGCCAGGGGGAAATCCAAACTGAGATATTTGGAGACAGTAGGCGGAGTCAGGTAGGGAACATGCAGTTACTGAAGGAGACAGATACCAGGCCTTTACCAGTAAACCACAGCCTCGTGCCAATTCATAGATTAATAAAAATAGGTTAATTCAAGATGTAAGGGTTAGCTAAAAATATGCCTGAATCATTGGCCAAACAATATTGCAATTAATACATTTTCTGCATGATTATTTGGGTATGAGCAGTCAGAAAGCGAACAAAAAGTCTCCGCCTACAAAATGGTGCCCAATGTGGGTCTAACCCACGTGGCCAGCCACACACTTCAGGTCCGGGTGCTTGTATGCCCGCATGGGGTTAAGAGAAAAGTAGCTGAGAACATGCTGCCACTCAGCACTCCTGCTGGGGCAAGCAGCTGGGTCGGGTCTGCTAGGCATTCAGAAGCAGAAAGCCATGGAGGATTTTCGATACCATGCACAGAGACATTTTCCAGGCCACACAGCACCCTGCATGGCAGATTTAGCTTTTACTGAGCCAAGAAAGGTTTATGTGCTGCCCAGGGCTTCCCAGAGTTAAGGTGGAGAGCACAGCTCCCACCCAGCAGTTCCAGAGCTGGCAGGAAATGTACTTTTGCTGTAGTAAAAGGCCAAGAGAGGTGGAGCCAGCATCCAGGACTGCAGCAACCACATTGCTTACCATTTTAAAATGTTCCTTGTCAAAAAGGATTTCAAATACACAATAGAACAGAATCAGACATAAAAGACCTCTAAACAAGACACAGTGTGTTTTAAAAAAGTGTACATAGGCTTGGGAGAGAAAAAGAGTATAGACAGTTATAAAACAGTAAAAGTAATAAAAAAAAAAGAGCACGGACAGTCATAAATTAAAGAAGTAAAAATAATATAATAAATGTTTAAAATAACAAAATAAGCCATGTAAAAATAAAATATACAGAGAGTCTGGATTATGTATATTATTATGTTTTCTTTAAATTTTTGACTACAAAGAGACATTTGATTCTGGGGGCTGCTAAGTTAAACCACCATAAAGGTATCTTAACTTCAAAATTTGGGTTTAAAGATATGTTATTTTTTTAAAAAAAAAAAAAGAAAGAGGTTCTGTTTCTGTTTCCACAGAAGATAAAAACCTATGATTTTCTTCCAGGCTAATATGGTTTGATAAAAGAAACAACAAAAAACAGTTTAAAATAAACAATGCTCAAATTCCCAAAATGACTGCTTGTAAATGTTTATTTTCATTTAAAGAGGGTAGATTATCAGTGGTAAATGATCACAGTCAATCTCTTTCTAGGAAAAGGGGAGATATGATATAGAGATGAATACTTTTCATCGGTACAGACTTTGGTCTATTGATACAAATTTAAGGTCAATTTGTAACACTGTGTTGCAAGGAGAGGGCCACTTGTTCTTCCCAGCCTCCCAGCTAGCTCGTACCCAAAATAACCACACAGAAACTGTATTAATTAAAACACTGCTTGGCCCATTCGCTCTAACTTCTTATTGGCTAACTCTTACATCTTAGTTTAACCCATTTCTATTAATCTGTATATTGCCACATGACAGTGGCTTACTGGCAAGATTCTAACCAGCATCCATCTCAGGCGGAGGATCCATGGCGTCTTTCTGTCTCTGCCTTCCTTCTCCCAGCATTCAGTTCCGTTTTCCCCACCTACCTAAATTCTGCCCTATCAAAAGACCAAGGCAGTTTCTTTATTCATTAACCAATGAAAGCAACACATAAACAGAAGGACCTCCTATACCAACTGTGTATATGTATTTCTTCTCTTATTTAAGGTATTGCGTTTGTGTAGCTCACTTAAAAATAATATATAGTTAAAATACAAGTTAATAGATAGTCATCTATAATAGTCAAACTGTAGTCATGTTAGTTAGGTTTTCTAGATATATAGAGATATATTTAAGTTAGATAATCTTCAAAATTTCAAATACCTACAAAATATGGCATATAAAATACTTTAAAAACTCAGACTTTGCTTGACAATGAGACATGTCTGCTTCTGGCAGGCAGCACCAATTACTTCAGAGAGATTGATGGGCAATGAAGAAGCTTATCATGGAATTTGCCTTCAATGTGACAAGGCTATCCGTTTGGGCAAGAAACTGCCCTTGCCTGGATTACTTGATGGTATGCTGTATAAATGGACATGCAGGACACACACACACACACAAAAAAAAAAAACTGCCAGATATTACAGGATACAGAAAAGGCAAAACAGATCTTGAAATTTCCAGCTTCGTAGACAAGTCTGCCAGATATTATAGGCTTGTATGCTGAAGATGGATGCCCCAACATTACAATACAGTCTAGGCAGTGAGATGTTTCTGCTGATTCCAGAGTTTTGGAAGTTGCTTACAATGTACTTTCTATTAACTTAAGTAATATTATATCCTTCTGGTGTCTTTAATGGAGTTAAAGACTAGATAATTATAACTATGGTTTTCCTTCATGATGATAAAAGATAAATTAGATATAAAACTTTCGACTCACAAAGAAATAGACTAAATATTGCAACTATAATTCTTGCTTGATAACTGTTTTGTATATGTAATTTTACTATGTTAAAGTTAAAAACTTCCTTTTTATTTATATAGGAAAAGGAAGATGATGTGGGATATCCTTCTGTACATGTGTTGCTTTTATTGGTTAATGAATAAAACTGTTTCAGCCAGTGGCTTAGCAGAGTGTAGCCAGGCAGGAAATTTGAGCAGAGATATGTAGAGAGAGTAGGCAGACCCATGTAGCTGCTGAAGGAGACAGATGCTGGATCCTTACCAGTAGACCACAGCCCCGTGACAATCTATAGATTAATAGAAATGGGTTAATTCAAGATGTAAGAGCTAGCTAAAAATATGCCTAAATCATTGGTTGAACAATGCTTCAAATAATAGAGTTTCTGTATGATTATTCAGGTCTGAGCAGTCAGAAAACAAACAGTCTCTGCCTATCCCACACCTCCATGACGAAGCATTCAAACATATGAGCATACGGGGCCATCCTCATTTGAACTATCACACAATACTTTCCCAGTTTTCAAGGTCATTGGACTCAAATGGCTCAAAAACCCAAGGTCATTAGGTTTTGTTTTTTCTTTCTCCCTGGGGCCCCATTTCTGTCTCAAGTGTACACTAACTGAGAGTCCAGCTCTCCAAAGAGTCAGTCAATTGAAGGTCCTAAGCCCAGCTAGGATGGGAAATGAACTGCTGGGTGAGGTGAGGGACAGTGTGACAGCTAGATGCCATGGGTCAGGGTGGTCACCCTATACTCATTATAGACTTCCAGGGTCACCGTATTTCACCGGGTGCCCACTGGACCATCCCTTCAGAGTTCTCATGGTCCCACTAATGAGTTTTCTCCACAGACCTTTCAATATTTCACTATGAAACATTTTTATCTTTTAGTGTGCTCGTGCATGTGGGTGCGTGCTTCAGAACATGTGGAAGCCACAAAACATCCTTAGGTATTGGACATTTCCTTCCAGCTTAGATGGGGGTCCCTCTTTTGTTGTTTGTCCCTGTGAATACCAGGCTCGCTGGCCCCACTGGCTTCTGGGGATTCTCCTGTCTCTGTCTTCCACTTGGCCACAGCAACACTGAGATTGCAAACACATGCCACCATGCATGACTTCACATGGGGTCTGGGGATTCGAACTTAGGTCCCTGCACTTGGGTAGCAAGCATTTGCTCCACTGAGTGATCTCCCTAGCCTTTCTCTGTAAAACATTCTTACTTCAGCTCTCCACTGGCCCAACATTTGCTCAACCAAAGGCTGAGCCTTCTCACTACAAATGAACAGGCAAAGATCATGCATGTCATGAGGGACAGCGATCCCATAGGGTTGTGGTTCTCACCCTTCCTAACAATGTGACCCTTTAGTACAGTTCCTCATGATGTGGTGACCCCAACGACAAAATTATTTCATTGCTACTTCATAACTGTAATTTTGCTGTTGTTATGAATTGTAATGTAAATATCTGATATGCAGGATATCTGCCATGTAACCCCTGTGAAACGGTCCTTTGACCCCCGGAGGAGTTGTGACCCACAGGTTGAGACCACCATTTACATATGGAACTCAGTTTCCACACAAAATTCATTTGTGTTTTATATATATATCTCCTATGCATAACCCAAGGTAATTTTATTTAACATTTTAATAATTTTATATATGAAGCAACGTTTGTGTACAGTGAACCATTGTAGTGGGATTTCAGATTTTCATACCAGGGTAAGGCCTGTGTGGCAAACATTGTCGAAGAGCAAAGGAGTAGAGCAGTGAGATTTTCACTATTAATATTCCTCCCCCTTTTAGGACCAACACTGACTCTGATGCAAGCGGAAAAGACAAGGATACTTCATTCTGTGTAGGGATAACGTAACTGAGCCATTCTTGTAGCCCGGGTTTATGTAGTAGGCCAATGGTAATCTCTCAGAATCAGGCTTACAGAGGTGAGATAGGGTAGCTGGCAATCAGCAGCCCTCTGACTTACCCAGGCACATTATGCTGACTCCATTCATCACAGAAAAAAAGAGTGCACTGTCTACAGATAGAAAAAAATTAATACATAAACTGTAATTCATTTCTGCAATGGAATATTATACACCAGGCAAAACAGATGAAGCATAGCTAACCTACAGCCATATGGAGGGATCTTAGAAAAACCCTGGTTCTTCCTGTCTGGGTTTCACATTTTAAGGTTTCAGTGACCGACCCCAGTCAGTAGTGATCTAGAAGTATTAAATGGAAAATTCTTGAAGTGAGTACTCCATAGCTGTAAATTGTGTGCCACTCAAGTGGTAGTAATGAAATTTCGTTCAGTCCTGGCCTGTCCTACTCAGGATATGAACCACAGCTTTGTCCCATGAAGTATCTGTTATGCCTCATTTTGTTACTTTGTGTGTGTTCCCCAAAGATAAGGGGGACTGTTTAATGCTGAATGAGAAAAGCAAGTCTCAGAAGATGGTACATGGTATGTTTTAATTTTATAAAGCTCGAGAGAGGGGCTGGAGAGATGATTCAGAGGTTGAGAGCAGTGGCTGCTCTTCCAGAGGTCCTGAGTTCAATTCCCAGCAGCCACATGGTGGCTCACAACCATCTGTAATGAGACCTGGGGCCCTCTTCTGGCCTGCACTACAGGCGTACCTGCAGGCAAAACACTGTATACATAATAAACAAATAAATTTAATAATAATAATAAACTAAAATGACTTTGATTTTTAAAAAAAAAAAAACTCAAGAGCAAGACCAATTGAAAATACATGGTTTGGCTGCATCAATGATGTTGGGAAATTACTGGAAAAGTAACTGAATACTGCCGTCCAAATGGAAGGTCACGGAGACTTCTAGAAGAGAGGCCAAGTGGGATGAGTGTAGTGGTAAAATACTGTGGTGAAGTTCCTGAGGGATGCAGCGGCCACTGCGGGTGGTTTAGGACAGTGGCAGGTGGGAGACCACGGGGGGGGGGGGGGGGAGTCATGAGGGGCAAGGGAGACAAAAACACCTCACTTAAACTGTGAGGAATGCTGAGAGTGTGCACGACAGTCAGGTGGGGGCTGCCATCTGGCCATTAGGGTGGTCCCTGAGCTTGGAGGAGCAGCCCTGGGCAGCACAGAACGGAAGCTACACAGCAGGCCAAAAGAGGCCTGGTCAGTGCAGTGATTATTAGAGGGCTGGACAGTACAGTGAAGGACAAAAGGGAGGGAGACCTTCCTAGGTGCCCTCGGTAGTACGAGCACCCCGCCTCCCCTCCCCCGCTCTACACTTTTCTTCCAGGAACAGCTGGCCAGAGGGTAACAGGACTCCAGTCAGACACGCTGTTCCGTTCCGCTGTTCCGGCCTGAAGGTCAGGAGTCTCAGGCCCAGCCCACCTCAGGGAGAGAAGGAAGGGCCTGGTCTTGTCTTATTCTAGAAGTCTGAACCCTGTGAGACAGAAGGGAGAACTCACAAGGTAAGGTCTCAGGGTTCTAGCGTGCTAGCAAGGTTCAGGTGGGCCTGGGAGTCAGAGTCCTCCTCAAACTAAGAAAAAACATCTTTTGGGCTCCACCCTCCCCCTCCCTCCCCAGTCACTCTTCCCTTGTCCCTGGTCAGCTAGCTGGATTGCAAGAAGCCTATGCTGTGTTCTCCAGTGAGCAGACACAGGCTCTGGTCTGGCATTGCCAGATCCAAGTGCTCTAACCGCACAGGTGCAGGCCCTGCTTCCCTCAGAACTAAGCAAGCCTCAGGGCCGCCTTCCCTTTGTTTGTCTTGGCTGGGACTTTGAGAAAACCAGGGAAGGAAAGTCCTAGAGTCTGCCTTTCTCTGTCCCAGCTTGGCTAGCCATGATGAAGCCCAGTGAGGTTTGGCTCTTTTCTGGCCTTGTGTGTGAAGGCGACATGATGTCTGGGCCTCAGAGTACAGCCATGGTGAAGGGAAGACACCCAGCCTGGACACATGAACAGCTGCTTGCTGAGCTCTCTGCGAGATCGGAGCTGGGCTCTGGGTGCCTGAGTCTCGGCACCGGATGTCCATTCTGGGATATTTTATCTCTAGAGGACTTTTAGAAAGCCAAGAAAGAAACGGGAGCTTGGAGTCCTGAGGCAGGATGTCAGCAGGGGTGGGGGTTTCACCCAGATCTCCGCCATAAGCCCCCTCCCCAACTGTACTTGGACAAGAGCTCTGTGTTTCACTTCTTGCTCTCCCCTAGGGACCACACTGCTGTCCACATTCCTCCTCATGGCTGAACTCCTGCCCCTGCTGTCTTGGACTCCCCAGGAGGCCCAGGGAGGTGACCAGGGCTCACCTGGTTCTCCGGCAGAGCAGCAAACACAGGCTGACAGTGTCCAGGACCTAGCTCCTAAATCCTGGAGGCTCTTGGGGGTGCCTGCTATTCACATAACTCCATCCAGCGATGTGGAGTCACCTCCAGGCTCCCCAAGCCCACCACGCTTTCAGAGAATGAAGACTCCGGACCCGGAGTGTCCATCTCAGGACAGGTCAGACTTGGAGATGGGATGGGAAATGTCTTTGTTTTGTCTCTTCCTATGGCCTCAGCTCAAGTGTGGGCTCCTTTTGGTTGGTGTGCTGGAGAGTAGTCAGGGTCTAGCCTGAGCCCACAGAGTCTCGATTTGAAGCTATGAAACAGACATATATATTCATTATGTTTCTTTTACATGTAACCAAATACCTTAGAAGAAGAAATTACAGAAGGATTTTGTTTGGGCTTGTTATTTGAGGGTACCATCCATCACGGCAAGGAAGGTACAGGGCTAGAAGGATCTGGAGGCTGTGGCGGCAGGAGCAGAAGGCTGCCTGCCTGCTCACATCTCTCAGGACCATGAAGTGGAGAGATGGGAACACCAGTCTTTTGTTCTCTTTCTCTCCCCCCCTCCGCCCAGGAGTAAGCTACACACATTCAAGGCTACTCCCCCCACCCCCTAGACACACTGGAAGTTATTCCTCATTAGTGCTCTAGAGATGCATCAATCCAGCGAAGTCAGCAAAAGTAACCATCACAACCAGCAAGGCTCAGGAACGTGCATTGGGACCAGTGACTGTGAGTCAGGACCTGGATTAGGGCTAGGAAGAGAAGGTAGCAAATTGCAAACAGAATTTTGTTTCCACAAGGAAATATGCTGACAATAAAAATGGGTGGGGGTGAAGGCTCAGAGGTTAGGAGCATGCACTGCTCCTGCAGAGGATCTGAGTTAGGTTTCCAGCAGCCACACCAGGCAGCTCGCAGTCACCTGTAACTCCAGCACCAGGGCATGAGATGCCCTCTTCTGGACTCCAACACAAGCAATCTCTCTCTCTCTCTCTCTCTCTCTCTCTCTCTCTCTCTCTCTCTCTCTCTCTC
>NC_022030.1:21287618-21310493 GCF_000317375.1 Microtus ochrogaster
ACACACACACACACACACATACACTATATTAAAAAACAAAACATTTTTTAAATTACTTTTTTTACTTTTAAAAAATTGAAAATAACACCACGTACAAGGGAAAGTGTGTGTGTGGTTTCTGCATCTCCAGGAGCAAGATATATTTCTAAATGGGCCACCTACCATCACAGGAGCTATTTCCTGCTGTGGCTGACAGGTGGCAAAAATTTTAAACACAACATCTTAGTAGGGTTTCTATTGCTGCGATGAAACACCATGACCAAAAAGCAAGTTGGGGAAGAAAGGGTTTATTCAGCTTAGACTTCAGCATTGCTGTTCATCACTGAAGGAAGTCAGGACAGAAACCCAAACAGATGAGGATCCTGGAGGCAGAGCTGATGCAGAGGCCATGGAGGGGAGCTGTTTACAGGTGGCTTCCAATAGGTTTCTCAGCCTGTTTCCTTATAGAATCCAGGACCACCAGCCTAGGGGTGGCACCACCCACGGTGGGCTGGGCCTTCCCTCATGAATCCCTAAGTGAGAAAATGCCTTACAACGCATCTCAAGGAGGTATTTCCTCAGCTGAGGCTGCTTCCTCTGAGAGCTCTAGCTTGTGTCTGATTGACCACAAAACCACCCAGGGCCACAAGACTTCTGCAAAGAAAAACCACCTCTAGCTTAAGGAGACTGAAACTAAGAAGTTCAAGGGCAGAGGGGCAGAAAAGGAAAGAACCTGGCTGACTGGCCTTGAAGAGAAGGGAGTATGTGCCAGGGTTTCTCCCTACCATGGACACTGGGTAAGAAGGCCAAATGTTCAGGGAGCAGAGCTCTGCCCTGCTCAGAAGTCTCAGAAACAACAGTGACCAAGCCAGA
The DNA here is from genome assembly GCF_000317375.1 of Microtus ochrogaster. Lineage (NCBI taxonomy): Eukaryota > Metazoa > Chordata > Mammalia > Rodentia > Cricetidae > Microtus > Microtus ochrogaster. The sequence goes on from NC_022030.1 coordinate 21,288,471, forward strand.
GGCTGCAAAATGATACAATAGGGGTTGGCCGTGTATCTCTTCCAAAGATACATCCTAATAGGCTGGCTTGTTGATGCTGATGTTGTAGCAAAATTGCACACGAGGGATCTAGGCTGACTTCAAGGCAGTATGTACCCAGCATGCCCAGGCAGAGAAAAGAGGCACTTGGGCCTTTGGTGGTAAACTATTAAAGTTTATCTGTTTGTTTGTTTCTCAATCTGTTTTTTGATCTGTGTAATAGCCCTGGCTGTCCTGGAACTCACTTTGTATACCAGACTGGCCTTGAACTCACAGAGATCCACCTGCCTCTGGCTCCTGAGTGCTGGGATTAAAGGCTTGCGCCACCATGGGCACAGCTGTTTTTAAATGTGTCTACATGTTTATCTGTGCATGTGCATGTGGGTGCCTGTGGAGGCCAGAAGAGGGCGCTGGATCCCCTAAAGTTCAATGCATTTGTGAGTACTCAGATCCTATCTCAGGTCCTCAGCAAAAACAGCTCATGCTCTTAACCACCAACCCAGCTCTTCAGACCTTGTTTTTGAGACAGGGTCTTGCATTATAGCCCTAACCTCAAGCTCATGGTCCTCCTGCTTCAGCCTCCAGAGTGCTGGGATGACAGGCGTGCAACATCGTATGAGACTTAACATCTAGTCAGTCCTTCCCTCCCTCGAGTATTTTTTTTTTGAACAGGGTTACTGCATAACCTTGGCAGGCCTGTGCTCTATGTAGAGTAAGCTGGACTAAAGCTCACAGCAATCCTTCTGCCTCTGCCTCCCAAGTGCCTCTGAGGCCTATTCTACCACAACAGCTTAACAATTTATTTAAAAAAAAAAATCCAACTAAAATGGCCAACCACCAACCACCAAAACCAAAAGGAGAAGTCCAGAGTGATCTTTTCGATATGCAAGGCAGAGCACAGTGGTCTCCCACTTAAACCCTTTATGACTTTCCATTCTCCTTTGATATAATTCGGAATCTTTAAACAAATTAATAGAACATTTTATGCATACTTAATGCATACGGTAGTAGGGTCACAGATGGCCATCATACATTGAAATAATAAAATATTCTCTACTTAAAAATACAAAAGTTTATGGGTTTGGTGGCACGTGCCTTTAATCCCAGCATGCAGGAGGGAGGCAGAGCCAGGCAGATCTCTGTGGGCTGAGACCACAGCCTGGTTTGCAGAGTTCCAGGACAGCCAGGGCTACACAGAGAAAGCTTGTCTCAAGAAAACAAACCAAAACAAGTTTGAGGCCAGCCTGGGCTACCTAATGAAATCTTGACCCTCCCTCCAGCCTACCCGTACATTCTAACCACTAAAGTAAATGTCTGCAAAGAGGAAACAACCGACGGAAGTATAAAAAGAGCAACAGTCACGAAAGATGGAAGGCAGCCATGCAAGGAAGTAAGAGTGTCCAAGTGCAGAAGGGACAGCTGCGCAAAGGTCCTGCTGCCTAAGGCAAACAGGAGGAGCAGGAGGCAGGCGACTCCTGTAATGAGTACCCGGAGGCCAAGGAGTCAGATAGGTGAAATCAGGAGGGTCACCAAGGAGAGCACTTGGTCTTACAAGGAACAAGGTGGAGCCAGGGTAGGGCTTGGAGCCAAGAGACGGACTTGGCTCTCTGGCTGCTAGCGGCAACAGAGTGGAGCAGGAATGAAAGCAGACCAAGGCAGGCAGGCCCGGGTCTGCTGAAGCTGGACAAGTGGCTGGAGACGGATAGGGAGAAATCCCTGGGCTGGCCGTCTGGGTCCCCAAGCTAGCTAGGCTTCACACTGTGTTCTCCAGCAAGGACGACAACCACCCTTGGCTTGCAGAGTGGGTGCAGGGTTGGCTTGACACCAGTACTCGTCCTACACTGCAATGTATGGTCATTTCCCGTCTTGAGGCTAGGCAGGCTTCCCGGTCTCAAAAGCGCTGATGAGCCCTGCCCCTGCACTGTTCTGGGGGAAACCCCTGGCTTCCGAGCACTGGACTCCCCGGGCCTGCAGGACTTGCACTGGCTCACACAGCACTGCTGAGAGCCCGGTGGGCTGGAGTCTGACCTGGAGTGCAGGACTACACTGGGGAAGTCCCCACAAACGTGGGAGCTTCTAAGGCAGGAACTGAGAGGCTCAGGGACTGGGTGGAGAGAAGAGGAAGAGGTCTTCCGCCCCCCAGCTGCGGTTACCCCAAAACTTCCGCCCCAGACCTGTTCTTCCCGGCATCAACCTGACACTATCTCCACCCCACCTCTCCGGTTCCTTCCTGGTCCTCTTCTAAATCTTAGGGAGAAGCCAGGGTGTTGAGACTCGTTTTGTTCGTTTGCTTGTTTGTTTCGAAGACAAGTTCTCATTCTGTATTCCAGTCTGGCCTGCACTTCATTATGCGACCCAAGCTGGCCTCGAACTCACGACAATCCTCCTGCCTCAGCCTTTCCGATGCTGGGATGTCAGGAGTGCGTTCTCACGCCCCGCCCAGACTGCTTAGTTTTAATAAAAAATTTCTTCTGTCCATCGGTCGGTGCAGGTCTCCCAGCCGGACTCCTTACCCAGCCATCTAGGCCGAGGCCCGCGCTCTGTGTCTCGGTCCCCCTCCCGGTGGGGGCGGCGCCGTGACGCGCGGGGCGGGAGCAGGAAGGGGGTGTTGCTGACGCCGCGGCGGCCTCCGGCGGCTCCGGCCTTTTGTGCGGACCGCGGGGTCCGTTGGGGGCGGCGGCCGAGTCAAGCGAGGCCCGGGAGGCCCAGCTCAGCGCAGCCGGCCGGGTCGTGCCCTGAAGCCGGGGCGCCGCATCCATGTTCGAGTAAGCGGCGGATCTCGGGGTGGGGAGTGGGCAAGGCGGCGTGATCCGGCCGGGGCAGGGGGCCGGAGGGGGTTCCCAGAACTCGTGCATGTTGGAGCGACCCCGATGGGGACCGGGAGCGGGGACAAGTGTCTCGGGGTGCGTGGGGGCTTGCAACCCAGCGGCAAGGGCCGAGCTTGGGGCGTCACTGCCGGCCTGGGACGCGCACGGGCAGCGTGGCGCTCCCCCAGGCCTGGATTGTGCCTCCTGATGAGCCCTAACCCGGCTCCCAGATGAAGGGACCACCTCGAGCCGCCCCACGCCCTTCAAGTCTAGGCAGGCCCCGCACCCCCTCGGGTTGGTGGTCCCCGTTTGTCGTGGCGGCTGGGAGAAGGAGCTTCTTTGAGACTGAGATCTAGGCGGGGTGAGGGTCGTCTGTGTTCCTACCTGAACCCCCATTCCTGTCTGGTTCCCTGTACCCACGGGTTTCCGTTTGTGATTGTCTTGGAAATGCTTGAACTCTGAGTGTGTGTGTGTGTGTGTGTGTGTGTGTGTGTGTGTGTGTGTGTGTGTAAAACAGCTGGGACAGCTGGGATCCTTTGGGGCAGTGTTTGTGTGGCTCCCTGCATGTTATCTATCATCTTGTGTGTGGTGTGGTGGCGACCAGTTAAAGTGCCTCTGGGGCTCCTGGACCCACCATGGTCGGACTCATTTTCTTTGTGGCGCCATGTGCAAATTAGACATTCGGAGCTTGTGCCCCATTGTGACTTTGGAGTGTCTTGAAGCAGTTTGGGGGTTCCAGGTGTACAGCAGTCACAGAATTCCACGGCTGGCTGTGCCTGTAATTTACCAAGAATGACACCTGCGCTTTGAAGGGTCCCTGTGAGTTGCCGCTGTGTGAGCCCCCACTGTGATTTTAGTATGTGTACATGGAAGGCTGGGGCTCTGCTGCTGTGTGTCTGACATCCACCTTTGAAAGCCTTTTGACTCAGTGGACAAGAGGAGACTGTAAGGTCCACCTGTGACGTTGTTGTGTGTCTGTGGGTGGCTGTAACTTACCTCTGGTTCCATCCCCAGGAAGGTTCCTGTGTATCCGTTTGTGACACGGTTGTTGCATGCCCCTGGGTGTGAGGGAGATTCTGTGAGCCTCTCAGACCCTTTGTGGCTTTGTCTGTGAAGAGAGACAGAGAGACCCCTTGTGGCTGTCTTGGCTGAGGACCCTCCTCCTGGGATCTTGGGTGTAACCTTAACTGCTCTGTAAAGCCAGCCCCAGGCCTCACCTCACCGTGTGCGGCTGTGTTATCCCTGAGTCGCCCGAAGCTATGGAATGTCAGGGTGCTGTCACTGTGACTGCTGATAATTATATTCCTGGAGAACTGGCCTTTGCCTTGTTTCCTCTGCCTGACGAACACCCTGAAGTCAGAGGGAGAGTCAGGGTGAGTAGGTTGACCTAATCTTACCTTCGGGATGTATGTGACTAGGTGACCTGTGAGTAGGTTTGTGGCTTTTGCTGCTGTTCTTGTCTTCAGTGTTTCTCTAAAACTTTCCTGTGGCTTTATATGTGAAGCTGATTTATCCTGAACTTACTGTGTTTCTCTGAATTTGGAACTAATTCCGGGGCTCTGTGTGACTATAGCATATTTGTGGTGTGTGGGTGTGTGTATGTGTCTGTAATGTATAAACTTCCTGGCACTTGTGTACGACTATGACATACAGGGCTGTGGTTGTTTATGTTTGTGACACTACTGTGCTTTTGACAGACAGACAGGAGAGATTAGCTTATCATACCTGCAGGCAAGTTTGCCTATGACAGAGTATCCCCAGCCAGCTTTCCCTTTCCTGCGCACCTGTGTGTTTTGCTCCCTCTATCCAGAGGCAGTTTCTGAGGCCCAGGAAGCCTCAGCATCTTGCACAAGGGAAACCCATTCTCTTCTGAGTCCCCGCCCCATCTCTCGCCACTTCTGACCCCTCCCTTCACTCTGCCAGGACTGGCTGACTGGCGTGGGCCGCCCTAGGGCTCTTCTGCTGGCCATGGAGAACTTCCTCTTGGTCCCATCCAGGAGCAGAAACCGGGGGATGAGCTTGACTTATCTGTGCCTCCATCTTGCCCAGTAGACCTGGGGCTTCAGAATAGGCCAGGCTTGGGTTAAAGGCCATAGGTGAGAAGGGGCCACAGGGAGTGGTGGTCACTTTCTCCCTAGAATCAGGATGGTGCCCAGGGTCTTCAGGCGTGTGTTGTGAGCCCGTGAGTCCTCCTCAGCTCTGCTGGTGGTCCGCTGTCCTCAGACCTGCTGGCCTCAGTCCTGGCTCTGAACCTGTTGTCCCGAGTGAGTCTAGCACTGTCTTCTCCCACACTTTGCCAGCTCTGTTCTTTGTCCTCAGCCCTTGGCCTCAGGGAGCCTTGCCCAGCTAAGCCTTTGCAGTCTGGCTCACTTAAGTAACCCTGGCTGCTCCTAATGATTCGGTCAAAATTCAATGCCTTTCAAATTGTAAGTTGAGGTTTCCGGTGGGGCAGGGCAGAAGAGAGACTTAGAAGTTTCTTTTTTGTTTTGTGGTAGTCCTGGTGATGGAGTTCAGGGCTTTGTACATGCTAGGCAAACACTCTTAACTCTGAGCTGTACCCCGCAGCTCCTGCTGGGTAGACATACTGACTCAAACCCCCAGCCTCTCACTGCTGACTTCTAGACAGTCTACTGCTGAGCCGTGCCCCCGGTCCCTCACCAGCAGGTTCAAGGCCTTTGAGCTACACACCCCCAACTCTGGGGTTCTTAAAACTGAATCTTGGTATCAGTCTAAGCTGGTCTCAAACATGTGATCCTCCTGCCTCAGCCCTGGAGTACTGCATTAACAGGAGTGCATTCCTACCTCCTCTGGCTAGAATCTGTATTCCCTGGTACTGTTGGCGGTGGTGCCCTGTGGGCTGTGCTGAGCTTTATAGCAATGGCAGGTGATTGCCCTGATCTCTGTGGCTTTTTTTTCCTGATGTTCTGGCCCCCTGGTTAGTTCAGCCAGTCCCAGCAGCAGAGAGTTCGAATCTGTGTCTCCCACTGCCACCTTCAGGGTAAGCTGTATGTTTAGACAGCAATAGGAAGGCCTATGACACCAGCTGAGGTCCCTCCAGGGTCAGCATGGCTTCTTGGACAGTTCACTCTGCAGCCGTGCAAAGGGAAAGCTGTCGCACATGGCTTCTTTGTTCCCTTGTCTTACACGTCATGTCGCCTCCAAGTAGCCCTAGGAGATCAGAACACCAGGTGAAAGCAAGGCTGGGGAAGGTGCAGATGCTGGCCCAAGGCCCCACACGGAGGTGCTGGCTGATGGCTCTGAGACTGGAAGGAAGCCTTTGAGTCCAATGTGGTGGGTCCCAACTCTGAAAGGGAACAAGCAAGCGTGATCGCTTCTCTCCGGTCATGGTGGTGCCTACTCATGGTCACCTGCTAGACAATGTGGAGAAGGATGGGGATCCAGAGGGGCAGCATGTCTCTGGCAGATGCTCTGAGAACAGAGCAGCTGAGGGGGTCGGCATAGAGCTTGGAGATATGTCTGTCCAGCCCAGGGCTGCCTCACATCCAGTGGGGGAAGAGCAGAGGGAATAATGGAGACTGGAGCCAGAGGAGCGGTAGGTAGTTTAGATGATGAGGGCCAGGGAAGAGCTGTAGGCTTTCCTGGGGTAAGCGGGGTGGGAGCTCCTGATGTGGGTGGGCATAAGCTTTCCTGACCTGTATGTTGGGGCAGTGAGCTCAGACACCAGAGCATGGTGACCACAGGCACTGGGCTGGCCCAGGGGGACAGGTAATGGCCCAGGCCAATGTTCATGTCCTTCTATTTAGTCACAGAATTTATTAAATGAATTTAGTTTATGAGTCCTGTGACTTCTTTTACAGCCCATCCGAGCAGGGCTAGGGCAGAGTGGGAACTAAGACAGCTCCCAGGCTTGTCCCTGGAAGCCCATGGAACCTGTCATCACAGAAAAGTCACAGCTGGGTGACTGCTGCCCCAGCAGGGTATGGGAACCTGTGGAAGAGGGGCGCACCAAAGTCTTGAAATGTGCATAAGAATTTTCCAGGCCGCAGAATGGTCGTGTAGCCAGTAAGCCAATTGAGCACCAACTTTTCACTGTTTCTTGATATGACTACAAAAGCAAAAAAAAAAAAAAAATCAGAAACACCAGCCAGCCATGTGGCACAGGCTTGTTATTTCTGCTATTATTCAGGAGGAGGACACAGGACAATCAAAAGTTCAATCCCAGCCTAGAGTACTGAGTGAGTTCAAAACCAACTAGTACAGCCGGGCGACGGTGGCGCACGCCTTTAATCCCAGCACTCGGGAGGCAGAGGCAGGCGGATCTCTGTGAGTTCGAGACCAGCCTGGTCTACAGAGCTAGTTCCAGGACAGGCTCCAAAGCCGCAGAGAAACCCTGTCTCGAAAAACCAAAAAAAAAAAAAAAACCAACTAGTACAACTTAATGAGAGACATTGCCTCAAAATGAAAAGGAAAGGAGGTCTGAGGGCGTGGCTCACTGGTAGAGCTCCTACTTACAATCTTCCAGTGAGGGGCTGGGGGCAGGGCGCTTGACTTAGTGGTAAAATGTTCACTAAGCATACAAGGTTCTAGGTTCAAATCCCAACTCAGCAAAAAAGAAACACACACACACACACACACACACCAAACAATTACAGGACGAAGAAGAACAAGGGCAGTGTGGACAGAGGAAGTTTCATGTACTAAAGATTATAGACAGGAGAGACATTTGAAGAAACATCCTGGGGGGTGGCGAGATGGCTTAGTGGGCAAAGGTGCTTGCTGCTAAACCCAACCAGCCAGGTTTGATTCCTGGGGTCCACATGGTAGAAGGGGAGAACCAAATTCTGAAAAACTTCTCTTATACTCCAAAATAGATCTGTATCACCCGAGTTAGAATCCTTCCCAGAAGGCAGCTGTGCCTCCCTCTGCCGGCACCTTATGCTCGTAGCCTCAGTTTCCACTGGAAAGCTGGACGGTCATGGGGCCAAACACAGTGTTTTTGAGCAATGGTGGCAGCACACACTTTTAATCCCAGCATTCGGGAGGCTGAGACAGACAGATATCTGTGAGTTCGAGGCTAGCCTGGTCTACAGAGTGAGTTCCAGGACACTAGCTCCAAAGCTACTCGGAGAAACCCTGTCTCGGGGAAGAAAAAAAAAAGTCAATCACTCACTTGACATAATCCCGATAAGAAATCAACAATGGTGCCCTTTTAAAGTCCCTGCCACTCACCCCCACTGCCCGTATTGCAGTTAGTGTTTGCACAGTTACCAGAATGTTCTGTTTGCTTAACGTCCGCCTCCGGCAGGAGGTAAACTCACCAGAACCAAGCCATATTTCAGGTCCCTCGTCAGTGCTGGTTGCAGCCAGCTCGGGGCAGTTCATTCAGCCCCACAGTGTTTATTAAGCATTAATTATGTGCCTTGTCTCCAGTTCAGGTGCCAGGGGTAGAGATAACAACCAAGACTTCCTCCAGTTCACAGTGTAGGGCAGGCAATAAACACACTGAATAAACAAATGGGCAGAGTGAGTGCCGATAGCAGGCGGGCGAAGCGGTGCCTCCTTGAAGCCGAGGGACCGCAGAAGAGGAACGCTAAGAATGAATGAGATGGAGTTGATTATACTGAAGCTGTGGGTGGGCTTTTCCAGTGCAGGGAACCACAGATGTGGAATCCCTGATGCGGGAATGACCCTGGGAGCTTAAAGAACAAGAGGAATGACTGGGACAACCAGGGGCGACATGAAGCCAGGGAAGTGACAGGACCTGGTCACATCAAAGTCAGGGCTTAGAGACCCCTGAGATGACTCAGCTGGTCACCAGCTTCCCAGGCTGAGGGTGAGAAGAGACTGTGTGGGGGACATGGACAGGAGCAGAAACGAAAAAGAAAACTTCCGTGGCAGATGTGTGGAAAGAAATGGAGGCTGGAAGGAAGAGAAGTGGCCATGAAAGGAAAAAGAGAAGCAGGTGTTAGAGGTGCTGAGACCGTGAACAAATTAAAGATGAGGTCAAGGCAAGGGAAGACGTTAAGAGAGATGCTACCAGGGCTGGAGAGTGGCTAAGAGTCTGTGTCGCTCTTTCAGAGAACCTGGGTTCAGGTCTCTGCATCCATATGGTGACTCACCACTTCCTGTAACTTCAGTTCCAGGAGATCTGACGCCCTCTTCTGGTCTCCATGGGCACTGCACACCTGTGGTGCACATAAACATGCATACACACACTACGTGCACAAATACATAAAAATAAATGACACTTTTTAAAAAGAAAGGTACTTAGGTTTGCATTTCGAGTGTCACTGTTTATAAAGGTTTGCTTTGTGAATAAATTAGTAAGATACTGTTCAAAAATTATCAGGTGTTGGGCCAGTGAAATGGCTTTTTCAGGTAAACTCATTTGCCATGCAAGCCGGATATCCTGGGTTCAACCCAGAAGCTGTCCTCTGACCTCCACTTGTGGTCACAAAATAGCAGGTGTCATTGAGAGCTCACTGTGCCTGGCTGCATTAAAGAGACTTCACAGTTTGGTTCCTTTACACCCCAAAACAACTAGGTATGACGTCACCATTCCCTGGGCTACAATGAAGCAATAGAGACACAGGAATGTTCAGGGACAGGCTCTAGGGTCAGAGAGACAGGAAGCAGGTGAATGGGTGAGTGGAGAGGAGGGGAGAAGGATGGATGGATTGATGGATGAATGGATAGGCTGGTAGATGAGTAAGTATGGGGGTGGTAGATGGATGAGTGGCTGCATGCGGTAAAGGTGGGTAGAGGGTGCATAAATTAGTGGATGGCTGGTTTGCCAAATGGGTGCGTGGATGGAAGGACTGATCGGTAGATGGCTAGATTGGCAGATGAATGGATGGATAAATATAGTTGGATGGATGGATGGATGGATGGATGGATGGATGGATGGGTGGATGGATGGATGAGTGGATGGATGGGCAGGAAGAGCCACTAGATAAGGGACACAGTTTCAAAATCAGGTTCATCTGTACCCTGGCCTGTTTTCACCCACCCACTCCTCTTCCTCTCTCTTCCTAGCACCACACCCCATTCCGGCCGGAGCTCACCAAGCAGCTCCCCGTCTCTTCGGAAACGGCTGCAGCTCTTGCCCCCAAGCCGACCTCCTCCTGCTCCTGAGCCAGAACCAGGCACCATGGTGGAGAAGGGGTCTGATAGCTCCTCAGAGAAGAGTGGTGTGCCTGGGACCCCCAGCACCCAGAGCCTGGGCAGCCGGAACTTCATCCGTAACAGTAAGGTGGGTGTGAGCTCAGGTGGGTTTGGTAGAGGGCGGCCAGGGCAGAGAACACAAGGGTTCTGTTGTGGAACGTTAGTTGAAGATGGGTTGCATTCATTGATGCTGTGGAGTGGCTTTAATGATGCAAGGGTGTGTTGCCTTCTTTTGTGTTTATTTGTTTAACTCTGTGAAGCTATGTTTTTTGCCTTCCTAAAACTCTCAATCGGTCTAATAAAGAGCTGAACGGCTAATAGCGAGGCAGGAGAGGGGTAAGCGGGGCTGCCAGGCAGAAAGAATAAATAGTAGGAGAAACAGAAAGAGGGAAGGAGTGAAAAAAGGAGAGGAGGAAGCCAGGAGTCAGACAGACACTAAGTAAGAAGAAGAATAGAAAAAGGTAAAGTCCAGAGGCAAAAGGTAGATGGGATAATTTAAGAAAAGCTGGCTAGAAACAAGCCACGCTAAGGCTGAGTATTTGTAAGAAAGAATAAGACTCCGTGTATTTATTTGGGAGCTGGGTGGTGGCCCCCCAAAGACTAAAAGATTTTTTAAAAACCCAACTCCAGGCTCCTCCTGACTCATCTCTTTCTCTTGCAGAAGATGCAGAGCTGGTACAGCGTGAGTATCTGCACATGGGGCTTGATATAGGTATGGGAGGGACAGTCTGCCAGCCGGGAGCAGGAGCCCCAGCCAGGAGCCGTCAGGGAGTGGGTGATACTTAGAGACCCACATGTGAGATGCTTCTGTTTACACACTGGATTGCATGCTGCTATTGTGCTCTCTAAGTGGCCTTGGGCGAGTCACTTAACTTCGCTGAGCCTTCCTTCCCCTTCCTTAAGAATTAGTAGCCCAATCTTGCAAGGTCAGAGAGATTTGGGGAATTGAGTAGCATTCACTGATGCCGGTGATGGTACCTTGCACAGAACCTGGTTCATATATGTCAGTAATATGGCTCCACGATTTAGAGTACTGGCTGCTCTTGCAGAGGACCCAGGTTTGATTCCCAGCACCTGTGTATGGCAGCTCACAACTGTCTGTAACTCTAGTTCGACGGAAATCAGATGCCCTTTTCTGACCCCCACCTGCACTGGGACATGTACATGTAGGAAAAACGCTGATACACATAAATAATTTTTTAAGTCAGTAAATGACAGGTGACCTTATAGTGACATGTGTATTAGGAACAAAGAGGTCCCAAGGGCTGAGAAAATGGAGAGGGATTGAAATCTTTTGGGTCCCAAATAGGGGCTTGGAATCTGCATTCAGGTTCCCATGTCCCAAATCTCTTGGCAGATGCTGAGTCCGACGTATAAACAACGCAATGAGGACTTCCGAAAACTGTTCAGCAAGCTCCCTGAAGCAGAGCGCCTCATTGTGGGTGAGTCTCCGTGCCCCCAGCCTCCGTCTCTGACCTGGATCTCTGCCTCTGTCCTCCTTCGGGCCTCCCTGCAGGCCTGTGGGTTGCCAGCCACAGCATGTGTGACTCAGATGTCTGCCTGTCTCTCCCTTGGCTACTCTCAGATTACTCCTGCGCCCTGCAGCGGGAGATCCTCCTCCAGGGCCGCCTCTACCTCTCCGAGAACTGGATATGTTTCTACAGCAACATCTTCCGCTGGGAGACCACAGTGAGTTGAGCCGCAGGTGGATACAGAGGGGCGTCCAGATGGGCGGGGGCGTCCGGCTCGTTCTCACGGTCCTGTGCTTTCTTTAGATTTCCATCCAGTTGAAGGAAGTGACCTGTCTGAAGAAGGAAAAGACTGCTAAGCTCATCCCCAATGCCATTCAGATCTGTACGGAGAGTGAGAAGGTGAGTGGTGGACCTGATATGGGGAGCATTAGGGTTACCGCAGGGATCCCCCAGCTCACCCAGACATGCCTGTCAGAGCAGAGCCCCGTTTGTATTGCTCCTGGCCTGTTTATTCCCAGCGCTTGCACCCCTGATTTTGACTGGGGTTTCTCCTTCCTATACGATGTCTCCTCACATAGATGTCCAACAACACAGTGATCCTGCAATTTCCCATGAATCCTGCAATTCAGATGCCCCCAGCCAGCCAAAGCTGGGATTGGAACCCAGGCCTTTACACCTGCCAGACCAACACTCCACCACTGAGCCATCTCTCTAGATCGTCTTTGTTGGCTTTTTCTTTTGAGGGGCAGGGTCTCTCTACACAGCCCTGGCCGTCCTGGAACCTGCTCAGTAGTCAGGCTGGCCTTGAGCTCACAGAGATCCACCTGCCTCTGCCTCCCAAGTGCTGGGATTTAAGGCTTGTTTGTTTAAAAATATTTATTTTTATTTTGTGCTTATGGGTGTTTGTCATGCATATGTGTACCACATGCCTGCAGTGCCCATGGAAGCCAAAAGAGGGCATCAGATCTTCTGGGACTAGAGTCAGAGATGGTTGTGAGCTCCCTGGGTGCTGGGAACCCAGCCCAGGACTTTGCAAGAACAGAGAGCGCTCTTAACCACGGAGCCATCTCTTCACCCCCTAGACCTTGTTTGTTTGCTTGCTTGTGAGATGGCATCTGCTTGTGTTGCTCAGGCTGACCTCAAATTCCAAATCTTGCCTCTGCCTCCCCGGTGCTGGGGCAGCAGCACAGCTGGCATTTGTCCATTTGGTCAAAAGATAGCTATGTCCTTCTGGGGTCCTAACGGAAACAGGAAGGACCAGGCAAAGTCTGCAGCAGGCATCCCTCTGTGTTTTGTTGGCCCAAGCCTGGGGGAGTTAGATATCCTTGACAGCAGAGAGGGCTAGGAAAATGGGGGAGGTGACGCGATGGGGTGTCGGGAGAGACCGGTAATCCTGCTCCCCCATCCTCTCTCTTGGCTCTCTCAGCTCCAGGCATGGGGGAGGTGATGCGATGCATTGTCGGGGTGTCGGGAGAGACCGGTAATCCTGCTCCCCCATCCTCTCTCTTGGCTCTCTCAGCTCCAGGCATGGGGGAGGTGATGCGATGCATTGTCGGGGTGTCGGGAGAGACCGATAATCCTGCTCCCCCAACCTCTCTCTTTGCAGCACTTCTTCACCTCCTTTGGGGCCCGAGACCGCTGCTTCCTCCTCATCTTCCGCCTCTGGCAGAACGCGCTGCTTGAAAAGGTGGGCATGGATGATGCTCAGGGTGGAGGCTGGGGTTCACCAGAGAGGACCCCAAAACCTTGGGAAACTCCCGGTTCTTTTGTGGACACCAAGCCTTATGCATCTGTGGCTTCTCCCAGGGTCTTGTCGGGGGTAGGCCAAGAGTTCCCACCTCTAGTGTTGAAGCCAAGTCCCTGATGAAGGAGCAAGGAATTGGTATAGACTGGTCTATGCCGGTGCCCAGAGAAGCCTCCATGTGAGGTTCTGGTAGCAGAGAGGGAGGGGCATAGAAAGTGAGCAGCCATCACACCTGTCCACCGAAAGTGCCGACACCCCTCAGTCTCCCATTCCTGCTTGGCTGTGTGCCTTGCTCTCTCCCGGATACTCACCCCCACGGCAGCTCCAAACTGAACATCCTTATAAACAAGATTACCAGAAGTCTCCACTCAGGAACCTGATGTCGGCAGTGCCCCCAAAGAGGAAAAGGGCAGGGGAAGCCTAAAATTCAGGTCCTGCAATTCTAGCCTCATCACGAAGCAGCTGTGTGTGGCCTGGCCTGGACCCAAGGGGGACCATGGGTGGGAGCTGGGCTCAGGCTGGGTGGATTAGGCATTGTTGGGAATCTGATCTCTGTGCTATTACATCTCAGCTGGGTGACCTTGAAGGGGCTACTGGGCACAACTCGTCCTGAAGTCCTGATAGTGTTGTACTAATATCTACATGAGTTAGCACTTACTCAGAGCCTGTAAGAATGCCAGCAGCTTCCATGGCCCTGGCTGTTATCATTAGTCGCTATTATTTCATTGTCATTGTGGCCCAGCTGATCCCTGGGCAGTGGGAAGGCCAGTGCTGTGGAGGATGTAGAGAGAAGAATGGAGACAGGGCAGCCTAGGGGTGAGAACTTGGGCTCTTCTGGGATCTAGCTGTGTTTCAATCTTCGTGGGTCACTTACGTGACCTTGAGCACGTGACTTCCCCTTCTGGAGCCTCCAGATCTCTCTCAGTAAAAAATGGGGAGCTTCCCTGGCCAGTGCATCATGGATTTAGGAGGTCTGAGGTGTGGCTTATAGGCCAGGGCCCAGACTTTGCAGAAACAGGTTGAGCAGTGATGGATGCGAGATGGCTCTGGGGTGGGTAGCCATGCTGCTCCCTTGTGGAAGCCAAGGGAACTACTGGGACCCAGCCATGGGAACAAGATGGCTCTGGGGTGGGTAGCCATGCTGCTCCCTTGTGGAAGCCGAGGGAACTCCTGGGACCCAGCCATGGGAACAAGATGCCAACCTTGCATCCCTTGTGTCTAGACACTGAGTCCCCGCGAGCTTTGGCACCTGGTCCATCAGTGCTATGGCTCGGAACTGGGCCTTACCAGTGAAGATGAAGACTATGTCTGCCCCTTACAACTGAATGGTCTTGGGTGAGTTGGAGGTGGAAGGTGGCACCAAGGGATGTTGGGAGTCTCCGAGGGACCTCCCTGGGTCCCTTGGATCTGCTGTCAGATCTGATGTTGACAGACATGAGTAACATACCTTTTGCTAGATCTCCTAAGTGCTCCGTGGCCAGAGGTCACTATGCAAAGCCAGGGATGGGGTGGGGGAGGAGAACTCCGTGAACATAGCATGTGGAGGCTTGAGGGTCCAGCCGTCTCCCACTTCCTCCTTTCCCTTGCAGGAGTCCCAAAGAGGTAGGAGATGTGATTGCCCTCAGTGACATCACCCCTTCAGGGGTGGCTGACCGCAGCCAGGAGCCAAGCCCTGTGGGCTCCAGGCGTGGCCGGGTTACCCCGAACCTCTCTCGAGCCAGCAGTGATGCAGACCACGGGGTGAGTAAGTGGGTGCTTATGGAGAGAGACGGAGAGGTTGGGAATGGAGGAGGGAGCATGGAAGATCAATAGAGGGACAGACATTCGGCAGAGGAATGGGGGGATGGGTGGAAACAGACAATACAAGCAGGGGGAAATACAGCAGAGTAGAAGGGAAGGGAGGACACAGAGGGGAGCGAGATGGATGGACAGCAGACAGGTAGGCGGTAAAGCTTGTAGGCCAAGCATCAGCATAAGCCCTCATCACTGGATGGCCCCGAGGCCTCTGACAGACTAGGCAGGAGCCCCCAGATCCAGGCATCATGTCCCCAGGGTTGGTCACTACAACTCCAGCTGTCTATCAAGCTCACTGACCCGTGGGAATCCTTGGGCTGGAGTCGAGGTGTGACAAGGCTGGATGGAGTCCTTCTCTGCAGGCCGAGGAGGACAAGGAGGAGCCGACAGCCAGCCAGCTGGATGCCTCCTCCAGCCAGACAGCGACCCCAGTAACAGAACCTCCGAATACTGAGCCAGCCCCACCAGATGGACCCACGTCCCTGGGCCCCTTGGATCTGCTGTCCAGAGAGGAGTTATTGACAGACACGAGTAACTCATCTTCATCCACTGGGGAGGAAGGTGAGACCGATGGCCCCAGTTCATTCCCTTCGGTTATACCCAAGTGGGGGTCAGTGAGATGGGAGGCATTGGTACACAGGGTAAGCCATGCATGTGGCCAGGGATTTCATTCAAACGGTGTGCCCTGAGCCCTGCATTAAAGGTCATGTGACCAGAAAACATAGGCTGTAAAGTTGGCCATATTCATTTTCTCTGTACTGAATTTCAAGTAGACTTTACTCTTGTGAGCACGGAGAGAGAGCCCTAGGCCTGGCTACACGACAATGTATGGCACAGTAACCATAGCAGAAATCCCAGGCTTGGCTTCAACTGGTTTGACATGACAAATGACTTCAATTGACCAGAGGGGTCTGTGTCCATGGATACCCTTGTGGTGACTTTTGTTGTGCCCACCTTGAGCCACTCGTATGAGGTTAGGAAGGATTGAGTACTCTTCCAGGTTCTGAAGTATCTCTTGTTCAGGAAGATGAGTTGCCTTTCCACACTGGGAGGCCCAGGAGTGAGGAGGAACAGTTGGCCCAGGGGAAGGAGAGGGTGTATCCATGTGACGAGGCCCCTTTTGTCTCCCAGGTGACCTGGCCGCCCTGCTTCCCGACCTCTCTGGCCGCCTCCTCATCAACTCCGTCTTCCACATGGGTGCTGAGCGGCTGCAGCAGATGCTCTTCTCCGACTCGTCCTTCCTGCAGGGTTTCCTGCAGCAGTGCAAGTTCACAGGTCAGGGGCGAGGGAACGGAGGCTTCCTTGAGTAGCATCTGCAGGAGCAGACCGCGTGTGCCTTGTGTTGGTTGAGTGGCCTTCGAGAGGCCTTCCAGCCTCTCCATGCCTCAATTTCTTCTGCACACTGGGTGTGCTTGTAGTACCTGCGCCACCGTGAGAAGTCAACCAGTCGCTGCAAAGGCAGGCTCTCCAGCGGTAGCCACACTAAATCTAACCAGTGCAAGTAGTGGTCGAGCATGTGGTGTCCGCTCTCTCAGACTCCTACAGGACTGGGGAGCCGTGGAACGTCTGAGGTGGATAGCATATGTTTAGGCTTGGTTTTAATCAGCTCTTATTCCTGGGTAGAACCCTGAGCAGGCAGAGGTACAACCAGACACAGTCCTCGCGAGACTGGAAGACAGTAGAGCTGGGCTGGGGAGATGACTCAGTCCCTAACGTGCTTTCTGTGCAAGCATGAGGACCCAAGTTTGATACCCAGAACCCACATAAAAAGCCAGGTATTGGGCCAGCAAGATGGCTCAGTGCTTGCCCAAAACTCTCACGGTGGAAGGAGAGAACCAACAGCTCAATTTGTCCTCTGACACATAGGTGCCCTGGTACATATGCTTGCCCCATAAATAAAGAAATGTAGTAAAAACAAATGTCTTAAAAGGGCTAGAGAGATGACTCAGAGGTCCACAGCGTGTACGACTTTACAGAAGACCCAAGTTCAACTCGCAGTAACCCTGCAAGTCTGCTCACAATGGCCTGTAACTCCAGCTCCAGTAGGATCCACATGGACATGGACGGACACACACTCACAACAACAGCAGCAAACACTACAAATAAACTAGCTCTAGAAGTCAGGCACTGTGGCACACACTTCTGGCCCCGTCACTAGTGGGCTTG
The DNA here is from genome assembly GCF_000317375.1 of Microtus ochrogaster. Taxonomy (NCBI): domain Eukaryota; kingdom Metazoa; phylum Chordata; class Mammalia; order Rodentia; family Cricetidae; genus Microtus; species Microtus ochrogaster. Next base: position 21,305,597 of record NC_022030.1, read on the forward strand.
ATCCCTGCTGGCTAACCTGTCTCAGTTGGTGAACATCGGGCCATTGACAGATCCCATCTCGGGAAAACGAGGTGGGTGTGCCCAGAGAGAAATGACACTCAAGGTTGTGCTCTGACTCCCTCTGTACCCACACACGTGTGGAGCTGCACTTACGCACACGCACAGGCATGGACACACATGCAGACACATGTCATGCCCCCCCTGCCCAGACAACAGAAGTAACATGTTAGGGAAATCAAGGCCTGGGCCTCCACTGGGAGCATGAAGGATGGTGGACCCCGTTGGAAGGGTTTGGAGAGGAACTAAGTTCAGTGTGGGCCCTGTAGGCGTGAGAGCTCAGGAGACCTCCAGAACATGGTGTCCCTGAGGTTATGGTTTTCTCATTTGGTGCTCTGGAGAAACCACACATGGCACAGAAAGGAACTGAGGGTCGAGCAGTGGATGTGGCGGCTCCAGAAGGGTCAGAACACTGGGCCAGAAGTGCCCCAGCTGTCACCATCACTGTAGTTTAAACTTTTCAGTTTCTAAACTCAGAGTGACACGGGTCTGGTGGTGCAGTTGGGGACAAACCCCCAGAGAATGGAAAACCTCTGGCAAGTCTGCATCTCCTATAGCCTGGTAGTCAAGAAAAGAAAACACCATCCTTACTCTCCTCCTCCCTCCCCTAGATGTGACCTTGAGCCCCTGGAGCAGCGACAGCAAGTGCCACCAGCGTAGAGTCCTGACCTACACTATCCCCATCAGCAACCCGCTGGGCCCCAAGAGCGCCTCTGTGGTGGAGACGCAGGTGGGCCGGGTGAGGTGGCCAGCTGGGTGGGGCGGATGTGGGAGGCAGACCTGACCTCCCTCCTGCCCCTGCTCCCCACAGACGCTGTTCCGGCGTGGCCCGCAGGCTGGCGGGTGCGTGGTGGACTCCGAGGTGCTCACCCAGGGCATCCCTTACCAGGACTACTTCTACACTGCCCACCGCTACTGCATCCTGGGTCTGGCCCGGAACAAGGCCCGGCTTCGGTGAGCCCGAGTGTGCCTTATCCCTGCTCCATCTCAGGGCTGCCTCCCACCCTGGCTGAGGTCAGAGGGAAACCCTGGGGACCACAGAGGTCATTGGAGTACTGAGAAGTGTATATAAGTGAAGGAAATAGTTGATGTGCTCAATCGCTTATTGAACATCTATTCTAGGCCTGAGGGACAAAAATCCTCCTGTTAGGAACCCCGGACTCTATGGGAGAAATTCTAGTGAGTGAAGTATTGCAGAAAGATCTTCAGTTCACCTCCTCACAGGAGGCTGGAGTGAGGAGCAGGGGACAGTTTCCTGACTCTGATGATCCGGGAGGGCCTCTGGGAAAATAGTTCACAATAATGGGGTGGGGGCTTTCCATTTGGAATGAGCGGTACAAAGGCCCTGAGGTAGAAGCTTGGGAGTAGCTGGAGTAGGAAGTAGGAGTTCATGAAGCTTTGCAAGGTTTCATGGTGGGCTAGACCATCAGCTGTTGCACCCAGGGCAGGGCTCCCAGAGGACCCTGAGTTGAGTCCACACACACAGGCTCCTTCTGGCTCCAGATGGGGGCAGGGAGACCAGGAAGAGGCCTCCTACTCTGTTGTGTGTCTGTAAGGGCCAGGGCTAGTTAGGAGCAGCATGAAGGACAGTAGGGGGATTCTGAATAGGTTGTGTAGGTGGACAGCAGGGCCTGTAATCTCAACACTGAGAAGTCTGGCACCAGAGATTGCCAAGATCAAGGCCGCAGAGTGAGTTCAAGGCTGCCCTGGGCTGGGGTGTGGCTCAGCCATTGAGCTCCTGCTTGGCAGGTAGGAGGCTCAGTCCCCAGAACACCCAAAACTAAAGACTGTGTGTGATTTAGATTTAAGTGTGAATGGAAAAAGCTGAAGAGGCCGAGGTCAAGGTCTGAGGTGTTTAGCCTGAGCCACGGGAGGGGCTGTTTGTCAGTGACAAAGCCCTTCCTCTGAATCAAAAGTTTGTGGGCACACAGACTGCCCCCCCCCAGACCTGACCTAGGTTCTCCTCTTGTTCCCATCCTAGTGTGTCCTCAGAGATCCGCTACCGAAAGCAGCCGTGGAGCCTTGTGAAGTCTCTCATTGAGAAGAACTCGTGGAGCGGCATTGAGGATTACTTCCACCATCTGGGTAGGGGACTGAAGGCTGGTGGGGCGTGGGCTGTGGCTCAGCTGGGTACAGACGTCCTGAGCCAGCTCTTGTCCCTCAGAGCGAGAACTCGCCAAGGCAGAGAAGCTGTCCCTGGAGGAAGGAGGGAAGGATGCTCGTGGCCTACTGTCAGGCCTGAGGAGGCGGAAGCGACCCCTGAGCTGGAGGGGGCACGGAGATGGGCCTCAGCACCCGGACCCAGACCCCTGCACCCGGACCAGCATGCACACCTCAGGTGCGTTGCCTTGAGGCGGGCAGCTGGAGGAGGTGGTCCCTGAGGTATGCCTGGCTCACCCCAAGCTGCTATTTCACAGGTTCTCTCAGCTCTCGCTTCTCGGAACCACCCCTAGATCAGGGCCCCGGGGCAGGCATCCCCAGTGCCTTGGTTCTCATCAGCATCGTGTAAGTGAGGGGCATGTGTGGATCTGCAGCCTGGCTGTATGATGGGAACCCAGTGCTTGGCCTCTCTGGGCCTCTGCTTTTGTTGGGGCGTGGGCTCAACTCAGAAGGATTGCATGGGATGGTGTTTGGGATGTGGCCAGCAGGGTCTCCATGGGCTGCTTGATTTCTCTTGGAGAAGTCTTTCTTGTGGGACAGCAGTCACCCTGGAGATCCTGGGAGATGAAAGGGGAGACAGTTTTAGAAGAAGAAACAGAATATGTGGAGTTAGCCACTCAAAAGAAGTCAGGTCATGAATACGCTGCCTGGTTTTCCTGAGTACCCAGTCCTGAGCTGGGTGAGGACCCAGAAAATAATGGGAGTGATGGAGAGGTTGGAGAGCTGACGTCAGACCAGAAGGATGGAGTGGGCTGATATGGGAGGTCCACTGCAGCAAAAGATGGGAAGACATCAGATTCAGGGTAGCTGAGAATGGCTGGGCTGAGACTCAGGGGGGCTTGGTCAGGGACACCAGGCATTTGGAGGACAGCAGATATGGGAGGACAGGACACTGAGGAAAAGCAAGAAAGATCCCCCCCCCCAGCTTCAAGCTGACCCAGGTCGCACGCTTAGCCTCTGGAGGCTCCAGTTTCCTCAGGTCACCCAGGAGGAACCCTGTGGGCTGCCGGGCTCAGAGCTAGCTAGCTACCCTGGGTGGAGGAGGGCTAGGTACCAATACTGCCCTGGTCAGTTCTCACATCTCTGTCTTCCCCTCGCTGCCTCTGCAGGATCTGTGTGAGGTAGGGCCCTGAATTCTCCCCCTGCTACCCACCCCACCCCCCTATCGCAGTTCATTCCCCTGCTGCATTCTCTTCCTGTTCAATGTCCCTGGCTCTTCCAGGGAAGATGGCTTAGTGTGGCCGGCAAGCATGTAGGCCTGACATAGGTCAGGGTGTGAACCCTCTGTTTTCTGCATATGGGCTGTGTGACCCTAGGCCTATTGGTCGCCCCTTTGAGCCTCTTTCCTCCTCTGAAAAGGGTGGGTAATCATGGTACCCTTTAAGGTATGGCTACGCTGGTGTATTGGGGGCAGGGCAGAGCTCCAAGCCAGACTAGAGGGAGCCTCCCAATCCCAGGATCCCTGATCTCTGGCTCTGTCTGCAGCCTCATCATCCTCATCGCCCTCAATGCCCTCCTCTTTTACCGTCTCTGGGCTCTGGAGAGAACAGCCCACACCTTTGAGTCCTGGCACAGCCTGGCACTGGCCAAGGGGTAGGTGGAGAGCCTGAGGGTAAGGTGGGGGGCAGAGCTCACGCCGACGGGAGCATCCACGACCGTTCATTCGGATTCTGCATTTCCACAGCAAATTCCCCCAGACCGCCACGGAGTGGGCCGAGATCTTGGCTCTGCAGAAGCACTTCCACAGTGTTGAGGTGCATAAGTGGAGGCAGATCCTCAGAGCATCCGTGGAGCTCCTGGATGAGGTGCGAGGTGGTCACGTGAGGTGGTGGGGCCTTGGGTCAAGATGGCGCCCTTCTGGGGCCTTTGTTTCTCTTCTCATAAAACAAGGAAGGAAAACCAGTCCTGGTACAGACCTCTTAGCTTGCTGGGGATGTACATGGAGCAGAAGAAAAAAAAACTAACATATCTTGAAAAGACGTCCTTCAGGCTTGGCTGGGTCCAACCATGTGGCTGTAGTAGGAATCCCATCTTTCTGTTCTGCTGGTGGCAGGCTGGGTGTGGGGACATTCAGGGGACAGCACTCTCTGTTATTAGCTACTGGGGACACATGTGCATCCTTCCTTCAGCCAGGGAGAACTGGGCTGGGTCCTCTGCCTGCTTTGGGCTTAGGTCTGCTTATAGGGGAGTGACTCTCCCAAAAGCATTTGGGTCCCATCTCCAAAATGGGGTTGATGAAGCCACCCTGTGTAGTTCAGGGGACAGCCAAGGTCAGACTCTGTTGTGTGACTTGATGTAATTGACTGTCATTTGAGCCTTGTCTGCGTCTTCTGAACGTCAGAGAGTAAGGCCATCCTTGATGAGCTGGGAATGCACAGGCGTTTGGAGTAGTTCCAAGCACACTATAAACGCTGCATGGACTTGCTATTGGTAAGCCTCACCCAGGCATCCAGCAGGTGCTCAGTGAATATACTGTCACCATATAGTGATGCCTTTAGGCCCAAGAAAACTGCAGCCAGCAGCTGCCGAAGACTAAGGGAAATGTGAGGTGCTGAGGTGGGTGCCTATGATAGGGGGAAGATGAAAAGATGAGAAGACTAAGGGCTTCAGGCCTGAACTGAAGGGATTGATAGAAATACTATTTAGTGGGGCTGGAGGCATAGCTGCTCAGTGGCAGAGC
>NC_022030.1:21310593-21315249 GCF_000317375.1 Microtus ochrogaster
GGGTGTGGCTCAGTGGTAGAGCCCCTGCCTAGAATCCCCCAGAGAGGGGATGGGGTGTGGCTCAGTGGTAGAGCCCCTGCCTAGAATCCCCCAGTGAGGGGTTGGGGGCGAGGCTCAGTGGTAGAGCCCCTGCCTAGAATCCCCCAGTGAGGGGATGGGGTGTGGCTCAGTGGTAGAGCCCCTGCCTAGAATCCCCCAGAGAGGGCCTGGGGTGTGGCTCAGTGGTAGAGCCCCTGCCTAGAATGCCCCAGTGAGGGCCTGGGGTGTGGCTCAGTGGCAGGGCACTTGTGTAGCTTGCATAGCACATGGATTATATCCTTAGTATGGGGTAGGGTAGAGCAGAAACCCAAAATAAAACTAAAAATATTCTATTCACTAGCACACATTAAAAACAAAACTCGCAACTTTTAGGGACACTGTTGCACCCCAAAACCAAGCTCCCAGAGAGATGCTTTAGTGGAAAGGGAATGCAAGTCAGGGTAGGGAGGAAATGAGAGTGGGCTGCCTCACTCACGGAAAGCCAGCAGGACTCCCCAGTCCTGAGTTCAAGCTTGATTACTTTCCCTAAATTCCCAAAGGTACCGAGACCAATTCGCTGTCACACCTTAATGAGATTAAGAGCCCTTAGCATAGCTGGGCTGTCCTGCCACTAACCTAAAGTAACCTGTCTTCTAGCAAGCCTTGCAGCAGGAAGTTACTCTCTGTGACCAATGTATGTGGCAGATACAAGGTGAACTGGTTGATTTTTCTCCCCTCACCGTGGCAACACTTAGCAACTGAGGGAAGGCTTATTTTGTCCCATGGCTTAAAGATGTGGTCGGTCGCACTGTCTGGGGAGGCTCCGGGCATGTTGTTAGTGGCTTGGTTCTTGCTCAGGTTATATTGGGATTAGAAAGTAGAGGTAGAGACTGGCCAGGCTGTAATCCACAAGGCCCCTCCCTAGTGGCCTAGGTCCACCAGCTAACCTCCAGACTGCTGAGGATTAAGTGTTCAGGGACTTGAGCCCAGGGCGGGGGACATTTCTCAGTCAAACCATAAGAGGAGGAAATGTTTATTAGGCCCAAGATGTGCTGTCAATCATAGTGGGTGCCCTGGGAACATGAGAAGCACAGACCAGGAAGTGGAATTAGGGGACGGGTTTGCCTGTTCAAGACCTCCCCTAAGTAACCAGTTAGGCCCTACTGCTGAAGGCTCCACAGCCTTCTGCAACAGCGCCATCTGGTGGAGACCCTTCAGCACGCCAGCCTGTGGGAGCCGGTTCAGACGTAACTAGTAAGATCTTGTCCCCCTTTTGTAATCGGACAAGATGTAGGGGTGTGGCATCCTTTGGTTCAAGATTAGGACTTGGTCAAAATCACCTGGAGGACTTAATGTGGGTCAGACTCTAGCACCCTCAAATCTCTGATAGGATCCTATAAAGCTGGGACGTTAATCACTCATTCCTCGGGCAAGAAAGTAGTCCTACACCGTGAAGAGATTCACCCACTGTTAGGAATAGCAGAGTCAGGATTTGAACCCAGGCCACTTGGGTCCCAGGATTTCACTTTGAGGAGTTATTGGGCTGAGGGGCGGTGGGGCGGCGGGACTGTGCAAGACAGCATAGATCGTGCGCTCATCCCACCTCCTCACTCTTCGGCAGATGAAGTTCTCCTTGGAGAAGTTACATCAAGGCATCACCCTCCCGGATCCTCCACTGGACACTCAGCCACAGCCTGATGACAACTTCCCCTGACGACTCCTGATCGAAAAGCAGTTACCCCCCCCCCCAAGTGGACAGAAGGACGTACGGAACCCTGGCAGCCACTGCTGGCACGGTGCGAACACCGCCGGGAGGTTCCCGCCTGCCCCTCCCAGTGGCCTCGCCAAGAGTCACACAGACCTGGGGACCATAGAACCAAGATGCACTTTAGATCTGTGTGCGCGTGCGCGCGCGCATGCGCGAGTTCAGCTGCCACTGCCTGCTCAGCCAGGGAGCTGGCCCGGCCATTGGCAGCCTCTTTCCCCCCAACTAACTTATTTTGCCCAGCTGGGGTTGTGGGGGGCACCTTTTGGGGTGCACGAGGCCCTCATCTCTGGGTTTAATGTATTATATTTATTTGGGGATAGCAACCTCAATAAAGGGTTGGAAACGGCTATGGCTGTCTGTGCCGGTGAAGCAGACGTCCCATTCGCTGTCCATGGTACGGGTCCTGGAGTCCTGGCCCTGTCATCTGATGTCAGATCTGCCTTACTCAAGAGCAAAGCAGCTGCCCCAGGTGGCCTACATATTAGCAGCCACTTGGTGAGGGTGGGAGGGCACATCAACATGGAGGACTAAAGTTGATATCTGCCATCAGGGAGATTTGAAGTCAATACGTGTGGCCTTTTGGGGATTGGGGATTGAACCTATGGCCCCTGCATTTGCTAGGCAAGCACTCTACCACAGAACTCTGTCCCCAGCCTTTTCCCTTTTTATTTTTTCTATTTTTTTTTTTTTTAGTTTTAAATTTTACCTTTATTTATTTTGAGATGGGGTTCCACTATAAAGTCTTGGCTGTCCTGGAACTTGCTATATAGACCAGGCAGGCCTTGAATTCACCGAGATCTGCCTGTGTCTACCTCTCCGGGGCTAGGATTAAAGGGGTGACCACCTCTAATCAGACTTAATACTTAGATCTCTAGTGATCTTTTCTCCTGTGAGATAGGGTCTAACTAAATCTCCTGCTGGCCTTGAACTCACCCAGGAAAGCCCTTGTAGGACCTAGAACGTGTGTTCCCACCTCAGTCCCCCGAAGAGCTGGGATGCCAGGCCTGCGCCACCAGCCTCGGAATATGCCTCCTAATGGGTCTTGGCAGAATAAGCCAAACTCATTCCATTTACCACAGAAGAATTGGAAGGAAAGATGAAACTCGTGTCACGAGCATTAAGTGGGGACCGGCTTTGCTATTCCTTTCATCCTATGACACACTCTTGGTCCCAAGGCTACCATGAGGCAGATTCTAGGCACCCCCCTGTGACATCTCCACATGTTAATTTTTTAGATTTATCGCTTGTTTTCTGTATGAATGAGTGTCTTGCCTGTCTGTATGGATGTGCACTATGTCCTCAGATCACAACAGGGCACCGAATCCCCTAGAACTCTGGGTGGTTGTGAGCCATCATGTGGATGCCAGGAACCGAACCTGGGTCCTCTGCAAGAGCAACAAATGCTCCTAAGTGCTGAGCCACCTTTCCAGCTCCAGATCTTCAAGTTTATACACAAAACCCTAAAACCAACCACCTCCCCATCAGCCATCAGTGGTGCAGGTCGAACCCAGCTATGCCCTCCAAACCCTGGGCTGAGGCCAAAGGGAAGGAAGAGTCTGTCAGTCTGGCAGGATTTTTGAAGGTCACATGCCAAATTGTGGGGTGGAAGGATTGGATGGAAGCAGTAACAAGCAAAGGGTAAAGCTGCGCGCACACGCACACACACACACACACACACAAACACACACACACATGCCTCTGCTGCAGTGTGCCATCTGCCTGTTCCCCATGCCGAGGCTCTCTTCTCACACCTGCAAACTGGGCGGAAGGACAACTCCTTGGAGTAAGAATTAAGTTCATTAGAGTAAAAGGCTGCTTTGCCTCTCCAGAGAGCCTCCTTGGACACCAGTCTTGTAGGGCTGTAAGGATGTGTCTCCTGTCCACTGCTGGGGCCTGAACTCCCTGAGCCGCCTCCTCCCAGCCCCCACCGGGGCCACTGGAACTGTGAAAGGGTTATTTTCTGCACAAAGAATTTCACGGCTCAGGAGGTGCTGGCTCAAAACCCCAGACCACAAAGGTGTCTGGTGTCCCTGGCTATTGGCCACTATGTCCTGGACCTGCCCCACACTGTGGCTTCTCCAGGACCTTATTCCAAGCAGAACTGGTAGCTAGGATTGGGGCCAGCCACCCCTTGCTAAGAGTCTCCCACCTTGGTCCTGGTGACCTAGAACCCTATAATGGGCCAAGAAGAGGTCAAGATGCTGGGGACCTGTTGGGACACAGGACAGTATTCTCCCCCTGGGGAAGGTGCAGGCAGCAGACAGACCAATCGTGTAAAAGAATACAAGCATGGTGTGGTGGTGCACACTGAAACAGGAGGACCACCAGGTAGAAGCTAGCCTGGGCTACATAGTGAGAGCCTGTCTCTAAGAAAACAAAAGGGCCTGGAGAAATATGGCTTAGCAGTTAAGGGTACTGGCTTCCAGGCCTAATGACCTTAGTCAACCCATAAGACCCACATAGTGAAGATGTCTTCCAGGTTGTCCTCCGACCTTCATATGTTTGCCTTGGCCTGGATGTGTGGTCTCGCACGCACAGAGTAAATACAATATAATAAACACCGAAACAATCCCTTGTTGGTACCTAACCAACATCTAACTATTCCGACAAAGTAAATAAGAACCAAGATGGCCCAGTAAGTATGGAGAGAGGCAGATGATTCAAAATGCGCACAGAAAATACGGTGAAGGTGACATTGGAGCCCTGGGTTTTAGAACAGAGAGTCAGTCCTTCCATCACCTGGGGACAGTGGGCGGGGATGGGGTGAGGGGTGTCCAGGCAGGAAGTAGGGCAAAGGCCCTGAAGCAGTGATGAGCTGGTCTGCTGGGGGTGGGGAGAATCGGTGGACGGTAGAGTGGGAGGAGAGCTGG
>NC_022030.1:21316144-21325409 GCF_000317375.1 Microtus ochrogaster
GGCCAGTCGCCTCCGGGCCCCATCGCCTGTCGCCGCGCTCTGCGCACCCGCTGCCCTGCGCGGCCATGGGGACGCTGCTGGCCCTAGTGGTGGGCGCGGCGCTGGGTGAGTGTTGCTGGGGGACACGCGTCATTGGCACTCGGGACGCCCCCCGCCCGCGTGGCTCAAGCTCGCTCAGTCCCTGCTTGGGAAGTTGTGCGCGGTGAGAGGTCACTGGGGTCGCGGGACCCCAGACGACACGGGAAGAAGATCCTGGAGATACAGGAGATTCTCGGGGGTTGGGGGAGCACTTGGCACGGAGATTGGTCTGCGGGCGCCGGGCCGGGGGCGAAGAGACGCGGAGTCAGCTGCTTGCAGAGCCCCGCAGGCTGCAATGTGACACCCACAGCCGCGTGAGGGGTAGGGGGAAGGCGTCGCCTGGGGACTGGGGCCCGGAGAGACAAACCCGGAGGGATGGATACCGAGGGAAGACATCAAGCATGCCCTGGGAGTGGGAATAAACCAAGAGACTGAGGCAGACGACAGGGACATTGGAGCGAGAGAGTTGAGAGCCGGAGCCAGGGACAGAGAAACTTGAGAAACGTGGAAAGATCTGGAGAGACCGAGAGGGGATGGAGAATGCCAGCCAGATGGGAGTTTAAAAAACAATAACAGTAATAGTAATGGTGAGACATACAAGGATGGGAAGACAGAGCGAGGGACACAGCAGTGCTAGGACCTCAGACACCCCTAGGAGGAATAAATATAGGGGACACTGAGGCAACACGGAAGGTGAACCAGAAGCCCTGAAGACTGAGAGATCAGGAGGCTGGGGGACAAGGAAGGGACCCAGAGCTCCAATAGGAGACAGGACTTCGTCAGCTAGTGAGTGGTGGAGGCAAGCGGTGACAGGTAAGAGGGTGAAGGAGGGACCTGAGGCTAAGCAAAGACCCCGAGGCAGGAAAGAACTTTTAACTTAGAGTGAATGTCTTGAAGTGAGGGAGTCTGTGAAAAAGGGGACAGAGCAGGGTGGTGAAATTGGGGAGGGGGTGGGTTACAGAGAAGCTAGAGGGAGGAGTGGGGCTGGAGTGAGCCCTGCTCAGCCAACCTTCCCATCTCTCAAGCCGTGACTGGTTCTGCAGACCAGTTTGGTGGGATTGACATGGACCGCTAGAACCCCTGCCTAGAAGGCTGTCGGCCTTTTGAGGGCCAGGGTGCTTCAGTGGAGTTACTCACCCCAAGGATATCCTCCAAAGTGCATATTCTACCTAGCGACTACCTAATAGGCAGGGGAAGGGAAGAGTGGGTGGGGGGTGGGAAACTGAGGTTCCCAGAAGATGGGGGGCTTGTCAAGGTCACACAGCCAGCGAGAATCAGGGATAGGTTTGGCATCCACTCTGTGCAGAAATGGTGAAAAGGAAACAGATGGCTTTTGTGGGGCAGCAAGCCCGGTGCTGCCTAGAGTGGCAGGTGCCTTGCTGAGTTGAGCCCACTGTGTCCGCAGTGTCCTCAGCTTGGGGGGGCTGCGTGGAGGTGGACTCCGAGACGGAGGCCGTCTACGGGATGACCTTCAAAATCCTGTGCATCTCCTGTAAGCGTCGCAGCGAGACCAGCGCCGAGACTTTTACAGAGTGGACCTTCCGCCAGAAGGGGACAGAGGAATTTGTCAAGGTATGTGTGGGTGCCTGGGCTGGGTTAGCATCCAGGGGATTGAGCCCGCAGTGCTGGATCTCAAGGCTGCTTGCTTTCTTTTCGGTGTTGCTTTTAGTGCTGTGGAGACAGGGTGTCGCTAAGTAGCTCAGTCTGGGCTCTAACTCTTGGCAATCCTCCTGCCTCAGTTTCTCAAATACCGGGATTACAGGCAGGCATTTGGCTGGTGTGAGTGCTTTGCTAATGATGAAGATGTGGATATGATGAGTGACCTGGGTTTAAATCCCCATTATTAAAGACTACTGATCACCTTAGGCAAGTCACTGCACATGGGTCCTGTAACTATGAGGGGTCGTGGTCTCTGCCCCATATTTTTTTTTAAATTACACTTATTGTATGTGTGTATGTCCATGCCATAGCATGTGTGTGGAGGTCAGAGCATAACTTGCAGGAGTCCATTTTCTCATTCTACCACATGGGTCCTAAGGGTCGAACTCAGGCTATCAGTGTGGTGGCAAGTACCTTAACCTGCTAAACCACCTCACTGGCTTCAGCCCCTTAGGTCTGCACAGGGTTGAATGAGTTGATGCAGCTGGCATATGGTGGGTAGTGAAAACCTGCCACTGGCACCAGCAAAAATGTCTTGGGCAGCCATAGAGCAACATCAAAGGGCAATGTTTTACTCTGTGTGTATTCTGAAATGTGTGTGTGGTAGGACAGGGAGCCTGTGTCCAAGGGCGACCAGTGTCTGGGAAAGAAGTGTGGAGAAGGGGAATGCAGAAGCAAGGCGGAGCTTCAGACTGTGGGATTGTGTGTGTATGTGTCTCAGGGCTAGGACAGTCGGGGGCTGCCATGGTCCCAGCTGAGATCTCAACCTCCTTGACCCCTCACTGCCCAGGTCAAGATGCCTGGGCTTGGGCTGGGGACACAGCTCAATGAGAGAGCACTTGCCTGAAACCCACCAGTAAGGAACAGAGGGTGGGGCTTGGCAATAGAATCCTTGCCAGAAATTCAACAGTGAGGGTCTGAGGCATGGCTCAGTGGTAGAGCCCCTGACTAGCATATGCAAGGGTTACAATGCCAGAACCACAGAAAGAACAAAACAAAAGATGCTGCCACCATATATACATCATCTGTCCTTGGGAGGGTCAGGATGAGGGACAGTATGGTGGCCACACTTGTGGAAGACAGACCCAGTGACTTACATACCTCACTCATCACTAATCACCCCAAGATCCTACGTTATGAGAATGAGGTGCTGCAGCTGGAGGAAGATGAGCGCTTTGAGGGCCGCGTGGTGTGGAACGGGAGCCGGGGCACCAAGGACCTGCAGGACCTGTCCATCTTCATCACCAACGTCACCTACAACCACTCTGGGGACTATGAGTGCCATGTCTACCGTCTCCTCTTCTTTGATAACTACGAGCACAACACCAGCGTCGTCAAGAAGATCCACCTGGAGGTGGTGGACAAGGGTGAGTCAAGTCTTGTCACCCTCCGGCAAGCCAGATGGAGGGACAGATGGAAAGAAGGGGACAGGCTGGTGCCACACAGAGACCAGCCAACGGCCCGCATCCACAGGGGGAAGGACACCCCTTTCTGGTTCTACAGGCTTCAGCCCACAGGAGGTCAGAGTAGGTCTTTCCCCCATAAATCGTGTGCACTAAGTTGTACTCAAGCTGTGTGACCTCGGACAGGTGTCTTCCTTTCTCTGAGCCCCAGGATTGTCCCTAGGGACTGGAGAGAATATCGTATATGCCTTGGAGTGTCTCTTAGGTGAGGGCACACAGTAATGAGCTGGGGCCTTACTGGGGACCACAGAGGCCTGGGGTGTTTCTGAGTGGAGCCAGCATTTTGCTTTTAGCGTCTTTGGACTGCTTTCTCAGACCATAGTTTTTAGTTTTGAGGTAGGGTTTTGCTTTGTAGCCCAGCCTACAAGCCAACTCCCTTTTGTTTGTTTGTTTTTCAAGGCAGGGTTTCTCTGTGTAGCCCTGGCTGTCCTGGAACTCCTTCTGCAAACCAGGCTGGCCTCGAACTCACAGAGATCCAACTGTCTCTGCCTTCTGAGTGCTGGGACTAAAGGCGTGTGCCACCACTAGGAGACAGAGCTTCTTCTGATCAGCATATGTCGGAATTTTCCAGAGTTCGTGTGTCCTCTTGTCTTAGAAAGTCAGGGAGCTATTCCAAGCCTGGAGGCAGTGAAGGACTCTGGGAAGTGAATCCCTGGGGGCCAGTAGCACTTCCCGTCCTCCCGACCTGGTCCATTGACATTCCGACTCCTTTAAAAAGTCCCTGTTGGACCCTCCCACTAGCATCTGAGAGAGGGGCTTCACCACCCCGTATTGTTGAAACAAAGGTCCAGGCTCGGGGAGGTGAGATCCTGCAACCAAGTCACCTGACTGGGTCGTGGATCTGAATCCAGCCTTGCTTGGTTTAACAACCCCCAGCCCCAGGCGGTTTCTCGCGTGCATCCGTGTTCCCTCAGCCAGAGTCTGCAGGATCCTTGTTATAATTAGCTTTTTTTTTTATGTTTCTCATCAAAATGGTACAGAAGGCAAGTGAGAGGCGCATCCGAGGGAGGCACGGGGACGTCACCACGGTGGGTGTGTGGTGGGCGGTGGGCACAGAAAGTGGAGTTTTGCCTGCGAGGTCCGGGTCCAGGGGAGCGAAGGCCACTCCAGACCCGGGCATCACAAACCCCAGCTTCTGAGGGGAAGCTGGCGAGCGCCCTCAGTCTCCGCCTGGCCTCCGGTGGGCCCTTGCTCAGGCCACGCCCACCGTCAAGCTTGACTTTTATCCACGTTCTCGGCCAGCCGTACATAACTCTCCGTCCTGCACTCTTACTGTGTTCAGAACACAGAGCCCTTTCCGCTGAGCTCACGCTTCCAGAAGAATCTAGGTAGCATGTTCTACCTGCCATACCACAGTACTGCTGCTTTAATTTTCTTTTTGACAATATTTATATTTCTTCGGTGTGCGAGGCGTACGACGTGCACACGTTGTGCGGCACACGTGGAGGTCAGAGGTCAACTTGTGGGAGTCAGTTCTCTCTCCTTCCACCACGTGGACCCTGAGGAGCAAACGCAGGTTATCAAACTTGGCGGCAAATGCCTCGACCCGCTAGGCCATCTCAGTAGCCATAGTTTATGTATTACTTTTTGGTATTTAATTACTTACTTGCATGTTCATTTTGAGACAAGTCGTCCACTATGTAGCCCAGGCTAACATCAGATCCAAATTCCTACTCAAACAAATTCTCCTGCCTCAGCTTCCTGAGTACTGGGATTATAGGTGTGAGTCACCACACCTGAAAAACTAATGTGTGTTGTTTCACTTTCCCAGACCCAGAGTTTCTCTTGTAGCCCCGGCTGTTCTGGAACTCGCTCTGTAGACCAGGCTGGCCTCGAACTCTGAGCTCCACCTGCCTCTGCCTCCTGAATGCTGGGATTAAAGGCGTGTGCCACTACCCCCAGCTGTCCATAGCTGTTTTCTTTTTTCTATGTTCTATTTTTGATTTATGTTCCTTTGGGGGCTTTAAAGAAAAGACAAGGTCTAATGTTAGACAGGTTAATGTTCGACTTGCTTTCTAACCAAGGATAACCTTGAACTCCTGATTCTCCTTCCCGTACCTTCCACATGCCAGGATTAAATGTATGTGCCACTTTGCCCGTTCTCTTGAGTGCTGGGACGCAAGCCCAAGGTTCCGTGCATGCTAGACAAGCACTCCCTCTGTAGCCCAGGCTGTTGTGAGACTCTTGCCCCAGCCTCCCAGGTGCTGGGCCCAGAGGTGTGAGCCATCTCACCTGGTTCTGACCAGGTCTGGTTCTTGATGTCACCTGCTGTCTTGCTGTGTTCCTGGCATCACCCATTGTAGCCCCTAAACACGCTTGGAGTCACATCCCAAAGCCAAGTGATGGATGGAGGTTGGAAGGTGGCAGGAAGCAGCTGGGCTCTACAGGGGACATAGTTACACACTCAGAGGATCTGCCCCTCACAGTGTCTGAGGCTGCCGAGGACTCTGGCCCACAGAAGGGCTGCTGTGTGGACCCAAAGGCAGTCTTAGACGATTCTAGGGGCCTTAAGTAGGCAAAGGCCTCGATGGGGACCCTTCCTGAGGCTGAGATAGAAGCCGGGCTGTAGGGAGAATTCAAGGCTAGCCTGGGGAACATGTCAAGACCCCATGACAAAATGGAAAAAGGGTTGTAGCTAAGTGGTAGTACTGTCTGGGTCCAGTCCTCAGGAAAGATGGGGTATTCAAAGAGCGCCCCTGGGAGCCCCTCCATGTGATCCGGTGGGCTCTCCCTTGGTCTCCTCTGTAAAGTGAGGACTCCTGCAGTTCCTCCTCCTGAGATGCCCAATGGCTTGGCAAAGACGGCCTGGGTTTTAATCAGCTGTTACAGGGTTCACCTTGGCCACAGGACAGCGACCATACACTCTGAACAGTTTTGCTTGGGGTCCAGCCCCAGCTCTGAGCCCACCTCGGCTGTGCGTCATTGGCTCAGCACCAAACTTGGAGTCCTTGTCTAGAAAATGGGCTGCCGATAGAAAAGACAACAGAATGGAATGTGGTTGTGGCATGCTTAACTCTCAGCATTTGGAAGGCAGAGGCTGGAGGATGGTGAGTTCGAAGCCAGTTTGGCTACATAGAGAGTCCCTGTCTAAGGCAAACAAAGAGAATTTAGCAGAGTCGGGTAGAGAAGGGTCGCTCATGGCATGGACGTTCCCTGATGAATGAATGAATGAATGAATGAATGAATGAGCGAGCAGATGGGGGAACATCCAGCCCTGTACACTGCCCTCCTCCCTCTGACCCAGAAACACCAGCATTGTCTTGGCAGGACAGCAAGCACAGGCTTGCAGGAGAGGAAGACCTCACTGGCCAGCAGGGGTGGGGCGGGGGTGGGGGGAATGAGATCCGGGCTACCAAGGGGGCCAGGGATGTAGGGTGGACACCGGCCAAATCTGGCTGAGGAGTTGTGCCAAAGAGTCCTTCCCCTCCAGTCCCCTGACTGGACACGTTCCCTTTACAGTTTAAATTTAGGCCCCATGAAAGGAAGCTGGAGAGGCAAGCCGGCAATGCGGAGAGCAGGGAGGCTTTCCCGAAAACAGCCCATGCAGAGCAGCACTGGCCGCCATGCTCCCTGTACTTCTGTTGCCTTTCCGCAGCAACTCTGAGTGTGTTTGTCCTCATCTGACAGAAGGGCACTGAGCCCCAGAGAGGGGGAGTCTTTTGCCCGAGGTTGCACAGCTAACAAAAAGCAAAGCCAGAGCCAGGTGGAGGTTGCACAGCTAATAAAAAGCAAAGCCAGAGCCAGGTGGTGATGGCACGCGCCTTTAATCCTAGCACTCCAGAGGGAGGCAGATCTCTGAGAGTTCAAGGCCAGCCTGGTCTACAGAGTGAGTTCCAGGACAGCTAGGGCTACACAGAAAAACTCAGTAGACACAAAGTGGCCTCAATTACAACAGTAATAAGAACACCCCTTGAGAGTCATGACAGGATGAACACTGTTCTGAGAAAATCGCCTTGTTTGTTTGTTTGTTTGTTTTTGCTGTTGGAGGGAACCGAGGCCCAGTGAGGCTTAGTCACTTTTTCAAGGTCACACAGCTGGCGGAGTTGAGATTTGAACCCCAGGCACTTGATTTGCAGAGTCAGACTATCAGCACAGCAGGTGCACCCTCCTAAATGTCACAAATGCCACAGGGAGGCAGGATGACAGCAACCCCTAGGCCCATCCCAAGCACCTTGTCACTTGATCAGAGTCCCTGTAATTCCCGTGGAAACAAGCACAATTACCTTGTTTGCGGCCCAGGCTCAGAGAGATTGAACCACTTGCCTGAGTTCACACAGCAAACATATTACACTCTGGGGCTGTTGTGTCTCCTTGAGCTGGAGCCTCTGCCCCCTCCTTAAACCACATCCGGCCCCTGCAGCCAACAGAGACATGGCGTCCATCGTGTCGGAGATCATGATGTACGTGCTTATTGTGGTGTTGACCATATGGCTCGTGGCAGAGATGGTGTACTGCTACAAGAAGATCGCCGCTGCCACGGAAGCTGCTGCACAAGAAAATGCGTGAGTGTGGCTGGTGAGGCGGGCTGAGGCCACCCTGGTGCCATCTGGCACCCCAGCGTCTGCGGCAGAGACGAATAGCGTAGCTGCTTGCAGATGAGAAGAAGAGGATGGCACCGCTGCCAGGCAGCAGAGCCAGGATTCGAACCCAAGTCTTTTGGTTGCCGCTACAGATTCCTGAATGTCACAGAGGTGCCCTGTAGTTACAGAGGCCTCTCAGATTCAGGGGTTCCCGCCCAGTCCTCTCCAGTCTTAGTAGCCCTGCATGCCTGAGGCAGGGACCCCATTCTGCTCAGGGTTGGGCCCAGGGGTCACTGTCTGCCTTGCTTTTCCCTGAACAGCTCGGAATACCTGGCCATTACATCCGAGAGCAAAGAGAACTGTACAGGCGTCCAGGTGGCTGAATAGTGCTGGTAAGGCTGATGAACCGCTCTGGGCACCGCCAGCCAGGAGGAGGGTTCAGGGACTGGGTCTCCAAGTCTCTACTTCTTACCCTGCAGGCCCTGGGCTTCACCTCAAGGAAGAGCCAGCCCTGACGGGTATCCTCCCCCGCAGTGGGGATCAGCCCCTGATGGGTACCCTCCCTCGCCTGTGGGGGGTCAGCCCCTGATGGGGACCCTCCCCCAGCAATGGGAGTCAGCCCATCGGTCTCCCCAGCCTCACAATCCTGCAGAGGAGCCACCTGGGTGGGAGCGGGCAGGGACTGATCCCACCTCACCCACCGCCTCCCGCCCACCCTCCCACCGCCATGCATGACGGGTGAAGCAATATGGCCGCCCCACCCTGCTTTTGCTGCCTGTTTGGGGGAGGGGGCGGTGAGGCGAGGGGGCATGCCCCGCCCCCTTCTTTTTGCTGATTTGCACATAGACCACTTCCCACACGCACTGCCAGGCCAGCCTGCTCCAGCCCTGCTTGATGGGGTCAAGAGGGGCCGGGACAGGAACAGTCGTGGGCAGGGGGTTCTGGGTTTCATCTCCCTTCCGCTTCCTCCGGCTGGACCTGGGGTTCCCTCTCCGTGACACCTCCTAGACCTGGCCCACCCGCCCTCTCTCACCAGCCTTCAATTGTGGTCTCTCGGGAAGGGCCTCTTCGGCCTCCTCTCTTTACAGAAGTAGTTTTGTTCATGAAATAAAGATTCTTGGACTCGAGTCTCCAGTCTCTCATTAGCATCCCCAGCTCCCCCGGTCCCCGTCCCAAGGCCTTGGAGTGTCTTTTGGGAATCCTTCTTCCCAACAAGCAGCAGGGCCCTGGCCACATTGGAGGGACTGAAGAAGGGCTTAGAGCTTGGTTAACAGTGTGACTCTGGGAGTTGTTATTTCCGTGGGTAGGAGTCAGGGCCGGAGTCCAGAAGGCGGCTTTGTGATCTGCAGGGACAGGCAACTGGACATTGGGGTTTTGTGGAGCTTGCTATACTCTGAGAATTCTGAGTAAAAGTTTCGGGGAGATGGAGAGGGAGAGGGTAGTGCAGTGAGACAGCAAGAAGGATGGAGAGAGAGAGACAGAGAGAGAGAGAGAGAGAGAGAGAGAGAGAGAGAGAGAGAGAGAGAGAGACCAAAGCAGAACGAT
>NC_022030.1:21325509-21329579 GCF_000317375.1 Microtus ochrogaster
AAGCAGAACGATTGCGATTGTGGTAGCGGCAGAGACCCAACAGAGAAGGAGGCAAGGAAGACAAGAGAGAGTCAGGCCCATCGGTCAGGCAGAATCAATGTGGCCCCTGCCTAAGAGAGGTCTCAGGTCTGTGGCTGGAGAAGGTGCAAGAGAGGGCAAGTAGGTGGCCTCCTGTGTGGGGACAGCTGTTGTGACTCAAATGCCAGCCCGGGCCATTGGGCAGGTGTAGAGAGCCTCCTGGGCAGTCTGGTGTTTATCTGGATCTGGGGTCTGACCTGAATGGCACTTGGCGGATGGTGGGACTGGATGCACTTGCGGCTAGCCACTTCCGGTCACTTGGCCTGCGCCTGGGCAATCAGTGTTGCCTTTTCAGGGCCAAGCCCCCCATCCCCCTATCAGGACTTTCCGGGCTCCAGAGGTCACTGGGCAGGCAGCACAGCGGCTGCCAAAACAAACCAGCCCCCGTGACTTGTAGGAAAGTGGCGGGGGAGGGGCTGGGCCCCGCTAGGGACAGGAAGGACTAGAGGCCCATGGCGGCATGGACTGGATCAGAGGAGAGCTGGGTATCGGCATGGAAGCAAATGCGAATGGAGGACTACATGGCCACAAGCATGGTGGACCTAGCGAACCTAGCGAAGCCAGAACTTTGCAGCCCATTCCTCCAGTTAGGAATCCCATTCTCTGGGCCTCGGAGCACACCTGAATACCCCTGCAAGTGGGAGGACAGGCTGGTGGTTGAGCCTACCCGGTTCAACCCCTGCAGGCCCCGCCCCATTAGCCAGGTGGCCTCTGTGGCAGCCAGTCCTGGGGTCCGCCCTTCCCCGCCCCGTCTCCGCCTCCCACCCAGCCCCCTCCTCCTCAGGTGAGGCGGCAGGCTCAGCAGGCCTCAAGCTGCTGGCGGCCGCTGCCACACCTGCCTCCCGCGCTGCCCGCGGCTGTGGGGACGCCATGCGCCTCCCCAGGCCCGGAGACTAACCCCAAACCTGCACCATCTCCGGCGGACCCCAGGGTAAGGCACAGAATATGGAGTCCCTTGTCCACCCCCTCCCACCAATCTGATGCCCACCAGCCCATAGATGGGATGCCAGGAACCCCAGATCACCTCCACCCTTCTTTCCCTGCCAGTTTAGACATCCGAGGACTCCCCAAAGTTTTTCAACTTTCGAGTCCCCTGAAAGTTCAGCCTCGGTCCTCCAGGCTCTGCCTTGCCACTCCAGGTGTCCCCCTGGTGGCTGGTCATACATTGCCACCACTGACCCCGGCCCAACCTCTGCCCTTGCATGCTCTGTGCCCAGCTCAGGGCCAGCTGCTCCCTGGATGAGAGCCTGGGACTGGGGGCGCCAGGACAGAGCCAAACCAGGCTCCCCCAGGCCGTGCCTCCTTGTTCCTGTCCCCAGGTTCCGCCCCAGCCCAACAGGTCAAGCTGGGAATCATTAACAAGAGTCCCTGACATGGCGAAGAAGGAGGGTGAGTCCCCCTGTTCCCGAAACCCAGCTTCGGCTGCCCTACTGAGCACCCATCTCCTAGTTTGTCTCCCAACTTGTACCCAGCCCCCTGTCTTGGGGTCTTTCTGTCAGACTCAAGACCACCCCCGTCCCCAGTCTTTCTCTATCTAATTAACTATTAGCCAGCCTTCTGTGTGTCTGTCTCCTGACCACCCCATATGAACTTCCTGGTGCCTTAGTTTCCCCTCATGTCCCAGGAATTTCTCAGCTAACCAACATGTGTCATCTTTGGGGGCCTGAGGTGGGGGCTTCTGCCGTTGCCATCTCGGTTAAGGGTATAGAGTCAGTTAGGCTGCTTCTGTTGGCTTTTGCTGTGTGATCTTGGGCAGGTAGCAGGTAGTCTCTGGGACACCCTTCCCTGCAGCCAAGTACTGACGGGTAATCATAACTCCCTCCAGGAGGTTGCTGGGACCATGGAACGCACGGGCAACAGCTTGGGACTCGGGGCGTGAGATACGTGTCATAACCCCGAGATGTTCTGAAGGGGGTCAGTCGCTGTGGGGACCCAGGAACCCAAGGACCCAAGACCCCCTACAGTTTCAGGCATTCCTTCTCCCTCCCGGCTTTGTGGGCAAAAGAGCAGAAGGGGGGACTTTGGACTTGACCTGGATGGGTAGAGAGGAGAGAGGCAGAGAAGCCACCTGAGGGGTGACTGAGACGCTCACACTGGAGGCCAGCCTCTCTTGTTACTTTGTCTGTACTTGGGGACTAGACGGAGACTCCAATCGGGGTGGCCTTCTCCCCTTCCCCCAGTCCTCACCCCTGCCTGTCTTTGGGGCGCCAGGCTAGCTGAGTTTAGTCCCAGGCACTTTCTAACTGTGTGATGTCATGTCCTCTCTGGGCGTCTGTTTCAAACCTCTGCAAGATGGAAATGGTCGCTGTGTGGTATGAAGACTTAACTGATGCTAATGTGGGGAGCAGTAAGCGCGTGGGCCTGGGGATAAGTAGGGGTGTCAGGCGAGCAATGGTCCACTGTGAACCCAGACTCCCCTTTGCTTTGTACAACGTGACCAGATGAGTGACAGAGCCAGGTCCCTTTGGGACTCTTTTTTTCCTAGAGATTGAAGAGAGGTAACTGGGCTAGGGCTATGGGGAAGAAAAAAGGAGAGAATGGCTGGCTGGATGCTGGGGCTGTCTGCAAAGGGAAGATGTGGCGCATGCTCTCTGCATCCCCAAGCAGCCTGCTGTGCTCTGGAAGGGCTGCAGTGGGAAAGGTGAAGGGTTGATGGTGGCATGGACTGAAGGCATTCAAAGGACAGTGAAGTGAGTGGTGTGTGGTCCCGAGAGCCTCCGCCGTGGCAGCTGCTGGTGTTTATGAGACCGCTGATGGCTGGGGATGTGTGCTCCAGGCTTTCGGCACGGCGGCTGGGGCCCTGGAATGAGCAGAGATGAAGTGTGAAATGTGATTCAAAGGATGATCAGGGAGGAGGACATGCCTGGCAGGGGAAGATGGGGCAGAGTGCTCAGTAGAGGTGCATGCTGGAGCTGGTGGTGTCTTTGGCTGTCAAACCTCAGGATAGTCCTCGGCAGAGTGGGGTCTCTCCATAAGGTAGTGCTGGAGGTGGCCCAAGCCCTTTCTATTTTTCTTTCTACCCCTGAAATAGTGAGGATCAAAGGCAGGCTCTCATATATGATAGGCAAATCTCTACTACTGAACCATGTCCCCAGCCCCTCACTGGGGGATTCTAGGCAGGGGCTCTACCACTGAGCCACACCCCAGCCCCTCACTGGGGGATTCTAGGCAGGGGCTCTACCACTGAGCCACACCCTAGCCCCTAACTGGGGATCTAGGCAGGGGCTCTACCACTGAGCCACACCCCAGCCCTCACTGGGGGATTCTAGGCAAGGGCCCTACTACTGAGCCACGTCCTCAGTATTTTTTCCTCTTCTTTTTGTTTTGATACTTTGATACTCAATGTAGGCCAGGCTGTCCTCAAATTTAACAACCCTTCTGCTTCAGCCTCCTGAAAAATGGGATGACAGGTTCTAATCAACAGTCTGTGAGTTCCATGATTAGGACACCCTGTGCACGTTCTCTTAGATCTTTGATAATGACCAATGTCTGTCTGAGGCTTTCAAGGAACATAGGGCTCTGGACTCTAAAAATCATGCTTATTCAATGGGGGCTGGAAATACTGGTCCAGAACACCAGGGAGGCCAGGGGGATGTTCTGGATAGACAAAGGACAGTTTGGGTTCATATTACATTTCTCAGCTCTCTGTAGAGAGGGGCCAATTAGGTGCTATGCATATACTATTCATGCGGGGCTTGGAACTAGCAAGATGGAGCAGGAAGGAAGTATTCAGCAGTTGAAAGGAGGGCCTGGGATGAAGGTAAGAAGACAGGGCTGCTGAGGGGAGGGGAGGAGGGCCTGGGATGAGGGCGATGAGATGAGACAGGGCTACTGGAGAAGGGGAAGAAGACCTGGGATGAGGGTGAGGAGACAGGGTTACTATGGGAAGGAGAAGGACCTGGGATGAGGGGGATGAGACAGGGCTTCTGTGGGGAGGGGAGGAGGGCCTGGGATGAGGGGGATGAGACAGGGCTTCTGTGGGGAGGGGAGGA
>NC_022030.1:21329949-21349126 GCF_000317375.1 Microtus ochrogaster
GGGGAGGAGGGCCTGGGATGAGGGTGTTGAGACAGGGCTTCTGTGCGGAGGAGGGCCTGGGATGAGGGTGAGGAGACAGGGCTTCTGTGGGGAGGAAGACCTGGGATGAGGGTGTTGAGACAGGGCTGCTGCGGGGAAAGAGGAGGAGGGACAGGCATTGAAAGACGCTGTGGCCAGCACAGTTGTGGTGAACATAAAGAGGAGGAAGGTGTGCAGAGGCTGTAGGAGCCCCAGGGCCCAGCATGGCGGTCAGTGCTGGGGTGACAGGCATGACCAGTTCTCACGCACTATTGAGCTATTTTCCTCTGTAAATGACATCTTGTCTTAAACCACTAACAGGAACTGCCCTGGCAAGATCCTGAACCACTCCCTGCTCTCTTCCTAGTGCTGAGTTCGTACTGTGACCACTAGCCATGCTACCAGGGACATGGTGAGAGTGCTGGGGCTCTTGCAATGGCCTCACTCAAGTTGGGGTCCACGGAAGGCTTTCTTGGCAGTTGTGTTCAGTCCATAGCATCTCCGTTACACTGAGACAGAAAGCCCTGTTCTCTCTGGGCTGCTGGCCTCCCACGGCCTTCCTCCAGCTCTTGCCAATTGGCTGCCTCCTGGGTCTTGCAGCCCTCTTAACAGAGCATGTGCAGTCTTGCCTGCCAGTCTTAGCTTGGGCGCGTCCTTCAAAGCACAGTTCTGCACCGCGGTATCTTTCTCTGCAGGTCTTAGATAATCTCTTCCCGAGGAGTCTCCCCATTTCCTTTCAGAAGCACCATTTGATGCCCAAGCCTGCAATGCTTAACAGACAGATGGAGGAGAGTTCTGTCCTACTGATACCCTGAGGCTCAGAGAGACAGTGACAGCTGGCCGTGATCACACAGCAATAATGGCTTATCAACATTTGTTGAGGACCTACTGTATGCCAGGCACAATGGCATAGTGAGAGGTGGTTCAGCTTCTTGGGGACATACTTTGGATCTGGATCCCAGTGCGCCCAGGGTTCAGGAAGTGGCTGCAGGCTGGGTCACTGGAGATGCGTGACTGACCCTCTCAGAGCCATGAGGGAAAGGGGCACCATGTTGTGGTTGGAGTTATAGGCTGGACTCTGGGCACATGGTGGGTGGCAGCCGTGGCTTGGCTATGAGTATATATTTAAAGAACTTTAGGGTCATTTAAAAGTGGGTGTTAGGTGCATGCTCATTTAACAGATGGGGAACCCGGGGCTCACAGAGGTGGTTTCACGTGTCCAAGACCCCAGCCAGGAAAGGGTAAGGTCACTAATCTTAATTTTTTCCTTCTTTTATGTATTTCTACTTTCTCTGTGTGTGTGCATCTGCATATATGTGCACGAGTATGGTGTGTGGATGTGGTGCCTGCGCACATGCTGGGGAAGACACGGAGTGTCCTGATATATCACTCTGTCCTATTACCTGGATATGGAGTCTCTCACTGAGCCTCCTGCAGCCAGGCTAATGGCCAGCAATCCCCAGACACCCTCCTGTCTTTGCCCGCCCCACAGTGCTGGTCTTAAAAATGTGCACCACCACACCCGGCGTTCTACACGGGTGCCGGGATCCTAACTCAGGTCTCCATGCTCACCCAGAAAGTGCTCTCTCTCACTGAGCCATCTTTCCAATGCCACGATTTCAAAGTGAAGTTGCCAGGCTTGGTGTGGTACATGCCCATCATACTAGCACTCAGGAGGTGGAGGCAGGGGATCACAACTTTGAAGCCAGCAGTCTGAGCTTCGTGGAGAGACCTTGTCTTAAAAAAAAAAAAAAAAGCAACAACAAAAATCATATCTGAGTGTTGGTGGTGCACACCTTTAATCCCAGCACTCAGGGGGTAGAGGCAGGTGAGTTCGAGGCCAGCTTGATCTACAGAATAAGTTCCAGGACAGTCAGGGAAACCCTTCTTGAAAAACCAAAAACCAAACCAAAACAAAACAGAAACAAACAAACACAAAAAAGAAAAGAAAATGAAAGAAAGAAAGAAAGAAAGAAAGAAAGAAAGAAAGAAAGAAAGAAAGAAAGAAGGAAAGGCAGGCTAGAAAAAAAACAGAAGCAAAAGCAGAGACATGGGCAGGAATGGTGACGGTGGTGCATACTTGTTATCCCAGCACTAGGGGGGCGGATCAGGAAAATTCTTACTGGTTTGAGGCCAGCTGGCGTTGCTATGTAGTAAGACCTTGTCTCAAAATACAAACAAAACAAAACAAAAGTTCAGCTAAGTTTTAAAACTTGTGTTCTCAACCTCCCAGGGACAAATCTGATCTTAGAGCTGGGTCTTGTGAGAGAGAGGTCTGACTTTAGGGTTATCAAGAGGGCAAAAAGGTCAGAGGTCGCAGGCACCTCAGAGTTGTAAGAGTTTCTGGAAAAGTTAGCAGAGCGAGGATCTGGGGACAGGCTAGCAGGAAGAAGCAAAGGAAGTCCAGAAGTGCCTTGTCACTGGGGAGGAATAACTGCCAGCACCAGGGAAGGAGGCAGGGAGGTGGCAGCCGGCCCAGCCATACCCCCTTCTCAGCTGGAACACTTGGGGAGCCAGACACCTGGCTATCCACACGACAGGAGTGCGACAGCCTTGCCAGCTGTCTGGCCCTAGGAAACGGGGCTCTAGGCACCGCAGGCCAGGCCTGATAAGGTACTCTCTATTCCCTGTCAGGGTACTGGCCCAGAGCCCAACCCTTGCTGTGCCGAGCATAGGCCTGGCAGTGACCCCAGCTTGGTGTCTGTTGCAGGTGTCCGGACGGCTCCATGCTGCTCCAGACCCAAGGTGGCGGCTGTCATTGTGGGGACACTGCTGCTCCTGACAGGCATTGGGGCTGCGTCCTGGGCCATTGGTGAGAGCACCTCCCTCCCCCAGCTCCTGAGGTCTCACCTCCCCCAAGGGCTGCAACCTGTCTGCTCTCACTACTCCCTTCTCCACAGTGACCATCCTCCTCCGGAGTGACCAGGAGCCGCTGTACCCAGGTGAGTAGGGCAGGCCCTGGAGGGGCATGGTGGGACGCGCAGAGTATTCTCAGGATTAATAACTGTGTTTGTACGTGCTGTACATCGACACATGTATCATGTCATGCTGTTGGAGAAAGGATTTTGTCTGTAGTCCAGGCTGGCTTAGAACGCACCCAGGATGGCCTCAGATTTGTGGCAATCCTCCTGCCTCAGCTTCACGGTGTTGGGATTACGGGCATGAACCACTGTGCCCAAGTCATAGGCTTTAGTCTAAGTGACTCGGGTGATCCTATCCAAGCACTGCAGATCCCACCCTGCTTAGCTTCTGAGGTCTACCCACCAAGGGTGTTGTTGCTATCCAAGCTCTAGACAAGTCACCCACGAGTATTCTTTTTTTTAAATATTTATTTACTTATTATTATGTATACAATATTCTGTCTGCGTGTATGCCTGCAGGCCAGAAGAGGGCACCAAACTTCATTACAGATGGTTGTGAGCCACCATGTGGTTGCTGGGAATTGAACTCAGGACCTTTGGAAGAGCAGGCAATGCTCTTAACCGCTGAGCCATCTCTCCAGGCCCACCCATGAGCATTCTATGCAGTTCAAAACATTTGCTTTCTCAATTTCATTGTTGAGAAAAGGTCTCACGCTGCCCAGGTGGTCTTAAACTTACTATGAAGGACCCTGGACCTCCTGGTCCTCTACCTCCACCATCCAGGTCCTGGGATTGCCGGGTGTGTATCTCTACACCTTGCTGAAACCTCCATGAGGCTGAGGAGATAGCTTTGTCAGCAAAGTGCTTGCCTTGCAAGCATGAGGGCCCGAGTTCAAGTCCCAGAACCCAGTGAGAAAGCAGAGTATAATGGAGCAGGCTTGTAATCCCTGCGCTGGGGAGGCAGAGGCAGGAGGATCCCTGGGGCTCCTGGCAGTGGGAGAGCCTATCTCCAAGCCAAGGTAGACGGTGCTTAGGGAATGATACCCAGTGTTGTCCTCTGTCCTCCATGTGTGCAAACATACATGCGTACCTGCTGCACATACACGCACGCGCACACACATAGAGAGTCTGAAAAAGATTAGAAATTATCAAAGTGCATCGCTCCCAAGGAGAGGAGGAGTTAAGTTTTTGCTTGTGTATTCATACACATACAACTTTTGCTTATGTATTCATACACATACAACTTTAAAGGCCTTTCGAATGTGGTGAACAGGCTTGGCCGCATGATGGTGTGCCCTGGACCACAGGCCTCCCACCGTGATTTCAATTGTGATGGACATATGTATATTAATGGGGGTGTGGTCAAAACTCATTCTAGAGGGACAGAAGGACTTCATTCCGTAGACTCCAACCTCTGAGGTAGTAGCGGCTTTATCTGTCTTTTATATGGATGGCGGCCGGTAACAATGGTGTTGGGAACAGCTTTCAGACTTGTGGGCGGGACTGAGCGTACGGAAGGAATAGCCACAGGAATACAAGGCAGAAACCACAGTGGAACGAGGCTTCCCCAAGGCCACCTCCAACTTGCTTCTCTGTGACCCAGGGAAGCAGAAAGGGGTAACAAGGTTAGAGCGGAGCATGCTTTTTCGAAGAAACGAGATTCCAGAATCTGAACAGTTGGCAATGGACTCAGTCACCCTGACTGAACTTAGAAACACTGACCTCTAGGCCAGGGACCAGCCTCAAGGCTTGATGGGATTGGCTCATGCAGTCTACAAGAGCATGTTTTCATGTAGAATGAAGGCGTAGATAGGCCAAGGCTCGGCGTGGTAGTGTCCATCTTCCCATGCTCAGGAGACTGAGGCAGGAGGATTGTGAGTTTGAGGCCAGCCTGGACTACACAGTAAGGCTCTATTCAGGTCATGTGACCCAGGCAGTCATGTGGTAGGTGTGTATGACTTCTGCTCAGTTATTGTTGAGAAGCTGCTGAGTTCATTGCCGTAGTGAAAGCTCACACCCCAGGTCTGGCTGTAGTCTAAGGCAGCTGTCACCCCAGTGATTTGCATATGGGGAAAACTGGGGCTGGAACCACAGGTCAATGAGTGACGGAGCAACAGATCAGCAGGCCCCACTGCTCCACGTGGTACCAGGATGGAATCCTAACCCTAAAGACTCTTAGGATCTGGCCTGTTTGACCTACAGTTCGCCTTGGCTTGCAGGGCTATCTCTCTGGACTCTAGTCTCAGGGCTTCTCCTTGCTCCCTAAATACCCATTTCTCCAGTGTCACCGTCACCTTCACCTTCATCTTCTTCTCCTCCTTTGCAGTAGCAATGATGAACTCAGGGTCCTACTCAGGCTTCAATGCTTGGCAAGGGTAGAACCATGCCCAGCCCCTCACTGGGGGATTCTAGGCAGGTGTTCTACCACTGAACCACACCCCAGCCCCTCACTGGGGGATTCTAGGCAGGGGCTCTACCACTGAGCAACACCCCCAGCCCCTCACTGGGGGATTCTAGGCAAGCACTCTACTGCTGAGCTGCACCCACTGCCCTTTTCTACTTTTCTTTTCGAAACAGAATATTTGCTAAATTGACCAGGCTGATCTTGAACTATCCTTAAACCTGGACATCTCCTGTCTTAGCTCCCCGAGTAGCTGGAATTACAGGCTACAATCCCAGGCACTCCACCATCCTCTCTCCCAGGCAGAACTCACCAGCCCCCACCTGCTGCTGGGGTTCCCTTTCATCATTTCTGAGCTGTGGCCCTCTGAGAGCTTCTATGTCCTCATCTGGGATGGGGGTGAGAAGATCCAGGTAGGAAAAGAGGGGACAGTTGTCCCGCTTATCCATGCAGAGCTCAGCTTTTATCCAAACTGTAAACAAAGGGTCTCCCCCTCACCTCCCCCCAGCAAGGCCTTCCTAAAGCTCACACTGAATACCCTCTCATCCCCAGAGCCAACCAGCTGCCATAATGGGGCCCTCACACGGCAGTCTATGAGCATTCCAGGAAGGCAGAGATTTTTGTTTATGGGTCTGGCTGTCTGCGGCACATAGTAGGTGCTCGGGAAATCTCCCCTTTAAAAATAAGCATAAAGAAGAGTTGGAGCTAAGCATGCATACTTGTAATCCCAGCCCTCGAGAGGCTGAGGCAAAACGATGGAAAGTTTGAGGCTAGCCTGGGCTACATACCAAGACCCTGCCTTAGAAAAAACAAAAGCTTTTAAAGGCAAATTGAAGAAACCATCTAGCCAATGTATAAAAGCACCAACCTTGGCTGGTTGGTGGTGATGGTGGTGGTGCATGCCTTTAGTCCCAGCACAGTTCATGGTCAACCTGGTCTGTAATGGAGAGTGAGTTCCAGGAGAGCCAGGGCTGTTACACACACAGCTTTGACCAAGATGGGGGTCCGGCCCATTCCTGGACCCCGTTAATTGCACTTCCTAGAGTGCTGAGATATGAGGCCACGGAGAAGAAAGCACAAATTTCGGGCCAATCCAGCTACCAAGTGAAACCTTGTCTTCCTAAAACCAAAAAGAGACCAAAAAAGAAAAAGAAAAAAAAAAACCAAAAAAACAAAACAAAACACCAAAAGAGAAAAAAAACACCTTTGATCTTTCCCCTCCTTACTTCCAGTACCTTCCCAATGCACATTCATAAAAATATTGACCTTTTCCCCCCTAAAATGCCTGTCTGGTTGGGAATCTCTTGAGCACTTAGGAATGATGCCTACTGACTCCAAGTTGCTGTTTGTGTCTGGAGTTGGGGGATGGTAGGTACCACTCAGTGGGAGCTGTCAGCCAGTGTTTGATGAATGCCAGAGATGGAGGCCATATTTATAGCAAGCTGCCTCAGCAGCTTTTAGTCTTGCTATGGAAGAGTGTGTGCAGAGCGGAGAAAGACAAGGATTCTTTGGAGACCCAAGCAAGGGGTCTCAAAAAGAGAATGTAGAAGCCAGCGGGCAGTCTGAGTTCAGATCCTGGTTGGTTGGTTAGCTGTCTGCTCTGAACGAGTATACCCTTTGATGTTTAGTGCACCATCTGTGAGATGTGCATATAATTTATTATTTTTTAGTGGTGCTAGGGATTGGACTAAAGACCTTAATCATACAGGCAGGGGCTCCCCTAGACCCTAAGGGGGGATTCTAGGCAGGAGCTTTACCATTGAGCCACACCCCAAGCCCCTCACTAGGGGATTCTAGGCAGGATCTCTACCATTGAGCAAGGATGCCATCAGCCCTCTTTTTACATTTCATTTTGAGACATGTCTCCCTAAATTACTTAGGCTGACCTTGAACTCACTCAATAGTCCATGCAGGATTTGAACTTTGATCCACTAGCGTCAGGTTCCTAAGTAGGTGAGATGACAGTCCTGTACCCAAATATTCCCAGAATCCAGCTGTAGTCCCTGTGCTGCCCCCTGCTGGCTTAGCTTCTGTCCCTGTCATATTGAGGTCACAGTCTGGGCTCCAGTTCCCCTACAGTCTGCCCCCACCAGCAGCCAGAAGGAACTCATGCATCGCTGAGTCAGGTCAGTTTGTGACCCCTACCCCCAGCTCAGTCCTGGCCTAGCTGCATGCTGTCCATCCTCTCTCTGCCTCCTGGCTGTTCCTCATCCAACTCCCCGCCTCAGCCTTCAGATCTCCGCTTTCTGCTCTTTGGTTCCTCTGGCCTACTTCTCGGTCCCCTCTCAGATCACAGCATCTTTCTCACCTTCGTCTGTGTTCTCCTCATTGCTCATGCGGCACCTTCCCAGCAAAGCCGTTCTTCTCTGCCCACTTTCAGCAAAGTGCCGCTCCGCCCCCGCACCCCAGATCCCCATTCCTTCTGTCGGCCTCGCCTGTCTCCATGGCCCCTTCTGCTGTGGACACAGGACATGTTTCCGCTGTTCGTCCTGCTCATCATCTGTCTGCCCTCCTGGGCTTTGCACTCTATACAGGAAGAAATTTTGTGTGATTTAGCTACAGCTTAAAATAGTACCCAGCATGTTCAAGGTATTTGGTAAATACAAAGAAATGCCCCTAAGGGGTTTGACCTGACTCAGGTGTGAAGAGGGCCTCTCTGACCTTGTGAGGACAGAGGGAAGGCTAACGAGCACCGGCCAGCCATATAGACTGCCCCAACCACCCTTTCTGATGTAGCCCCATCCTGCATTATCCCATCCCTATCCCTCCCTCCTCCCCCTCCCTTCCATCCTTCATTCTGCCTGAGACATACTGTAGCCCTGACTGACCTCAAACCCACAAGCCTCCTGCTTCAGCCTCCCAAGGGCTGACATAGCAGGTGTTTTTGTGCCTGACTCTTGCCAGTTATTAATGATAAATTGGCTGGGTGACTTTTGTTTTGATTTTTTGAAACAGGGTCTTTTAATTCTGTAGCCCCAGCTGGCCTGGAATTAAATATGTAGCCCACACTGGTCTCAAACTTGTGGCAATTCTCCTGTCTCGGCTTCCTGAGTGCTGGGATGGTTGGTGGAAGTCATCCACTGAGCTAAGGAGACTCTGGAATCACTGAGTCCCATCTCCCGGGTTTTGCTTGGCTAATAGAAGCTGGACTCCCTTCTTCCTCTCCCTTCTGCCAAGCCCTGGCTACCCTGCAGCTCTCTATAGACCAGGCTGGCCTCCAACTCACAGAAATCTGCCAGCCTCACCTCCTGAGTGCTGGGATTAAAGACATGCCACCACATCCAGTTAAAATGTATAGCCTGTGCTATCCTTGAACCCACGAGCCTCCTGCTAATGCCTCCTTTGGAAAATTCTAGGCTCATGTTCCACCATAACCACCCTTTTGGTAGGTAGTTCAGACTGGCCTTGAACCCCTGAACCTGTAGTCTTCACCTTCTGGGTGCTAGAATTGCAGGCATCTGTCGTGGCTCCTCTCCCACCAGACCCTTCTAATCTTCCTTTTCTCCATGTCATACTTCTTCTTTAAATGTTTCAGTAACCTGGCCCACTAGCCAAGGGTTCCCGACTCCTTCTGGCGGTTCCCCAAACCTGGCTGCATCTGGGCGTGTTCATCCACAGTGAACTCCCTGTGCAGGCTTTCTCTCCCTCATCTGCTTTCTCCTCAAGTCAAATAAAATAATTTCCCTGGTTCCTGGCATCCGAGACAAGTGCCAGCAGCTTGGGTATCCCAGTGGGGAGGGACACCCACTAGTGAAATCCCACCTAGTAGTGGGTGCAGATACCACCCCTGGGTGACAAGGGGTGCAGGACCAGAGCCCTCAGGACCTCAGGCAGCCAGGAAAGCTGTTGTCCGGCCACTGTAGGACCCAGGCCTGGCTCTGTCGCCCTGCAGTGCAGGTCAGCCCCGGGGACTCGCGACTTGCTGTGTTTGACAAGACGGAGGGGACGTGGAGGCTGATGTGTTCCTCACGCTCCAACGCCAGGGTGGCAGGGCTCGGCTGTGAGGAGATGGGCTTCCTCAGGTACCCGGGTGGCCCTCGGGGGAGGGGAGGGCATGGCATGGAATGGGCAGGAGGTGGCTTTGACCGCAGCCCCGTGCAGGGCCCTGGCGCACTCGGAGTTGGATGTGCGAACCGCGGGCGCCAACGGTACATCGGGCTTCTTCTGTGTGGACGAGGGTGGCCTGCCGATGGCTCAGAGGTTGCTGGATGTCATCTCTGTGTGGTGAGCAGGGCGACTGCGGGTGGCACTGGACCCCTGGCCTCCAAATATCATCCTAACTGGTCGCTTGGCTTGTCTCTCTGTCCCACTCCTGTCCTGTGTCCTGTCCCAGCGACTGCCCTAGAGGCCGATTTGTGACTGTCGTCTGTCAAGGTGAGACCCAGGCCTCAAACTCTTCTCTAGATACAGGCCATAACTGGGGCCCTTGGACCCTGGGACCCCAGGGTGGAGTGTCCCCACAAACTGCCCAGGATCTCCACATGTCCAAGGTTAGGGAGAGCCCGCCCTGTTCCCATGAACTGCTGGGGCAGGGCTGTGTCTCCTCCCACCCCCAGAGATAGACTATGCCCTGGAAGCCAATTCCCCAATTCTGAGCCTTTCTGGTCACTTCTCCACAGACTGTGGCCGCAGAAAACTGCCAGTGGATCGCATTGTGGGGGGCCAGGACAGCAGCCTGGGAAGGTGGCCATGGCAGGTCAGCCTGCGTTATGATGGGGCCCACCTCTGTGGGGGATCCCTGCTGTCCGGGGACTGGGTGCTGACAGCTGCACATTGCTTTCCAGAGTGAGTGTTCCCCACAGTCCTACCGAGGGTGGGGCAGGAGAGAGGGCTACAGAGGCCGGGCCCAGGGACTTGTGCCTTCTGTCCTGGCAGGCGCAACCGGGTCCTGTCTCGATGGCGAGTGTTTGCTGGCGCTGTGGCCCGGACTTCGCCCCATGGCGTGCAGCTGGGGGTTAAGGCTGTGATCTATCATGGGGGCTACCTTCCCTTTCGAGACCCTACCATTGAGGAGAACAGCAACGACATCGCTCTGGTCCATCTCTCCAGTCCCCTGCCTCTCACCGGTAAGCCTGGAGACTCAGCTTCAGTTTGGGGACTCCCAGAGACTCAGGGATCAAAAAAAGGGGCCCGTGAAGCAAAGTAGAGCCATCTTCAGGTTTCCATGGTGATAATAGACCCATCTTGAGGGAGCACAAAGTGGGCATTAGCCGTGAATGTTAGCATAACTGCTAGATAGCGTGGCTGCCATACACAACTATCTGAGCCTCCTTCCATAAAGGAGTCGGTCACCGTGACCCGGTGATTCCTTTTCTACATGGAAGAGAAGGGCTACAGATGGTCACGCAGAAGACCAGTGCGCAGATGTTCTCAATAGAACCATTCGGTCATAGTAACCTGGGCGTGAAGGCATATTCCCCCAGCACTAGGAGGAGGAGGCAGGAGCATTGAGTTCAAGGCTAGCCTTGGCCACACAATGAATTTGAGGCTAGCCTAGGCTACACAGGACACTAAGTAAATGAACAGGCCACCCAGGTAGGAGAGCAGTTAGGGTGGAGGTGTTGCAAATGGGTAAGGAATCTGAGGTTTCTTTGGGGGAGACAAAGTGTTCTGAAGTGGAACACGGTGGCAGTGCGCCAGTCTGGGAAGATGCCAGAGCCATCAGCTCACATCCACTCTAACACGGAGAATTGTAAGACGAATGAATTATGGTTGTGCGAAGCTGCAGTCATTGTTAGCAAGGCTTGGCCCCTCCAGACGCCATACATAATTAAAACATGTGGAGAGGGGATGGAGCGGTGTCTCAGTGATTAAGCGCTCTTGCTATCCTTATGGAGGGCCCTCATTCAGTTCCTAGAACCCACGTCCAGCCTCTCACAACTGTCTCTAATTCCAGCTCCAGGGGATCTGACACCCTTTCCTGAACTCCACAGCTACACACACACACACAAATAAAAATAAATTTTTTAAAGATTTATTTATTCATACAGTATCCTGCCTGTAGGGCAAAAGAGGGCACCAGATCTCATTACAGATGGTTGTGAGCCACCACGTGGTTGCTGGGAATTGAACTCAGGTCCTCTGGAAGAGCAGTCAGTGCTCTTAACCGCTGAGCCATCTCTCCAGCCCCTAAAAATAAATCTTAAAAATATGGAGAATCAGCTGATATAGCTCATGTCTGCCATGTAAGCACCGAGGGAGTCTAAGGAAAAAAGACTTTGAGTCTGAGGCCAGCCTGGGCTTTTTTGAGAGACTCTTTCTCAAAACTCCCCAAGTAACTAAATAAATAACAGTAAACAAGTAAGGACAGTAACATGCTGAGCTTCCATACAGCCGTGTGCTGCATGAGGTCATTTTGGTCACAGAGCATCTACATGACTGTGGTCCTGTGGAGATAAGATGGCCTTGTGACATCAGAGTCATCTTAATTTACATGAAGGGGCCTCTTAGGGTTTGCATACAATGACAGAATCATCTGAGAACACATTTCTCAGTGTTGGCTTGTTGCCAAGTGAGTGTGTGCCTTTCGTCGGCCTTGGCGTGTCCCGAGTCTGGACTCACCTCGTTCTCCCACAGTCCTCTCTGTTGCTGTTTATACTTCTTATAAAAACTTCATGTTTTCAACACCACATCCACTTCATACCACAGGGTTTCTGCAGGGAACTTATTTTGTGTGTATGCTGTGTTTTCTTTCAGTGCTGGGGATCGACCCTAGGACCTTGTGCACTGTAGGCAAGCACTCTACCACTGAGCTATAACCCCTGTTTGGGGCAGATCCTTGTTTGCATTTTGCATCGAAGTGCTGATGCAGAGGGGGGCTGAATTAGCATCATGGCAACAGCGAGGGCTGCCAGGACTGCTTTCGTGTGCTGTGCACTGCACAGGGATACTCCATCTTAGGGAAGCCAATGCCCTCGGAGGCCTGTGTGTTTATTATAGTTTTCTGACAGGTAGAAGCTAAGGGTCTCAAGGGCAGGGCAGGGCATGTTTTCCTGTTTCCTGCCTCTGAGCTGGTTATAGCCCGTGACCATGGTTAAGAGCCCAAACTTGGGAAACTGAGCTAACTTAGGCTCTAGTTCTGATTATATTGGCTTCCGTGAAACTTTGGACGGGTGACGTGGCTTCCTGTCCTTCCTGAGGCAAAGGTCAATCCCGGCTCCCTGGGATGATTGGGGATGAAAGGAAAAGATTTGGGAAGCAGCACACACACTGGATGAAGAAGGCTCCATGGTGGTAGTGATAAGGTGTACTGGGGTTGTGTGGAGGGTGAGGTGGCTGAATGGCTGCGTCCCACAAGGGACAGAAAGACTGGTGGAGACTGGGCTGCTCCATTCTCTCTCACAGAATACATTCAGCCAGTGTGTCTCCCCGCTGCGGGACAGACCCTGGTGGATGGCAAGGTCTGTACTGTGACCGGCTGGGGCAACACACAGTTCTATGGTGAGTTCCAGGTCCTGCCAGTCAGGCCATTAGAGGAGCCTGAGGCTGTTGGGGTGGGGGGAGGCTAAGTGAACCTCTAAGGGATCCCGAGGCCATAGGGCGGGCACCAGGAGGGGAGGACTTGTTTGCCAGTTTTCTGGCCACCTTACCCACATCCCCTCAGGCCAGCAGGCTGTGGTGCTCCAAGAGGCCCGGGTCCCCATCATAAGCAACGAGGTCTGCAACAGCCCTGACTTCTACGGGAATCAGATCAAACCCAAGATGTTCTGCGCTGGTTATCCCGAGGGTGGCATTGATGCTTGCCAGGTGAGGGGCTCGGGGGGGGCAGCCCCCCCAGGGCCAACATTACAGAGACAGGGCCAGGGTAATGCTCCCCCACTGGAGCCATGAGGGCCTCCAGCCAGGTGTCCCATCCCACCCACTAGGGTGACAGTGGCGGCCCATTCGTGTGTGAGGACAGCATCTCTGGGACATCAAGATGGCGGCTCTGTGGCATTGTAAGCTGGGGTACGGGCTGTGCTTTGGCCCAGAAGCCAGGAGTGTACACCAAAGTTATTGACTTCCGAGAGTGGATCTTCCAGGCCATAAAGGTGAGTTGGTCTAGGGCGGGACTGTCTGGGACTTTATTAAAGAAGGTAGAAGTTTGGGGGAGACCTGTGTTTGGACCTATCAGAGGGTACTCTAGTGCACAGGTGGGTCCCCAAAGGCTTCTGGGGAAGGGACAGTAGTTACAGAGTGTTGGGAAAAGTGTCCGGGACCTTGGAAGCGCATGGCTCTTTCCCTAGACTCACTCCGAAGCCAGCGGCATGGTGACTCAGCCCTGACCCAGCCTCACCTCACTGCTCACGCCTCCAGAGCTGGAGTTGGTCTGACGCTCCAGACTGGCATGGTAGGCTCCACACTGGGTCTCACACGGAGCAGTTTTCCTCATGGACCCGGTCCACAGGTCCGAGGACTCTCTTCCACAGTGGCCGGCCCACTCAGTCTTGGGGCCACTCGGCCTCAACCTCCCCACCCCATGTATATATTACTCTGTCCTCTGGGGACTGCTTTCCAGGTGCCCCTGTGGGAATACTCTTTAAATAATAAATGTGGTTTTGATTAATGGGTCTCTGAGTTTACAAACTTAAGCAGTAATGTGGACATTTGATAGTAGCAGAGAGGGCTGGAGGCAAATCTGGATGCGATTAGGACCCCCGATTCTTACCCATGTGAGAAAACATTTAAACGGGTCCTGATGGCTCACTCCTCTAATCCCGACACTTGGGAGGATCATCACAAGTTAAAGGCTAGCCTGGGCTACATAGTGAGTTTCAGGCCAGCCTTGGCTACAGAGTGATATCCTATCTCAAAAAAAATTAAATAAATAAATAAAAAAGGAGAGAGAGGTTGGGGGAGGGTTTAAAATATCCAGGAGACTCTGACTTTAGGCATCGCTCAGTCCAGCACCCCTCAGATCTCCTTTTCTCTGTCAGCTTCATCTCTAAGCAGGCTTTCCCACAACCAGGAGAAACGCACCCCGTTTTTGTGTAAGGGAGGGTATATGCTGTGGACCAGGTTCACGATGTCCAGCGGGGGAGGGGAGGTCGGGGGTGCTCCTTTCATGAGAACACCAGAAAGGGGGGAAAATGGCCCAAGGAGGCCCAGCTTTCAGGAAACAGTCGGGCCACGTGATCTCATTGGATTACTTTGCACCTGAAGTGCTGCCTGGGGATGGGGTTCTTCAGGAAACACATGAGCTGGCTGCTTGTGGGAGAGTCCTCAAAAGAAAACGAGATGCTGTTTCTAGAAAAAGTGGACCTCGATGTCCAAGGAACAATAAATACATCTGCTTTGGGGCAATAGGAAATAAAACCTGTGGGACAGAGAGGGAGTGGACGACGTGACTTGTCAGTACAGCTGGAAGCACCCGCCCCTCAGCAGCCCCTACCGCTTTGGGGCTGGCTGGGTCCAGGGTATCAACTTCTCTTGGTGCAGGATCCCCACTTCCCCTGCATCTGCAGATCTCTGTGGCAGCGCAGGTGGCCACCAGGGGGAGCTGCTGCTCTGGCGCTTGAGAGCTTAAAGCTCTTCAGGTTTAGGCCCAAAAGGGGGTGCTCTGCTCAGTGGTGGGAGAAAGTTCTCAACAGATGCTGTTTCTCAAGATTTCTTTAACATTTATTTATTTTATTATTATTTTGCTTGTTTGCTTGCTTGCTTTGGAGCTTTTTTCTTTTTGAGACAGAGTCTCATTATGTAGTCCTGGATGTCCTGAAATTCTATATTAAGATCAAGCTAGCTTTGAACTCACAGAGACACATCTGCCTCTGCCTCCCAAGTGCTAAGATTAAGGGCCTAGCCACTGCATCCAGCCTTTTTGGGATGGTTGGGTGCAGATGCAGGAGCTCCCTGTGGAGCCTGGTCTGGTACTCTATGTAGCCCAGGCTGGTCTTGAATGTGTAACAATCCTCTTGCCTCAGCTTTCCCAGTGTGGGGATTCAGCAGCATGCTTCACCACTGAGAGTTTAAGGTCGTAACTGATAAACGTTAGAACACATTGGCAGTTAGCCTCAAGTGCCTGAGAAATTCCTTCAAAAGCAACATGGAGGGAAATGTTCTAGCCTTTTGGGGATCAGTACCCGATTACCCAAAAGCCTCAGTGGGGTCGATCTTCACCACTGTGTTGCCAGCCCAGAGCCTCCCAGCTCCCATGTCTCTTGCAGAACATTGATTCACCACTGCCCCTCGGGGTTTTCCCAAAACTGTCTTGCTGTGGCATTTCGGGGATCAGTTAAATGTTGGTTTGCTAGAAATGAACAAGTCTCACCTAGCATACTCACGGACCTGGGTTTGCATCCCAGAAATGCATACACAGAAAAGTTTACAGAGTCGGAGGGGGTGATCATAAGTGTTCCCTTTGTAACTGTCAGCGGAAAACGGTGCTGTTCCTGAAGACTCTCCAGGAGCACGATGCCCTGCAGAGGGTCTGAACAGATATATTTTGAAGGAGGGAGTATGTTTGTGCAGAGGGCACAGTAGAGAGAACATGGCCCTGCCTTGAGAGATGGGAGAGGATAAGGCCATCTTCTAGGAGATCTGGTAGAGATTTGGACATGTATTTACTTATCTTCCATAGCTATAACAAGATACCCAAGATTGGTTATTAATAAATGAGGGTTAAGGGCTTGGAGAGACGGCTCAGTGGTAAGAGTGCCTGGTGTTTTTCCAAAGGACCCGAGTTCAGTTCCCAGCACTCACATTGAACTGCTCACAACCATTGTAACTCCAGCTCCAGGGGATCTGGTGCCCTCTTCTGGCTTCTAAGTGCACCTACACTCATGTGTACACACACACACACACACACTTACGAAAAACAATTTTTGGGCCTGGCAGTGGTGGCACATGCTTTTAATCTCAGCACTTGGGAGGCAGAAGTAGGCAAATCTCTGTGAGTTCCAGGCCAATCAATTCCAGGACAACTAGGGCAGTTATACAGAGAAACACTGTCTCAAAAAAAAAAAAAAAAGGTATAAGATGGGCAGTGTGGTACACACTTGTAATCCCAGCTCTCAGGAAGATGAAGTAGGAGGATCACGAATTCGGGGCCAGTCTGGGCTACACAGAGAGAAACTGTCTCAAAATAGGGGTGGGGGTGTTTTCCTGCAGCACACGGTTTGAGAGGCTGGAAATCCGAGAGCACCCATACCATTTGTAACGCTGTGGAAGGGCCCAGGGGGAACAGATTACTGGATGAGATGGCCAACGGAGAACAGGCAGAGGCTAGCCTTGCCCTTCTGGAATAAGCCCCATCTTGGGGCCCACCAGTGCTCACTGATCCCGCTTGTCCTGGCTAGCTCTATGCCAGCTCCACACAAGTTAGGGCATTTGGGCTGTGGGAACTTTAACTGAGAAAAGACCTCTATCAGACCTAACCGTGGGCAAGACCATGCTGCATTCTCTTCATTGATGGTTGATTTTGGAGGCCCAGTCCACTATGGGCAATGCCACTCCTGGACAGGCGGTCAGGGCTGCTGTAAGAACAGAGGTCAGACAAGCCGAGCAAGCCAGTAAGCAGCACTGCTCCATGGCCTCTGTTTCAGCTCCTGCCTCCAGCCCTGCCCTGGTTTCCTCAGCGATGGGGTGTGAGCCTGGAGCTGTCAGCTGAAATGAACCCTTTCCTCCCTAAGTCACTTTTGGCCGTGCTGTTCTATCAATCAAGCAATAAGAACCTGAACTAAGATACCTTCCTTCCAAGCACCAACACCCCAAAACCCTGCCTCTTAGTCCCCAGTGGCCACAAAGGGACACACCAGACACAAACCAGAGGAGCACCAGGGCCAGCGCTGTGTAAGCCAGGGCCCTCCACTCTGGGTTCCCCCAGGATCTGCACTCTCAGTCGCCAGGAGACCCTAATGCGCTCAGCAGGGGACAGGTTCCCAGTCTTGGCTTTTCAGCCTCCAGCAAACTTTCTCTTCCTTCACTCCTGTGTTCACATTGTTTAAAATACAGATGTGGACTGGGGAGATGGCTCAGAGGCTAAGAGCACTGCCTGCTCTTCCAGAGGTCCTGAGTTCATTTCCCAGCACCCACATGGTGGCTCACCACCATCTGTAATGAGATCTGGTGCCCTCTTCTGGCCTGCAGGCATACATGCAGGCATAACACTGCATCCATAATAAACAAATAAATCTAAAAAAAACAAAACAACAACAACAACAAAAAAAAACCAGACAGATCAGGGTCCTGTGTAGCCCAGGCTAGCTCAAACTCATTCTGTGGCCAAGGATGACCTTATGCCCCAATCCTCCTGTCTTAGCCTCTTGGGTGCTGGGATGACAGACATAAACTCAGCCCCGCCCTTCGGTAGAGACACTATCTCTCTGTATTTGTCGCAGTGGCTTTTCTCATTGCCGTGACAAAATTCCTGCCACAGTTGAAGGGAAGGTTTATTCCGGCTTATGGTTTTGGGGGGATATGGTCCATCATGGTGGGGAAGGCATGGGAGCTGGGACAGTCAGTCACAGCGGTGGGATCCTGAACCCAAAGCTCTCCACACCTTGCTGGGTCTCTCTTCATAGAGAGAACCAAGCCAGAAGCAGAAGCCCAACAATACCGTCACCCTCCAAGTAAACTCTGTTCTCCAGCGAGGCTGCCTTTTCCAGTGTCCCATAACCTCTGGTACCAGCACCACTAGCTGGGACCCATGTATCCAGATACAGGAGACTGTAGGGGACTTTGAGATTCAAACCATGACTGTAGCCCAGGCTGGCTTAAAACTTAACCATCCTCCTGCCTGGGGCTCCTGGGATTACAGGCCTACACCTCCGTGCCTGGCTCTGTTCTTTTCTCCCACCTCCAGAAGAACCTCTACACACGTCTGGAACAGCAGGGTCTGTGCTTGAGAACACTAGCACCCTCACAGTCAGGCAGAGACTAATGTGCAGTTTCTTTCTCATGCCAGCTCTTACTCGAGTGCACACACCGCCGTGATTAACGAGGGTTCTGAAGGCCATTAATTTTACATTCAGAAGTAATTGTTGGGAAGGTTCAAACAGTGGTGTGCGTAGGGAGATGAATTTTTGGTTTCTGCATAAAAAGCAATGCTATTACAATAATGCAAGTTACTCAAGGAGCCACTGTTCTGCCCTTCGGCTGCAAAACAAACCGCCCAGACCTAGCAGGGGATAATAATCCTTCTATTAGACTCACTGGTTCTGTGGCATGAAAGGTTGGACAGGGAGAGCTGTGTCTGCTCCATGATGCACTGCACTTGGTTAGCAATGAAAAGGATGACAGAAGGACTTGGTTTGTAAGGGCCAATGTGGGCTTCTTGACCCATAGTCTGTGCCTAGGCTGGAAGGCTAAAGGCTGGGAGGCTGGAAGGCTGGGAGGCTGGAAGCAAGGCTGGTGGCTGACCACCACTGGGACTACCAGCTCATCTTCTGTCCGAGTGGCTTGAGCTCTCTCTCCCATCATGGCTTCCTCAGTCAGGACTTTCACACTTCTTACAGGGTAGCCTAGGGCTCAGAGCGAGTGTTTCAGAAGCGTCTGCCCTTGACATTCTAGCCTTGTTTTTTGCTTTGCTTTTTTTCTGTTGCCATTGTTTGGTTGGTTGATTATTTTAAGACAAGATTTCTCTGTGTAGCCCTGGCTGTCCTGGAACTCATTCTGTAGACCTGGTTGGCCTCGAACTCAGAGATCGGCCTGCCTCTGCCCCCTGAATGTTAGGAGTAAAGGTGCCTTGTTTTTGCTTTTCAGTCAGCCAGTGCAACTGTCAATCTGCCTGAACTCTAAGGTGTGGGGACAAAGACCCCGCCTTTCAGTAGGGAAGCCATCAGTGTTGGGCGCCATTTTTTTAGAACAGCCATTGGATCCAGCTGGTAGCTGACAGAGCAGAGAAATGGGCTCTCTTTAAAGATCCAGCCTCAGCATCCTCCTGAATATTAACCTTCATCAGGAGATGAAAGGAGACAGAGAC
>NC_022030.1:21349561-21356317 GCF_000317375.1 Microtus ochrogaster
GGCGGGGAAGAGACAGAACTCTTTAATAAATAAATAAATTTATAAAAAAAAATGATCCAGCCTCAGGGAGCTGCCTATTGCGGTCTGAAAGATGGTTTGGAAGGAGAAATGGTTGTCACACAAGTGTGGGTCCTGAGTTTAATCCCCAGAACACACCTAAAAAGCTGGGCACAGTGGCATATACCTGTAACTGCAGTGCTGAATAAGCAGAGAGGAGATCTTTGAGAATCACTGTCAGATAGTCTAGCCCAGTCAGCATGCTCCTGGGTCAGTGAGAGAACCTATCTCAAAAAGTATGGAGAATGTCAGAGGAAAGCCCTGTTCTACACACACACACACACACACTCACACATTCTCTCTCTCACACACACACAGACATATACACTCACATTGAAGATCTGCCTCTTCAAGTTGTGAGTAGCAAAAATTGTGACCATAGCAACTTCTAAATTTTGTTTTTGTTTTTGTTTTTTGAGACAGGGTTTCTCTGTGTAGCCCTGTCTGTCCTGGAACTCACTCTGCAGACCAGGCTGGCCTTGAACTTACAGAGATCCACCTGCCTCTGACTCCTGAGTGCTGGGATTATTTCACTGTAAACACTGTGTGGGGAAGGAGGAGCCTATGCCAGGGTGCATGCGTGAAGGTCGGAGGACAGTAATTTTCCATCGGCAGTTCTCTCCTTCCACCATAGGGGATTGAACTCTAATCGTCTGCTTCGGTGGCGAGTGCCTTTGCCCATGGAGCCATTTTGTCAACACTGTACTAATTTTAAATTACATTTTCCAGCTTGTACATATTTGGAGGTCGGTCTACATTGAGAATACTTGGCTTTTGGAAATATTTTAGATTTATTTTTATGTTTGTGTATGTGTGTGTGTGTCCACAAGTGTGGGTGTCCACAGAAGCCAGTGGTATTGGATACCCCGAAGCTGGAGTTATAGGTAGTGATAAGCCATCTGACGTGGGTGCTGGGAATTGAGCCCAGGCCCTCTGGAATAGGGGCATGCTCTCCAGCATTCTCTCCCAACCCTCCACCCCCACCGCACACACTATTTTGTTTTCTTGGAGAAAGAATCTCATTGTGTAGCCCAGGTTGGCCTCAAACTCTCCACTTCCCTTCTGAGTGCTGGGGTGACAGAGATGCACCACTTTGA
The DNA here is from genome assembly GCF_000317375.1 of Microtus ochrogaster. NCBI lineage: Eukaryota > Metazoa > Chordata > Mammalia > Rodentia > Cricetidae > Microtus > Microtus ochrogaster. The sequence goes on from NC_022030.1 coordinate 21,350,716, forward strand.
AGAGGGGGTACCACTCCTGGCTCTGAGCCAAGTGTCACCCTGAATCTCTGCAGGCACATAGTTCTGAGCCCTTCCTGTTCCCACTCAAGTCTCCAGGGGGTCTCTTGTTCTATGTGTGTATGCATGTATATATATATATATATATTGGAAGGGAAATGTATGGCGGTCAGCCGTCAGCTCTCTCCTTCCACCATATGGGTCCTTGGGATTGAACTGGGGCTGTGAGTTTGTGGGCGGCTGCCTTTACCTGCTGAGCCATCTCTCGCGCCCCTCCAGGTGAATCTCCTCTGCCTCTTGGTCTCCCCAACAGTTCCAAATACTGGGGGCCAAGTCTTTGCCACGGCAGCCCCACCTCACTCTGCAGACAGCCAGCACCTGGCCCTGGACAGCCTGCAGTTGTGTATCCCCTCTCTGCCAAATACTGCCTCAGGTTCTCTGTCTTTAACAATAGCTGGACGCTTGCCCTGTCCTGTGTATATGGGTAAGACCTCTTTTGGGGGCCTAGGTACTGTTGTTAGCACTGGCAATTGATCAAACCCCAGAGACACTGTCTCCTTCCTTCCTCTTCCTTCTACCTCTCCTGCCCACATCCAGCACAGAACCAGTCTAAGTGGGAGTAACAATTCGTGGTAGCTTCCCAGGCCCCTGTGTGTACCACCTTGGTCTCACCCTCACCCCACCCCCAGGGACCAAGTGGAGTGGTCACCCAGTACCTGGGACCCCATAAAGATATTTCAGCTGCCATTTGGGGTATCATGGGTGCTTCTGGGGCACCAAAGTACCCCAGATTTGTGGGGGAGCCAGAAGGCTGCTAATGGGGCATTTGGGGGCGGGTATCCTAGAGGACTTTGATCTGAGTCACTTCAAAGCAAGACTTCAAGCAGTCAGCTGAGGGACTGACAACATGAGCGTCCCGGGGTCTTGGGATTTCAACTTTACTGTCCCTAGTGACTGTTTACAATGTTGAGGTCATAGGAATCCAGTCTTGGACTTGCTCTCAGACTCAAGCACCCTTACAAACAGATCCACAGCGGTGTTTGCACAGCAATTCTCAACCTATTCAAGTTGACAGTGAAGATGAAATATCCCTGTCAAGCTCAAGGATCTGGGTTCAATTCCCAGTAGGAAAACAAAACAAGGACCTGGACCTGTGAGACAGGGACTCAGCAGGTAGAGGGGCTTGCTGCCAAACCTGATAACATAAGTTTGATCCGCAGAACTCACCTGATGGAAGGAGAGAACCAACTCCCTCCTGCAAGATGTCCTCTGACCTCCACATGTGAACCATGACTTAAGTGCGCACGTGCACACCTGTCACACACACACACACACACACACACACACACACACAAATAAAATGTAACAAAATTTAAAGTAAATTAAAAAGATTAAGCCCAAGGAGAGCCTGACAGCCACAGACCTGAATCTGTGTTCTAGTTACTTTTCTATCTTGTGGTACGATTACCATGACCACGGCAACTTATAAATCACATTTTATTAGTGGCCTACAGTTCCGGAGGGTCAGAGGTTCTTAAACATCACAGTAGGGAACATGGCAATAGGCAGGCATGGTGCTAAGGCAGAAGCAGAGTGCTTATATCCTGATCCAAAAGTAGGAAGCAGAGAGAGCTAACTGGGGAATGGCATGGTGTTTTTCTTTTCTTTTCCAAGGTTTGTTGTGTGTGTGTGTGTGTGTCTGTCTGTCTGTCTGTCTGTCTGTCTGTGTTTGTGCATATGAGTGCAGTGACTGCAGAGGCCAGAAGAGGGCATTGGATCCCTTGGAGTTGCAGACAGTCATGAGCCACCCAGTGTGGGTGTCAGGAACCAAACTCCCGTTCTTTGCAAAAGCAAAGCATGCTTTTAACCACTTAGCCACCTTTCCAGCCCCTTGCTTTTCTTTTGAGCCTCACTGTATAGCGTAGGCCTGGCATGTGCCACTGCAATTTTGGGGTGGTGGTGCTAGGATAGGATCCAAGACCTTGTGTACAACTAGGCAAGCAAATGCTTTACCACTGAACTACGTTGCCAACCAAAAGCTTTCTTGACAAGGGTTCCCCACCATTTCCATGCTCCTAGTTCACATCCTGCCTGACAGATACAAGTGAGGCCAATCCAGGGCATGGCATCCATCAAAGGAGGCAGAGTCACACCCCAAAGGTTCCAGGGAAGTGTGGTGATTTGCATGAAATGTCCCCATACTTGGGTATCTGAATGCCTGGTCCCCAGTTGATAAGATTTGGGTAGGTTTAAGAGGTGTGGCATTACTAGAGGAAGTGTGCCACTGGGGGCGGGTTTTGAGGATTCAGAAACTATCCCGTTTCTGGCATGCTGTCCTTGCTTCCGTTCTGCAGTTTGAGATGTGAGATCTCAGCTGCTGCTCAAGCCACTCTCCTGTCCCCTGTTGTCACGCCCTTCCCATCATTATGAGCCCTAACCCTGTAGAGCCCTGAGCCTACAAATCCCCTAGGTCATAGTGTTTTGTTACAGCATAGAAAATAAATAAAGAGGGGGAGTCTGGTAAAGACACCGACTCACCCTCTATATTCGATTGGTGGCTTTGCGCATGTGCATCTCAGTGCCTGGAACAGAGTGATGCAGGCTGATGCTGGCTTCTTAGTCTCCAGGGACTAGTGTCACTACGTATCTGTCATGCTACTTGAGACCTATGCTTGTGTCCAACATCACCTGGGTAGAGGCCCAGGAGACTCCCTCTCCTCCCACACCTGCTGTCTCCATCACATACAGCTGCAATATCCCCACATCCCAAGCCAGTTGCTCTCACAGTCCCCTGAGCATCACAACAGGAGGGTGTGTGTCATTGCCTGCCTTCCATGGGGTATGGCTGCCAAGGCTTGCAACTGAGCTGGCTGGTGCCCTCATCCTCATGGAGACCTGTATCTCCCTCTGTGTGTTGGCGGGGGAGGGGGTGCTGGTAGAGATGCTGGTCTCGGTAGAGAGGAGCCACACCAGTAGGGTCCAGACACAAGGCCCCAGCACACACCCCAGGTGACACCTGGCAGCCTGTGGCATGGGGTACTTGCCTTGGATTTTACCACGCCCACTGCCTCTTCCCTCCTGTCAGACTGTTCGCGTGGTTGGCCTCCCTCCTGAATGCCTGTGGGATTTCAGTCCTGGCTCCTTCAGGTACTCCAACAGTGCCATTATCAGTCCCGCTTTGGTGGCTCCGCATTGCTTCCCACCCTACTGGCTGCTTCTACAGACAAAACCTCCCAGAACATACTTGGCAGTTCCTCAGTTTCTTCCCTGGCGAGAGGAAGAGTACCCAGGAAACCCAAACATCAGTTCACAATGCCCCGGCAGCTTTGATTGGCTCCTTTTTGAATCTGTCCTGTGGCCTGGGAACAGGATTCTCCAATTGGTGTCTGCCTGACTCAGGCTTAGCCCCTGGGGAGATGGCCTGGCAGAGGTTGGGATGAGGTTAGTGGTAGCAATAGGTACTGGCCAGTGCCCAAAGGACAAATGTTCACTTCCGGTGTCCTTGTTTTGCTGCCAGGCCATCTTTGTCAAGAGTATTAAGCAGTTTCAGCAGTCACTGTGAGGACGATGTTTAGTTCCAAGGATTAAAGTTAGGACTTTGTGCATGTAAGGCAAGACCTCTACCACTGAGCCACGCTCCAGCCCCTCACTGGGGGACTCTAGGCAGGGGCTCTACCACTGAGCCATGTCCCAGCCCCTCACTGGGGGATTCTAGGCAGAGGCTCTACCACTGAGCCACACCCCAGCCCCTCACTGAGGATTGATTTTAGGCAGGGGCTCTACCACTGAGCCACACCCCCAGCCCCTCACTGAGGATTAATTCTAGGCAGGCACTTCCCACTAAGCTACATTCCTAACCCTTTTTGTGTTTTCTATTTTGAGCTCAGACTTGCTAAGTTGTCCCTGCTGGGCATGAACTTCCCATGCTCTGTCCTCAACCTCCAGTGTAGCTGAGGCTGCAAGTACACATTACCAGGATCAGCTCTGCCAGTGTCTTTTATGGGGGCAGGGTCCCGAACTATGTGGCCCAGGCTCGCCTTGATCTTATATCCTCCCTCCTCAGCCTATCCCACATCCTGGGATTGCTGTTTGCTCTATTCTCCTTCAAGGCAAGGAATGCCTGCACTTGCCGGTGCAGCACTGAGGAAAACCCAGCTCCATCACTTTCTGTGTGCCCTCGGGAAGGTTGCCTAACACCTCTGTGCCTGTTTCCCTTTAAAATAGAAACGTTAAGAGTGAGGCTGTCACACCCACCTGTGCAGCTGTGAGATCCAAACAATGATCAGTGTGATTGGCGCTCTCAGATGAAGAGCAGATACCAAGACACAGGTGAAAGCATCTCAAATGCTCCCCTCTGTCACCACTAGAAGGGGAACAGAAAACACACCATGGCTCACAGTTTGATCCCGCCACTATCCACGTGGCGGTAGCCATAGTAACTCTTTAAAGAGTGGATGCCTGGGGTGGCGGTGAAGACCTGGTAGCCTGGCACTCAGAAGGCTGAGGCAGGAGGACTGTTCAGCCCACTCTGGGATACATAGCAAAACCTTATCTCAAGGAAACAAACAAAATTGAGTGTGAAATAGCTTCAGGCAATGTGTGGTTTCTCAGCCCCTGAAGCCACAGGGCTGCCTGGCCACTGGGGGCTGGGGGCTGGGGGCCACTATGCTGGGTGTCACACATTGGAAGACCTGCCCTGGTAGCTGGACTGAAATTTAGAGCCAAACAGGCAAACTGCAGAACCTATGATCTAACGGATGGCTACGCACACTGGGACTTTGGCCTGAGGTTCTTAACTGTTTCCAGCATGGCACAGAGCTGCAGTGGCTGGCGGGGAGGGCTGGCCAGGGCAGAGGCAGGAAAGCAGGGCTGGAAGTGGCCCTGCTGAGACCCTGTGATCTCCCAGCTGCTGGCAGCACACCAGACATGTGAAGTCTTCCAGGGATTGGCCCCACGCGAAGCAGCCACTGAGTTCCTGTTTGTTTCCATTCTTTCCCTTTAGTTGTGACGGTGGGTGCAGCTCTGCTCATTTAATTTTTCAGCACTGAGAAAGAAACCAGACCTCCTGCACATTAGGCAAGGAAGCTACTGTGGATACATGCTCCAGTCCTGAAGAGCTGACAAATAGCTTCAGACCTCTGCAGTGCCCCGGCACATGAATCCTGTGGCTATCATCACCACCATCCCCAACACTACTATCACACTGCTACAGCCATCACCACAACTTCCTCCCCTATCACCACTACCATCTACCATCACTGACATCCCTATCATCTCCACCACCATCATCACCATGACCATCACCGCTAACATCATCACCTCCAACATCCTCACCTCCACCATCATTACCACCATCATTATCACCTCCATCACCACCACCACATCACCTCCATCCTCATCACCTCCACCATCATCACCTCCACCATCATCACCTCCACCATCATCATCACCATCATCATCACTATCATCACCTCCATCACCACCACCATCATCACCTCCATCCTCATCACCTCCACCATCCTCACCTCCACCATCCTCACCACCCTCCTCACCACCATCCTCACCTCCACCATCCTCACCTCCACCATCCTCACCACCATCCTCA
>NC_022030.1:21356746-21359202 GCF_000317375.1 Microtus ochrogaster
CCACCATCCTCACCACCATCCTCACCACCATCCTCACCACCATCCTCACCTCCCCCATCATTATCACCCTATCACCGCCACCATAATCATCTCCATCATCATCACTTCCACCACCATCACCACCACCACCACCATTACCCACGGCATCACCTCCACCATCAATACCTCCAGTACCTCCACTGTCATTATCACCATCACCACAGCCACCACATCTTTATGCCAGCCCCTTCGGCCTCTCTATGCTCCTGTGGAGCTCTTCTGGCAGGAAATGCCTCCAGCCAAGCAAAGGTCACAGGGTCATGTGGCCCACACTGTCTTCCTATAGCACCAGCCTGCTCTTCCCACAGCCACTGCTGCTGTCACTATGTCCCAGCTCCTGCACACACTGTCCTCTGACAGCTGCCTGGAACCCCGTCAGGAGGACCATGGGTGTGACTTGTGTTTTGTGCTCAGTCCAGCATGGCTGCCCCATGGGAACAAGTGCACATGCCCAGAGCCCTTCTGGCAAAGCGTGTGAGCCACCCTGCTGCTGTGGGCATTCTACCTCTACCCCCAGAGGGCATTACAAGCCCCCTCCTCGAGGTTCCCCTGGGAGTGCTTTGATCAGATTAAACCTGCATTTATTAATTCGGTCTGATCTGATTCATTACATCGGCAGAGAGACTTAATCTCACGGTACAGAAACCTTTCAGGGGAACCTCTCCCCAGCTTCACTGCTGCTCCTAACAAGGAGAGGGACACAGTAAAGCCCAGGACACTGCAGCGTCTTCCTCTTCCAAAAACCAGTATTTCTTGCTGAAGTCTTCAAAGAATGTGAACGCCCTGGTAAACCTCTCTGAGACCTGGGACTTTTGTCCAGGACCATGGGGCTGAACGTGTTTTTCTCCCCCTGAGGGCCCCTGCCCACAAGGGTTCCTTTGTTGACTGTTCAAAACCCCACAGCCCCACCCCTCCTACTCCACCCCCTTCCAGGAAGGGAACCAGCTTCCAGAATTAGTCACGCTGTCTGTATCCCACACAACAGCCCTATTGAAGCCAAAAGGGCAGCCCCGCAGGGGACTGGCTATTATTAGCCCAGTTGCCACAAGGGGAAACTGAGGACCAGAGTGAGAGCTGTGCCTACCCGTGGCCGGGATTGGATCCCAGGTGCCTGGCCATGAGTTCCTTCCCTCTCTACTTGTATAGATTTGCTGTGTTCTCTCCAATGGTGCCTGCCTCCAGGAAGATGGAGGGCTGTGGGGTGCAGGACACTGTGTTTCACAAATGTGGTTCTCTCTTGGCTGCCCAGGAAACCATCTCTGAGCTGTTGTAAGGCACCTGAGGGCTCTGTCTGGGGAAGGTGGCCGCTCCTGTGAGAGCTAAGCCCCTTCCTAAGCCCCTTCCTCAGCCCCTTCCAGAAGAGAGGGAGACACAGTTAATACCCAGACACTAAACTGTGCCAGGAAGTGATATCGGGGAGAAAGTGGACTTTAAGAGGCTGGGGACATGGCTCAATTATGGGGACCCGATTTTCAATCTCAGCACCACATTGTTTTTTAATCTAGGCATGGGGGCTGGAGAGATTGCTCGGTGGTTGACAACACATACTGCTCTTGCAGAGGACCCGGCATCTATGTCAGGTGACTCACAATAGCTGTGACTCCAGCTCCTGGGATCTGGGACCTCTGGTCTCCATGGGCACCTGCGTACACACACACACACACACACACACACACACACACACACACAGAGAGAGAGAGAGAGAGAGAGAGAGAGAGAGAGAGAGAGAGAGAGATTGAGAAAGCGGGTGCACATATACACATATCACATATTAAAACAGTAAAGCCTGGAATGATGGTGCAGGCCTTTAAACCTAGCACTCTGGAGGCAGGAGGGTCTCTGTGACTCCAGGCCAGCAAGGTCTACACAGTGAGACTCTGTCTTCAAAAACAAACAAAAAGACAGGCAACAACAAAAAACAAACAAACAAAAACCCCAAGAACTGATGGCTTAGTGGTTAAGAACACTGCCTGTTCATATTAGCCTGTCCAAAGGACCCAGGTTCAATTTCCAGCACCCACATGGTGGCCATGCCATCTGTGACTTCAGTTCCAGAGGCTCTGCCCTCTCCTGGTCTCCTTGGGCACTGCACATCCGAGGTGCACAGACATGTATGCAAGCAAAATACTTATCCACAAACAGAGGGGAAAGTTAAAACAGCGACAAAACAAAATACAATGAATCTTCAAAAGAGAAAAGGCTAGACATGGTGTTACGGTCTAGGAAGCTCAGCTGGATCTGTTTTCTCCTCCAGTTAAAAAATTGAGAGGCACAAAAAAAATCTCAAGTGCTATAGTCAGCAGAGGAGAAATTGTGAATTCTGCAGATAGACTCAGCAGTTGAAGAAAGGCTTTTCTCGGGGTGAGGAAGCATGGCTGCAGCAGGCACACACACATACACAGACAGACAGACAGACA
>NC_022030.1:21359497-21364287 GCF_000317375.1 Microtus ochrogaster
ACACACACACACACACACACACACACACTGCTTCTCCTTGAGGCCTGGAGCTTTCTAAGTCTGAAGGGTCTTCCCTAATGTAGGGTTAGTGAGTTTGAATAAAGACAAGCTGGCTGAACGGCTCACAGTTGTTCAAACTGCCCTGCTCTGGCCTTAACCTTGGTGAGTACGTCCATCACTAGGGCACCCTATGGGCAGGAGAAAAGGACCCCCTCAGACCTTTGTTTTAGCTGCCAGCTTTTGTCTCAGGTCAGGAGAAGAGGGAGAAATCAGCCATCTTGCAAGTTCATCATCTTCATCACCTCCCTGACCATCTTCATCACCTCCCTGATCATCTTCATCACCTCGCCCTGCCTGCCTCCCAGGGAGTCTGTGTATCTCCTACTCCCTCAGTGTGTAACTGCAATCTGAACAGGGCCAGAAGAGACAAGAGGGACCCTGGAGCTCACTGGCCAGTCAGTCTAGCACAATTGGTGAGCTCAAAATGCAAAGAGAAGTGACTGGGGAAGACAGTCAGTGTTGACCTCTGAGCTACACACACACACACACACACACACACATGTACACACATACACGTACACACACACAAACACACTGGGGAAGACAGTCAATGTTGACCTCTGAGCTCCACACATACACACACACGCGTACACACACATACACATGCGTACGCACAGGAACACACACACTGGGGAAGACAGTCAGTGTCGACCTCTGAGCTCTACACGTACACACACACGTACACACACATGTACACACACGCGTACACACACATACACACACGTACACACAGAAACACACACACGTACACATACACACACACACTGGGGAAGACAGTCAGTGTTGACCTCTGAGCTCCACACACACACACACACACACACACACACACACTCACTGTGACTTTAAATTGAGCGGCCTCACTGAGAAAGTGGCACCGTGTGGAATCCAGGAGAATGAAGACAAGGGAGGGACTGGATGAGAGCACAGTTAGGAAAGCCACCTCCCGGATGTACAGAGCCGAGCTGGTGAGTTAGTGGAGACCATGAGCTCAGAGGTGATGAGGGCTCAGATGGGGGACTTACACACAAAGGGACACTGATGCCTTAGCTTTTAGCTGGAAGGGGATGGCTCTGGGGCAGGGTTGTGGGACCTGACTCAGCGGTTGCGAGCTTCCTCTGGCTGCAGTAGAGGACAGAAGACAGGGACTGCAGACAGGGGCAGGAGACCAAGCAGAAGCCGTTGGGACTCTGGGACTGGGGAGGGGGGTAAGAAGCTGGGTTTGAGTGAGGACAGTGGAGCTGGAGGCAGGAGCCTGCTTCTGGAACACTCTGTCTGTCCTGGCAGGGTGGGGGTGGGCTCAACGGGACTCTGCTGTCCTTTGTCATCCCACCGCACACACACAAGACCTGGGTCTGACCTTTCATGGTGTGACTTGGCCCTAAGTCACAAGTCACTAAGCCAGTCACAGCAAGCTCAAGAGCCACGGGCACTGGGACAGTCCCTTGGAAATACCAAGATAATCAGTCGTAATGGGGTGTGCCTGGCTCGGCCATGCTCGAGCTCAGGATTGGTCTCTGGGATCAGGGCAGGGAGGCTCAGAGTGGCTAAGGATGCTGAGACAGGAGCCAGGCTGCCAGGAGGCAGCAAAAGTGCCAGCCAAACCCCAAGATCTGCACACTCATTGTCCCCACAGCCTCAGGGCCTGGCCACATATGCAAGGGGTTAAGTCAGGACAGGGTGTTGGTAGCCAAGGGTCACTGGCTGGAAACTGATCCTTGAACAAAGACTATGAGGCAGGAGAACAAAGGCTTTTATCCAGGGGGAAATCAATATGTAAGGTATTTAATATAGAGAAATATATTAATATATAGTTCATACATAAATATGATTTCTTATCCTCAACTAAACTCATTAAGTTTTAGATTACTCTATTCTTCATTTCAAAAATGTATTTACATTTCTTCAGTGTGTGTGTGTGTGCGCGCACATGTGCATGTGTGCGTGTGTGCCCTGCGGAGGTTCAGTAGTCACTTCTCTCTACCATGGGTGGCCAGGGTTCAACTCTGGTTTCCAGGTTTGGCAGCAAAGACTTTTCCCCTTGGGAGCCATCTCACTGGCCCAGTGTTACTCCAGCCCAAATGTCTTCATTCTTTCCACACAGTGTGGTAGTCTTGTGATTAACATTGTTTTGTGTTAAGGATGGGCATCCCCCTCCTCCCCATCCCTTCCCCTCCTCCATCTCCAAAAAGATCAAAAACAAAGACTCTCCTGACAAGGACACTGCCCTGCTCAGCAGAAAACAGCTGGAGCAACAGCTGCATTCCCTTTCTGCCTACCCAACAGAAATAAGTTAAAACAGTCATCTGGGCCAGGTCATTTCAGAAAGCCCCCCATGTTGCTTAAATGATGATAATCCCCCCCAAACTAAAGCAACTTGTTTTTATAAATTCTTTTCGTTTTCTTTCTTTCTCCGCCCTCCTTTTTTGAGACAGGCTCTCACTATGTAGCCCTAGCTATCTTAAACTTGCTGCGTAGACCAGGCTAGCCTCAAACTCACAAAGATCCACCAGCCTTCATATCCTGAGTGTTGGGATTTAAGTTGTATTTCATCATACCTGCCCTCATTTTTCTAAATCTTTGCTTTTTCTACTCTGTGGGTCCTGGGTAATGGCTGATCTTGAGAGGTGCTTACCAGTCACATGGAGCTCTTTATTTTTTGTTTTTTTGTTTTTTTGAGGGGGGGTAGTTTCAAGACAGGGTTTCTCTGTGTAGCTCTGGCCATCCTGGAACTCACTCTGTAGACCAGGCTGGTCTCGAACTTAGAGATCCACCTGCCTCTGCCTCCCAAGTGCTGGGGTTAAAGGCGTGAGCCACCACCGCCTGGTTACATGGAGTTCTTTTCTCTGTCCTCTCCCAACAAAGGCCAACTGAAGGCCTAAAAAGAGAAATGTCTGGTTCTCTTCTCCCCCTTTGCTCTTTAACTATACCCAGCCCGTAAGTGGGTGGCAGGCTTTGGTTTTATACCACAAGCTCCCCCTCTTAGGGTGCCCCCCAATAAAGTCTTTGCTATGGTCACGTCACTCTCCCCTTTTGTTGGCTTTACAGGAAGATTTGATCGTTCATGTGTTTATATAATCGTGTGGATATGCCACCGTGCACACGAGAGGCCAGAGGCCAACTTGCAGGAATCTCTTCTCATCTTTCATCATGTGGGGCCTAGGAATCGAACTCAGGTCATCAGGCTTGGCAGCAAGCCCCTTTACTCACAGAACCATCTTGTCTGACCTGTTTAATTTGTTTGTTTGTTTTGTTTTGTGTTTGAGACAGGGTCTCCACAGGTAGCACAGGCTGGCCTTGAACTCCTCATCTTCCTGTCTCAGTCTTCCCAGTGCTGGGATAACAGGCCTCTACAAGTCATGTCCAGCCCCAGGTATTTTTGTCGGTTAACTTGCCAAAGCCTTTCGGTGATGTGGGATTCCCCTTTGTATGCTGTCAATACAATTGGTTAATGAATAAAGAAAACTGGCTTGGCCTGATAGGGTAGAACAGAGCTGGGGGAAGGGAAAACTAAACCGAATGCTGGGAGAAAGAAGGGCAGAGTCAGAGAGAAGCCATGTACCCCAGCCAGAGACAGATGCAGGATGGAACCTTGCCAGTAAGCCACAGCTACATGGTGATACACAGATTACTGGAAAATAAGAAGTTAGAGCTAATGGACCAAACAGTGCTTTAAATAATATAGTTTCTGTGTGGTTGTTTTGGTTCTGGGCAGCCTGTATGAACAAGCGGCCCCTCCTCACTACATTGATATACCCTGGTTTTCATGGCTCCAGACATCCTGTGAGGGTCTTGGCTGCACAGACATGCCTGAAGAAAAAACCCCGTCTGGGGTCAGGAGCCAGCCTGGACCTAGAGCAATCCTCAGTGAAAACGGAGGACAGATGGGGCCTGGTCACCCTGCGGAGACAAACCCCACTCTAACTGGTGATGCTCGGGTCCGGGTAGACCAGGCCGCAGAAGCAGGAAATACAGCTCACTGTGTTGAAATAGCCCGGTCTTTAAATGTTAGCATCTGTCTTGCTCCATTTTCTGCCATCCTAACCGGATACCTGGAGTGGGGACACTTAGAATGAACTGCTCTGTGTTTGGCTCGTTGATTCTGGAGACCAGGAATTTCAATGAGTGTGGTGAGAGCTTCTGGTGGGCTTTCTGGTCTCATAACCCCGTGGCAGAAGACGGAAGAGCAAGTGAAGGAAAGAAGCAAGTGGCTTGCTTTTAGCACAGCCCACTAGCGAGAACCAACCCACCTGTCCATCAGGATCTAAGGCCCCACCCCTCAACATCCTTCTCCTAAGAATCAGTTCCCCAACAGACCAACACTGTAGCCACAGCAGCAACTGTTACTTTTTTGGTAACACTATGTGAAGTAAAGGAAACGTACAGTGGTTGGATTCAGGCCAGGGGCCTCCAGGTTCCAAAGGTCAAGGGTGAAGGAAAGAGCTGGGCACTTAATGGAATGGCTGCTGGGAAAGCTCTGGGCCAACCTCCCCTAGAGCATTCTGGGATTCGTAGTAATTGCACTGGGATGATTGACAGTTGGTGTGGGCTGAGTCTCTCCTCAGTTTGCCTGGTTCCCTCAGCTGCAGAGTTCACACTGGAAGCCCCAGGGCCACTTTCAACCACAGGAAGCATTTGTTTAGTCTATAACCTGTTAAACATCAGCAGGTGTGGTGGTGGCACGCCTGTAGTCCCAGTGGAGGCAAGCGGGTCATGAGTTCAAAACCAGCCTG
>NC_022030.1:21364662-21370904 GCF_000317375.1 Microtus ochrogaster
CTGGAGAGATGGCTCAGATGGTTAGCATGCTCACACAGCACAAGGACCTGAGCTCTCTTTTCCTGGTGTTCTTAGACTCAAAAATAAAAGAATTTTAAAACAGACTCAAAAGAAAGTGTTGTATTAGTATTTGTTTGGTTTGTTTTGTGCTGTAGAGACAACATTTAACTGGGGCTGGCTAATAGTTTATAGGTTTAGTCCATTCTCATCATGGCGGGAAGCATGATCGCACACAGACAGGCATGATGCTGGAGCTGGAGAGGAGGCTGGGAATCCTGCATCTGGATCTGCAGGCAGCAGGAAGTGAACTGGCTTGAGCATCCGAGACCTCAAAGCCCACCCCCTAGTGATACACTTCCTCCAGCCAAGTCAAACCACTCCAACAAGGCAACATCTCCTATTAGTGTCTTTTCCTGTGAGCCTATGGGCAACATTTTATTTAAAATACCACAAGAAGTTCAAGGGCATTTTTATTAGAGGTGAAGCAACAAACATCAGGCCAGGCAAACTTGATCTCAGCAGCTGCCCGAGGAAGGAGATGGAGAAGAGGGAGAAAGTCATCTCCTTGGCAACTGGAGGTCTGTAAGCAGCTGCATGGTGTGTGTGTGGGGGGGGACTTCAGAAAAGAGTAAAAAAAAATCCAGAATGCCAGGGAAAGCATGCTTAGGACTTTTGGCAGGTACATGAAAGAAAAAGAAAGGAAAAAGCATGCTCTTGAGGGAGGGAGAGACTGTTAGGCTACAGTGTTACAACATCTGCACCAGGAGGGGCTTTGGAGAAGGATAAATACATTATCGCATTAAGAGGATAACTATTCCTCCCATCTCCTTAGCATGGCTTTAGCGAATCACCTTTTTGAGGGATGATCTAGCCAGGTGATTGACAGGCCTAGCTGGATTAACTCTTCAGGGGAGTGTCCCAGTTAACTTTAACTGCCAATCAGCTGCAGCCTAGAACCTGAGCATGGAATCCCAATGGAGGAATCGCCTAGCTCAGACTGACCTGTGGACATGTCCTGGCTGTTTAAGGATGCCGGGGAGTTCAGTCCATTGTGGGGGGCACCATTCCCTGGGCAGGTGATCCTTGGTTGTATAGGAAGACTAGCTCAGTGTGAGGGTGTGAACAGGACAAGCCAGCAGTGTTCTTCCATGGTTTCTGCCTCAGCTTCCTGCCTTGTCTTCCCTCCACGTTGATCTGCAAGCCTTCCCTAAGTCGATTTTGGTCAGAGTGATGGCAGTGAAAGCAAGCGAGCTAGAGAGTGGGAGACTCGGTGAGTAATGTTCTAATCTTTGGAGCAGATCAGAAAGTCTTGTCTCCACCCAGGCCAGAGGTAAATTCCATCCTTTTGACCTGGAGGACACAGCTTTGTCTTAAAAGGCTGGGACAGAGCCTTTTGACCTATCCTTCATGCCCCCAGAGGCCGAGGCTGTCTTGCTAACCCTTTGCCTCTGCTCTCAGTGCATTCCTGAAAATGTTGCGATGCTCAGAGACCACACAGAGGGTTGCCTTTTTGTATTAAGTAAGAACACCCACAGTGCTGAGAAACCACAGCCTGCCCCAGGGTCCACAGGTTGCTCTGGGCCAAATGATCCACAAAAACCAACATGAGGGCGCTGGACAGCTGGCTTAGAGGCTAAGAGCTCTTCTGGCTCTTGCAGAGGACCCCAGTTCCGTTCCCATCACCCATGGTGGTGGGCTCACAAACTCCTGAAACTTCAGCTGCAGGGGATCCAATGCCCTCTTCTGGCCTCCGTACATACGTACAGACACACACAGTCACACACACATGAATAAATAAAAATGAAATAAAGCAACAGGAAGGAAAGATACTTCCAATAACCTTATCAACTATATTAATATATGTTATTATAAAATATATTGTGTATCAATCATCCCTCTGCACCTGCCAGTTCTATGTGGGAGAGTTCATCTGCTTCCGAGAAGCTCGGGAGAAAAAAACAAAACAGAACTGTGTTTTCCTGAGGATGTCTGACCTTGGACCTTACCACATGATGTTCTCTACAACTGCATCAGGCAGCATTCATCACCCTCTGGGGTGGACACAATGGCCAGGATACAGAGTAACAACTACTTACCTGACATTTCCACTGCATTGAGTATTACAGGCACTCTGGAGGTGATTTTTAAATCTACATCAGACATGTCTAGATTCTGGGCCGATACTACAGCAATGTAAACAAGGAACCTGAACAGAGAAGCCATTGGCATAAGGGCATCCTGGCATCCCGGCAATAAATGTAAACCCTGAACAATGCGTGCACATTTTAGTTTGTTATTTTATTTTACTTAATATTTTTAACAACTGAGACAGGATCTTGCAGCACATCCTGGGCTAACCTAGGACTTGCTGTGTAGCCCAGGCTGGTCTCAAACTCAAATTCTTCTGGCCTCAGTCTTCCAAATGTTAGGACTGTAAGTACACCAGACTACCCTTAATAGTTTCAATCAAGCTTAAAAAATACTTAGTTTATTTTTAATTATGCATCTTTGTGCGGGTGGGTATGTGTACGCGTGTGCAGTATCGTTGGAGTCCAGAGGCATTGGATCTCCTGGGGTTGTGAGCCGTGGGTTCCAGGAACGGAATCCAAGTCCTCTTCAAGAGCTGCTAGCACTCTTAACTGCTGAACCATTTCTACAGCCCCCTCAATTAAGCCTTTTTAAAAAGACAGTATATTTTTAGGCTGGAAAATTCCAAAGTATAAGTGAAAGTACCAGTCTCTCCACCACTTTCTCCCAGGTCCCATCCCCACACAGGTAGATATGACTCTCCAGAGATAGTTCGTCCCTATGCAGGTACACACACACACACACACACACACACACACACACACACACACACACACACACACTCACTCACGCATCTCCGCCATAGTGACATCACTCCCCACACCTAACTTTGTTCCTTTTATAAGGGGCCTGGAGATCCACTTACATCTGACCACAGGGCGCCATTCAAGACTTACCGTGCTCGATGGTCTCACGGTGTCCCGCCTCACAATTTACTCTTGATTCTCACCTGGTTCCTCTAGCATCTGGGCTAGCACCCAAGGTCAGAGACCCAAGCCCCCCACCCTCCACCCCAACCCCCTGCTCTCCGATGCTTGTAGTTCCTACATTGACCAGCAGAGGGAAACACCATCCTATTCTTGGGACCACCAAGGGCTCTGGTGGGTTTCCCAAGGGGCAGTCAAGCTAGTGGCTTGGGGAAGGATGTGTCTCGGTACAAAGAACTCCTAAGGGGATCTGGGATCCTCTGCCTTCTATCCCTGGCCAGACCTCTGCCAGGCCTCTCCTTCCTCTGTTTCTCTCTGTGTGTATGCCTCCTACCCTCAGGGAGAAGTCCGCTCATTTATGGGAGGCAGAAAACTTTTCCCTAGGTTTGGGGCTCAGGAGTTGCCCCAGGGAATACAGACCAATGAGCTACAGCAGGGAGAAAGGCCATGATGGGAAGTGGGGGGAGGGGTCTGGTTTTTTTTCCCTTACCCCCCCAGACCCTTGACCCTAAGTCCCCTTAAATTCTCCAGATCACACCCACAACAGCAGCCTTTCCCTAGCCTGGTGCCTCTGGGGCTCCACCCCACCACCCCCACCGTAGTGTTGGGGGTCGTCTGGAGTCCAGCTTGTAGCCGAATAGAAGCCACCCCTTTCCTGGTCCTGCCCCTCCCAGTGACCCCAATCCTCTGCCAGCCACTCAATGGTGCCTTGTTCTCCATCCAGCCCCCAGACAAAAGTCCTTCTGTGTAAAAAGGAGGAATTTGGGGGGAGGGGGCACCCCCAACAGGGACCATGTGGGGGCTTGTACAGACCTCAGGCGGAAGGAGTGCAGAAGGAGGAGGGGACAGGAGAGGGAGGAGGGTAAGGTGGGGGCTTATCTGCCGTGGAGGAAGGCCTTTCTGACATCCACACCCACACCCTCTCCAGAGCATCCTCCCATCAGCTGTTCATTCCTGGGAGAAACAGGGCTCCGGGTCTACAGTCTGGTGCCCAAATGCCAGTCCCATTCTGTCTTCTAGGGCCTGGTCTATGAGCCCCAAGAACCACAACCCCCACCTCTGCCCACCATGCGAGAGTCTCCTTCATATGACAACTGCGGCCATGTCAGTATTTCTATTAATCCCTCTGCCCTGCCGATAAGGAATCCAGGACGGACAGAGGGTTTTTAACTCCTTTTAATTTTTAATGCCAGCAATGCCACCCCCAAACAAAACTATAGCTGGTACTGCACACCTTTAATCCCAGCATTTGGGGGGCAGAGACAGGTGGATCCTGATGACACCAAGGTCAGCATGGTTTGCAATGTGAGTTCCAGGCCAGTCAGGGCTACATAGTGAGACCCTGTCTCAAACAAACAAACAAAGAAAAAGTCCTTCTGAAGCTAAATCAGAGAAGGATCTCATAGATGTTCTGCTTTAACCATGTCCCTCCAAAAGGATGGTTTGACACTAAGGAGATGGGAAGCTCCCCCATTCTGGATCTCCTTTGGAGTTCAGGAGACTGGATAAAACATCTTCCCTCCATTACGATACTAATCCCCAGCCCACCTTGATCCCCTTCCACTTCACCAGAGGCTACTGTAGCTACAGAATGGGTAGGACTGTCCCTTTAAGGGAGGAATGGGGTGGGGGCGTCCCTGGCCTCAGGGAGACCTGACTTGTGCCTGCCTGCCCAGGTTTGCTCAGGGCGTGGCAGTTGTGGATAAAGGGCTGCCCAGGCTTGGCAGTCCGCTTTCTGCTTTCTCCCGGAACCGCCTCTCAGCCTGTTGAGCTACTCAGGTGAGCGGCCCTGGGGGCCCCTTCCTCTCGGAGCCCTTTGCCTCTGTCCCCCCTCTCTCCCTGGCTCTCCTCTGACTGTCCTCGCTACATAGAACTGGGGTTAAAGATCCCAACAGTCTTCCAGCTTCAAGATTTCTTTTCTGGGGGCAGGAGACTATCCTCTCCTGCCTCAGTTGACTGCTCCTCACGGCTCGACTCTGTGGGACTAGATTAGACAACTGGGGTAACCCACCTGGCATTTACAGTGGGGATCAGGGAAGACTGGGGGGTCTGAGTGGATGGGAAGTCTGGGTTTAACCGGTGGGGGTGTCAGAGTAGACAGGAAGTGATTACAACATGGTATCACGATTGGGGATTTTCTTGGGGGTGAGATGGGGAGGGGTACCTTGGGGTAACTCAGTAAACAAGAAGTAATTTAAGTGCAGAGGGATGACGCGGATGGGGGCTGTGTCTGTATGGACACGCATGTGATATAGGGGCACGCAGATGATAATGAATGCCAGGAAAGAGGGGTGCTCTCCTCTCTGGAGGCTGTAAAGTGTGACTTGGGTAGGAGATGTGGGGGACTCAGATGACGAGGGTTTATGTAGGATACCCCGGCAGATGTGGCCATCCTGCACCGTCGTGGAGGAGAGAACGCTGGAGGCAGTGATTGCAGCTGTCCTCCGGCTTGCACAGCCAGGAAGTAGATGAGGGTAGGTAGTGTCTCAGGCAAGCAGGCAGCTCTCTTCAGAACACAGCACCAGCAGGACAGGACAGTGAGGGTAGATGGCGATTTCCAGCTCCCTGAAGCCCTACAAATGCCAGGGTCGAGACTGCGCAGTGGCAGGGCTGCAGATGGAATCTCTGTCTTCCCCCACCCCCGCCCAGGCTCTCAGATTTTGGGTGTTTTGTGGGGATGGGAGAGTGCGGGCCTTTCGGGGCCTCAGAGGGGTCTGTAGGGAGAGAGGTAAGAGGCGAAACCCTGCAGTGTGACAACAGGTATGGTGTTAGAAGAGTTCAGAAGTGACGGCTGTGACGGCAGCGCCGAATTCATCCAGCTGTGAAGATGATATGAGGGAGTCAGGGTCAAACTGAGAAAAATGCATGGGCTGGGCACTCAGGCGGAGCCGGCTGCCACAGCTAGTGTCTTACACACGCGGGCAACAGAATATTAGGAGGCAGCCTTCGACCACAGACTTCTGCAGCATGTACCCCTAAACACCACTCCAGCTCTCCAAAGTGTTTGCTGGGGCCCTAGACATCTGAGACATAGTCCCCAAATCTACTACAGAAAAAAAAAATACATGCTAAATCTAAAATAATGAGTTGTATGTGGTGTGTGTGTGTGTGTGTGTGTGGAGTATTAAATCCAGGGCCTGGAGAGTAGACTAAGCAAGTCTCCAGTGCAGGGCCACTCTCCTGGGCCCTCATGGAATGATTCTAGGCAGGGGCTCTACCACTGAGCCA
>NC_022030.1:21371272-21388911 GCF_000317375.1 Microtus ochrogaster
TGAGTTAGCATTTCTCCTGCCTCAGCTTCCCTGGTAGCTTACATCACAGGTCTGGACCAATTTAGATGGATAGAGAAGCTGAAGGATTTCCCAGGCCTCTGGGGGTGGGCCCAGGGAGATGGAGATGTCTGTGTGAGCATATGGGACACCCCTGCACCATCGGTGGCTGGCTGCATTCCTTCTACGTGTGTGCTTTGGTGGGTAAAAAGGGTTAGTTCTGAAGGGTGACATCAGGGCTGCTAGGGATTGAGAAAGGAACTTGCAAGGTCACTGGGCAGTGTCCAGCATGTGGGGAATGGGGACAAGTGTTCGCACTTACTATCTTGATATGTGTGTGTGTGTGCGCGTGCGTGCGTGCGTGCGTGCATGTGCACGTGAGCTTCTGATAGCTGAACAGGGCAAGCACAGGAGGTGCACAGAGACCAGGAGTTTATTTCAGGCCTCCAGGGTGACAGAAAGGCAGACTATTATGGCCAGAGCTGTATGGAAAAGGGGCTCTGTGCTGAGTGAGCCTCACTGGGGAGCTAGGGGTTGGGGAGGTTGCTGCTAAGTGAAGCCCCAAAGGGCCAGGGACTGGAGTGAGGAGCAAGCTCAGAGGCGGAGTCAGGGGCGAAGGCTAGGGTAGGGGGCAAAGACTGGATTTGAGCTGGGACAGGGAGAACGCTCAGTGGGGTCTGAAGGGCAGACCCAAGGGTGGGGCAGAAGCTAGGAACCCCCTCTGCACATGCCCCACCGACCTGGCATTATTTCTGCCATACTCCCACCCAGGAGCTCAGGGAGTCAGCTCAGGCCCCAGCTAGAAGCCTGCAGCGTGTGGGCAGAGCCAGGCAGGCTCCAAGCTGTCTGTGGGAGCCACTCCCAGAACCCGGGCCTCATGCCACCTGGCTCCTGACACCCTACTCCCCAAAACACCCCGAGGCCCTTACTGTTCTGCGTTATAAACCTCTAGTGGGGGAAAAGGCATTGTTTAAATTTTGTTTTTAGGACCAAGTGATCTTGGACATCGACTTTCACCTCTCAGAACCTCAGTTTCCCCATCATACAGACAGGGATAACAAGCTGAATGTGGTGCTGTAATCCTAGCACTTGGAGAGCTGAAGGCAGGAGGATGACAGATTTAAGGCCAGCCTGGACATAGCAAAATACAACTCCACCTCTTCTCTCCAAGAAAAGATTCATGCTGGGCCGTGGTGGCGCACGCCTTGAATCCCAGCACTCTGGAGGCAGAGGCAGCCGGATCTCTGTGAGTTTGAGGCCAGCCTAGTCTACAGAGTGAGTTCCAGGACAATCAGGAACACTTAAAAACCCTGTCTTGAAAGACCAAAAAAAAAAAAAAAAAAAAAAAGATAAAAAGATTCATTATGGTAAAACCTAACTTCACTGTCCAGGCAATGCAATGGAGAGCTTGAGTGCTCACCCAGCCC
Organism: Microtus ochrogaster; assembly: GCF_000317375.1. Classification (NCBI taxonomy): domain Eukaryota; kingdom Metazoa; phylum Chordata; class Mammalia; order Rodentia; family Cricetidae; genus Microtus; species Microtus ochrogaster. Next base: position 21,372,697 of record NC_022030.1, read on the forward strand.
CCACTTGACTTTGGAGTTTCTTATCTCCAGCCCAGCCAGCTTCAGGCTCACTACCAGCCTTCCTATGTGTACCTTGGGCTGTGCTCCTGTGTGAGCAACAGGTGGGACAGGGAACCAGTGGCGCAGAGCCTTGTGTCCTGGTCACTCTGCTAAGACTGGTCCTGTTCTCTGGACTCCTCTAGATCAACGCTGTGCCATGCAAGAGGTCGTTCTGAGCCTGCTGGTCCTCCTAGCAGGTGAGTGTTTGGCCATCAAACTGCCCTTGCCCCTGGGCCTTGCCTCTCAGCTGGGTAGTGACGAGCTGTGTGTGTGTGTGTGTGTGTGTGTGTGTGTGTGTGTGTGTGCGTGCGTGGAGTATGTGGTGTGTTTCCAGTGGGGAGATGCCATTAAATTTTCCGTTACAGCAAGCCGAAGGATCTGCCCAGTAATCTTGTGTGTCATGATTACTGTCATAGCCTCTCTACATCGCCTTCCCAGATGCATCTAGGAGCCTAGCAGTGATGTAGCGGATAACAGGAGTATCTTATGCCTCAGTTTCCCCATCTCTGAAAACACAAAAGAAGAACAGCACTTAGTCATAGTGGCTTTGTAAGGCTTCAATGCATTAATGTTTGAACAGCATGAGACAGGGCCTGGGTGGAGTAGTCTCAAGCATTCATGCCTTAAATATAATTAAGCATTGTTTTTGTCCCTGTAACAGAACTCAGGCCCAGGCTGAAGCCAAGCAAGCTTTCTGCCAGGATTTAATCCTCACCCTGTGCTCGCGTTGTGTTTTCTCCTTCCTTCCTCCCTGCCTCTGCCTCTTTTGTGTGTTCATGACTGTGTGTGCTCGTGTGTGTGCAGCTGTGCATGTGCTGGTGTGTGCATATGTGTGGTTGTGGCTGTGCCTGTGGCAGCCAGAGGACAGCTTTGGCCATCATGTCTTAGGAGTTAACCATCTTTTCTTTTTTTCTCAATCATTTTATATGTATGGGTTTTGCCATTTGAGTGCTTGGCAACTGCGGAGGTCAGAAGAGGGTGTTGCAGATGTTTGGGAACCATCACGTGGGTGCTGGGGACTGAGCTTGGGTCTCTGCAAGAGCAAGTCAGAGCCATCTTTCTCCAGCTGCCCCCACACCTTTTTTAAAAAAAAACAAAAAACAAAAACACTTTTTACTTTACCATTCTTTGGGTACAAGTGGCATTATTTGGAATAGGGGTGTAGGAATATATTGAAGTTGCCAACTGAGAGTCATTTCAAAGGGGGTGGTCGGCAACCCTGATAATGGCGGGCTAGCACTGCAGAGGACTGTGGGCATCGCTGGTGTGGAGGAAACAGTCCTGGGAACAGAAACCATCTGCCACCTTGGAGAACAAAGCTTCTCCAGCAGGAGGCGTGGCCAGGCCGCATGTCTGGAAACATTCGCTCAGACAGAGGCCAAAAAGTACCCAGAATAGGATCTGTTTCCGGTGGCAAAATGCTGGCATGACTCACAGTTGGGGGTGGGTGGGTGTGCCCATATCTCCATGTCCAGGTGGGACAAGCCAGCGGCTGAATCCTGTGCACTTCGGAGGTGGGGCTGTCCCCCTGCAGAACATTTTCCTCAGGCAGCAAACCTCCACGGCTCTTCTAGGGCCACCATAGTCACCACTTGTCATTACTTGTTCCCACAGGCCTTCCTGCTCTAGATGCCAATGACCCTGAGGGTGAGTCAGAGCCCACCCCTCCAGCCCACTTATCCCAGCCCCCTGCTATTGTCTCAGACTCATGTGTGTGTGCCCTTTCTCTTTGCAGATAAAAATAGTCCTTTCTACTACGGTAAGAACAGCATCCCTTTTCACTTCTTCCCGACCCTACATAATATTTTGTATCAAGGGTTCCACACAAGGGCGCCTGACAATTCACAGTGACCCAGGGGCCAGGATAGGAGAGGGTTTGAAATGGTCACTGAGTATCCAGGCAGATTACAGGAATCAGTTGTGAGGGTAATGCAAGACAGACACGGGAGTGAGTTCAGTCTGCAAGCTGCGTTAGGTTCAGATCAACCTCCAGAAAGTTGGTCATGAAAATCTTCCCAAAAAAGGTGGGTAATTCTACCCCCCCTCTCCACTTCCAGCTTCCACTGGGAGCTGCCCCTTGCCCCCTGCCCTCTCCTGCTCCACTGACCCTCACCCCTGCTCCAGCTATAGTCCTCAGATACAGAAGGCATCTGCCAATCTCACGACCTATACACGTGCTGGGCCACTCTGTCTTCCTGCAGATCTCTGTGCCAATGGGGCCTCCTCAGAGAGCCCTTGCTTGACAGTGGTCTCTAAAGACCCACATCTTGACTTTCTATCTTCCCAACACACTGATGCTTTCCCTTCAGACGGCTTCTCTGCCCCTGAATGCACATGAAGCATCTTGCTTGCTTGGATATGAACTGTAATGTGTGCACCACGGGGCTGGGGTTTTTCTTTTTCCCTTTTACTGCAGTGGAGTGAGTTGAGAGATAGATGTTGGGAGTAGAGCGGGTGGGTGAGCTGGGCTAGCCTTGAGATTTTCTCTGTTTCTCAGATTGGTACCGACTCAGAGTCGGCGGGCTCATCTGTGCAGGGATTCTCTGTGCTGTGGGCATCATCGTCCTTATGAGTGAGTACAGGAGCTTTGGGAGGGGCGGAATGAACGGGGAAGGGACTGCGTGGTCCTTCCTCTGACCACATCCCTCTCCAACAGGTGGAAAGTGTAAGTGCAAGTTCAGACAGAAGCCCAGGTGAGATGGGTTCTGGGCATGCCCAAAAGGCCAAGCCTTGTGCAAAGAGAACAGGCCTGCAAGCCTTGTGCAAAGAGAACAGGCCTGGGTACTCTGCCCTGAGGTCTCTTGGGCTTTATTTCACACAAATCATCCCCTAGAAGGCTTTGGTCCCTAGCTTTGTACAACCCTACAGGGAAAACCAGCCAAGAAAGTGTCTAGGCAAGCTGAGAATCCCTTAAGCCCTGCGGGAGAGAACAAATAAGGGATTTATTCGTATGTTATCATTTTTATTTCCCTAGTCACCGCCCAGGGGATGGGCCGCCTCTCATCACACCAGGTAAGACACTCAGGGGGCGGCAAGGGATGGGGTTAGGGTCACAAGTGGCACCTGGAGAGGGAATATGCCTGCACTGGGGAGAAGGGGCTGGAGAGATCCTTGCAAACTGACCCCATCCCTCCTCCAGGCTCTGCTCACAACTGCTGAAGATGGACCAGCTGAGGAGCACAGAGCGCCTCTGAGCCCAGGTCCTGGTTTTGGAGGTGGCCTGAACTCTAAGATGACATCCCATCCCCTCCTGGCACTGCCTTGTCTGGGCCTCATTCTTACCCTCTCATGGTAGCAGGCTCGTTGTTCAGTTTTTAATCTAAAATAATTTTACATCGTGCTCATGTGCGTTAGAGACTCTGTGTTCTGGAGTGTGGCTATGGGCAGTGAGGAGGTGGGCAGATTTTGGAGTGGGCTTTGGGGGCCTTGATGAGATGGGCACTTGTGTGCAGCAAGTGGCTGAATCTCCATTAGACCTGCGTGTCATGACCTGATGGTGGACATGAGACGTCCCTCTCTGTCCAGCAGCCTCCTGTCCACTAGTCAACTAAGGACACTTCTGGGAGTGAAAAGGAGCCCTAATCACAAGCAGTGATGTTGAGAATAACTAGGGTTATAAATAAATAGGGCCATCCTGCTATGTTGGGGCCACTCAATAACTTAGCCCCACCCCTGCAGTGGCCTTCTTGCTCATTCTGAGACCTCACTTTATCATGAGACATTCCCATATACCAAGTGTCCTTTTAATTCCCCAGGGCACCCCTAATAGTTATCAGTGGTCACATAGAGTGAGACCCTCCACTGACCCCAGGCTTTTTTGAGACCCCCCCCCAGCACCCTGATATCAGGGCCTCCAACAGGATGCCATGTAATACCCTGGAAAATGCCTAAAACCGTTCAAAACAAAATTCTTGCCCAGGGTCCCATCCAGGGCCATCACCTGCCACTCAACAGCATTCACAAGACCTTCCTGCCGCAAACAGGGCAGGTCGTGGGGAGCACAGGGCATTTATTTATGTTCTTGCCCCTGTCACATTCTGGGAACAGGGTGCCCAGGGCTTTCTCTGATACCCCCCAGACTCATCATTACCGCTTCACCGTTTCTGCACACGCGTAAAAGAAACAAGACGCCAGCAGTCAGTCTTTGGCACCAGACATGCCTACATGCAGCAAAGTACCAGGCCCGGAAACTGCCCAGCAGCTGTGATGTCACTGAATGTCACAGACATACATACTCCTCCACTAAAGCCAATGGCCAGATTGGGTTTGAGTGGAAAAGAAAGCCTTCTCTCGGTACTTTATATGGAGCAGGACCAAGGGATCATTGAGGGCAGAAAATTTAGACCTCTTGGAGCTCAGCAGATTGCCCTTTTGGTTTCTGTATCCCAGCTCCCTGCTGTGTCCCAGGTTGAGCACCCAAGTCATTGTCTGTTGGAGCATCTGTCCTCAGTCAAAATGTGGCGTCAGACTGCGTGGTATCCAAACGTTGTTGGGAGCAGAGAGACCTCTTCCCGTTTGCCCTTAACCTGCAGATCCTCCAGAGTGTGGGCTAAGCCTGACCCAGGCTGATGCATTTGGATAATGAGTGGTCTGTATCATATACCCAGAGGGTACCCCGATGTCGCAGGACACCCTTGCCAGCCCCTCAACCACTTGCAGCCCAGCGTCAGACACTGAGATCCAGCTCATGGTGCTGGTAGATCTGCGTGGGGCCCTTGAAGCATGCTGCGAATAGAAAGCGTCTTCCCGCTACGGTGACTTGGGCAAAGGCTCGGGGGGCCACCAAGGCCGGGGGTCCCAGCTCCTGTAGCGGCTCCAAGATCCCTTTGTCAGGCTCAAGGCGGAAGACCTGGCTGAAGGCGAAGTCACTGCCCAGGATGGCTAACTGGTCTCGGGCGATTAGCATTGGCTGGAAGACATGGGAACCTCGAGATGGAAGCTGCTGTACCAGGCGGAACATGGAGCCATCCCAGCGCATGACCTGCAAGGTGTGGAAGCTAGTTAGAGCCTGGGCCAAGAGACGCTGGGCCTGCCCGTCATCCTCAAGGCTCTGGAGGACTTGCAACATGAGCCTGTGGGTCCTCAGTTTCTCTGTAGATTTTTTTTTTTTTTTTGAGACTTGCTGGCAGTGACTGACTGTCTCAAACCTTCCTGATAGTGACACGACAAGCCTGTGACACCAACACTATGCCTAGCAGCTTCCTTAATGAGATAACATTCACCTTCTCAGAGCAGATTATTAATTGTTCTAGTCCTTTCTCTCTCCCTCGTATGCTACAGAGTGCCCAGCAAGAGTCTATTGATCTTACTGTCATGCGTTACATTTATCCAATCTGTTCTGGCTGCATCCTGACCCAGCTTCCATTCTCCTACTGGTCCCTGACTCCTGTTCTTATCTCCACTGTTTTCCCTTGGAGACCCCTCAAATAACTGAGTTGGGGGGCAGTCTGTCCCCGACTGTACCTCATTCTGAAAAGAGAATCCTGGAGACGGTGAGCGGAGCTTAACACCAGCTCAACTTTGAGGGGGTAGTCTCCCAATGGCAAGGGTGTGGTTGGAGTTAACTGTCATCCTGGAATGTTCTAGCATTACAGAGCCAAGCTTAGCAGAGGAGAACAAGCTTAGCAGAGCAGATCATGTTGGCACATTCCTGTTACAACAGCACAGGGCTGAACCACGAGATTGAGGCTAGCCTGGACTGCATGTTAAGACCCTATCTGATTCTGCCTTGGGCCCTAGTTCATCAGTTGAGGGTCAGGAGTGCAGCTCTGTTGTGGAGCTTATGCCTGGAATCCACTAGAAAGGGGTTTGGGGGTGTGGCTTGCTTGCCTAGAATTCGTCAGGGATTGGTTGTGGGTGAGGCTCAGTGGTAGAGCCCATGCCTGGAATTCACCCGTGAGGGGCTGTGCTGAAACAGCGGTCCAGCCCCCTGTCAACTGCTGTGATCAGGCCTGGACCACACTGCCTGCCCCCAGTCTCACCATGGAGTCCCCAATGTATCGTGTCAGGCAGAGGAACACATCTCCACCGGCCTGAAAGTGTTTCGTGGCATAGACATCTTCGGCCTCTGGGATGTCTGTGCGCCTTTCGAAGCGGCCACCAAACCAGTGGAAGAGCACTGGCCTCTGGGAGGCTGAAGCAAGCAGCAGATGCGGTCGGCCATCCAGCTCCAGGACCTCAGCATCGGTGTCGCGGTGCCAGGCGTGCAGGCTCTGGCGTGGGTAGAAGCCGGACCCGTCTCGGCACAGCAGGGTGGTGCTACCAGCTTTGGAGGCATCAGCCACCACGAAGCAGGGCTGCCCATCCAACCACAGGAGTTCGGCATCATTGGGTCTCAGTAGGCGTTGAGGGGCTAGGACCTGTATTGGGGCCAGATGCAGGTCGACGCTGGGCCGAGACCACAGATATGAGCCTCCCCACAAACGGGCAGCCAGTATGAAGAGGCGTGGGCCCAGCACCAGAGGTTTGCAGGACACCACGGAGGGCGCTGTAGGGAGAGTGGGACACAGTCAGGCTCAGTGGCAATCTGGGGACAGGAGGGAAGGGGCCAGGAGAGGAGGGGAGCTCACCAGACACCTCTTCCTCTGTCCGGAAGCGGTGCACGCTGTAGTCCCAGACCAGGATCAAGCAGCGGCCAGCAAAGGGCTGTGCCAGGATCATGTGAGGTTCCCCCTGATAGGAGAAGGACTCCACGCTCAGTGCCGATTCTGCAACAGTCTGGTGCCAGGACAGTTCTAGAGGCAGCAAGAGAGTCAGGGGTGCCTAGGAGTGGGTAGGAGACCTCATTGCTGAGCTAACATTGGTTAGCATGTTTTTGAAAAGAATGCACAGAGTTCACCACATAGGGACCTACAGAATGGAACCTTTTTGTCTACAGATGTGTTAACTCTCAGAAACATGAACGTCTTTCTTTTCAAGGCCGTGTGGCATCATCAAATAATCCCTTGGAAACTGTCTTAGACAGATGCCATGGGACACGCTTGTGATCGCAGCCTTGAGGAAGCAGAGGCAAGAGGATCTCTGGTTGCTGGCCAGCCTGGGCTAACAATATAAGGCAAGCAAAACTAACATGCTATATATTGTGATTCTGTCTCAAAAACGAAAACCAAACAAACAGCACATTTAGTTACTCAATTAACTCCACAGCAATCCTGTGAGCTACACTCCGTTACCACGAGAACTTGAGGATAATTGGCCGGGGCAGCCAGCTAGCCAATGACATTCATTCTCCTGAGCTGGTGCTGGGACATAGAAGACAGGCCTGTTAGCCCAGCTATTCAGGAGAATGAGCCAGGATGATTGAAAGTTCAAGGCCTTTCTGGGAAACAAGAGTTCAGGATAGTCTCGGCAACTTAATAGCAGACCCTATCTCAAAAAAAAAAAAAAAAAAGGAAAAAGAGGGTTGGAATGTATGTAACTCAGTGGTAGAGCCCCTGCCTAGAATCCTCCAGTGAGGGGCTGGGGGTGTAGCTCAGTGGTAGAGCCCCTGTCTAGAATCCCCCAGTGAGGGGCTGGGGTGTATGGCTCGGTGGTGGAGCCCCTGCCTAGAATTCCCCAGTGAGGGGCTTGGGTGTGGCTCAGTGGTAGAGCCCCTGCCTACAATCCCCCAATGAGGGGATGGGGCGTGGCTCAGTGGTAGAGCCCCTGCCTAGAATCCCCCAGTGAGGGGCTGGGGTGTATGGCTCGGTGGTGGAGCCCCTGCCTAGAATCCCCCAGTGAGGGGTTGGGGTGTATGGCTCAGTGGTGGAGCCCCTGCCTAGAATCCCCCAGTGAGGGGCTGGGGCATGGCTCAGTGGCAGAATGCTTGCCTAACATGTGAAAGATTCTGAGTTTAATCCCTAGTAACATTCACATGCACATGCAACAGACAGACACACAAACACAGAGATACACACACACACACACACCACTTTTTTCATGAAGCATGGAGATGACCATCAGGCAGCCCCACCAGAATGTTAACACACTCCCCAGATATCATGATCAAGTTCACAACAGACAAGAAGTGCGATATTCACATCACTGTGTGAACATGACTTGTCCTAGATCTGGCCTCTTTCAATCCGTTTTTCCCATACCCCAAATCACACGGCATGTCACAACCTGGTCTGAACCATAAAAACAAGGCAGCAGCTAGGCGCTACCCCACTCATGCAAAAGATGGGTTATCTACTCCCACTTGTGTTTTTTGGTTTTTTGGTTTTGTTTTGTTTTGTTTTGTTTTTTTGTTTTTGGATTTTTCGAGACAGGGTTTCTCCGTAGCTTTTGGTTTCTGTCCTGGAACTAGCTCTGGTAGACCAGGCTGGCCTTGAATTCACAGAGATTCGCCTGTCTCTGCCTCCTGAGTGCTGGGATTAAAGGCGTGCGCCACCACCGCCCGGCTCCCCACTTGTGTTTTTATGAATACAGTTGCATGACACGTGCCTGGGGGGGGGGTCAGAGGGCAAGTGTGAGAGCTGGTTCTCTCCTTCCATCAAATGGTTTCTGGGGATTGAGTCCAGGTCACCAGGCTTGGTGGCAAGTGCCCTTACCCACTGAGCCATCTCACCAGCCCAGGAGGCTTCCTAATTCACTCTCCAGGTTGTCAGTGAGAGACCCAGGCTGTAACTCCATCGGTGGTGTGCCACCCCATATACCAGACCCTGTTCCTAAGTAGCAAGGTTGGAATAATAAGCTAAAACCGAGATCTTTCAACAAAGGGAATCTTTGTTTTTAGGTAGGCCTTTACCATGTAACCTACACGGGCCTCAAGTTTATAATCCCCCAGCCTCAGTCGTTCCAGTGCTGGGATTGCAGGCATGTGCTACCATGCCCTGAAGAATCTTTGAAAAATCAGAGTCCTTTAAATCAGCCCTTCCTGGGCTGGGGAGATGGCTCAGAACACTTGCCAGTCTGATGGAGCTGAGTTCAGTCCCAGAACCCATATGGTACAATGAGAGAATCAGTTCCCGCTTGTCCTCTGATCTCTGCACGTGTGCCATGGTACACATGGGGCCACTAATCCCTCACACACATATTTTGAAACAAACAAACCTGGTCGGTGGTAGTGTACGCCTTTCATCCCAGCACTGAGGGAGGCAGAGGCAGGCGGGTCTCCGTGAGTTTGAGGCCAACCTGGTCTATAGGGTGAGTTCCAGGATAGCCAGGGCTACATAGAGAAACCCTGTTTCAAAAAGCAACAACAAAAAACTGCAAACAAAACCCTATAACTGGTGTTTGCACCCTTCCTTGGCTTCCCTGGTCCCGGCTCTGGGCTTCCTCAGATGCGCTAAGGTCTTCTCCAGTCCTGACCTCCTCACTCCTACCCCAGACTCTGCTTGTGCCTCCCAACTCTGTCCCTACTCCCTGTCTGTGCCTTCTCATTTTGGGGGAATCATCCCTGACTGTGTGGGATTGCCTGACTTCTCTCACCTCAGGAAGGGTGCGATCCAGGGCCACCCATCTCCTGGTCCTTCTGCATGACCCAGAACTCAGAAAATGTCACGATATATTCTATATATTCGTGGAAGAGCTAAAAGAAGACAAGCTCCAGGGAGGAGGGATGTACCTGCAGCTACCAGGACCGAACAGGTGCATAGGAGGAACATTTAAAGGCCTCCTATTAACAAGATGAGCAAAGACTCACAAAACGCTTGCAAGCCAAGCATAGAGCTGCACACCTGTCTTCCATACTGGGGAGGCTGAGACCAGAGGATTGCTACAAGTTTGAGGCCAGCTCTGGCTACATAGTGAAATTTTGTCTCAGAGAACAAATCAAAAATAGCGACAAACAAGGGCAGGAGAGAAGGCTCAGGTTAGGAGAGCTTGCTGCTCTTGCAGAGAACTGGAGTCCCGGTTCCCGGTTCCCAGCTCCCATGTAGGACAGTTTACAACACCTTCAACTCCAGTTCCAGGGAATCCCCCATCTGCACTTGAATGCACATGCCATACACAGACAGACACACATGCGTATTGCAACAACAACAACCATAATAATATAAAAGTCTCTTGTCCAGGGGCCGGCATCAGAAACTGTGCCCACAGAAGGTGGGGGAGGCAGAAGAGTCACAAGTTCAGCGCCAGCCTTGTTGGTGAACTGAGAGCCTGTCAAAAGGAAAGAGAAATACTGCCCAGCGTTCAGTCCTCACAGAGATCTGGGATCACTGGATACATCCCTGCTTTACAAGTGAGGAAACCGAGGCTCAGGGAGGATAACGCCTCAGCCCTGTGGCTGCCCCCTTCCTCCCTGATTTCTTTCTACTTTGGAGGCCCTGTTGTCCCTCCCCCCGCTGAGGAGTTGGGGAGGGGACAGGAAGACTTCACCTGTAGCCCTGCACTTGAACTTCTTCGGGTCAAGGTGGTTGAGTTGCATTTGGGCAAGGGCAGAGGGGCCTGCACAGGCCCCCAGGCCCACGCTGGCATTCACCGTAGGCACCCACTGCAGCAGCCAAAGTACTCGGCAGTCACACTGAAATGGGTTCCCACGGAGGTCCCTGGGGCGAGAAGCCAGGAAGAAGCTGTGACCCAGTGTCCCTGGCTTAGAGGCTGAGAAACCTTCTCAAGTGAGGGTCTAGGATGGCACCCTCAGGTGACAGGAAATTTCAAGCGAAGCACACTGGCAAAGCAAGCCCAAGGAGGCCCACCTCTCCCTCCCTATCAACATTCCCAGGCCCTGCCCTCTGCCCTTCCCGAGCCTGAGCTCACACGTGAGTCAGAGTCTCCAGGCCTCGGAACAGGAATCTGGGGAGAGCCTCGAGGTGGTTGTTGGCCAGGCTTCTGATGGAGCAGGAGAAGAAAGAGTGTCAGCCATGGCCAGGAGATGCTATGACCTTGAGGGATGGGTCGGGTACCTATGGTGGAGGATTGGGCTGTGGAGATACACACAGGTGTGTGAGCGAGCGGAGTCCTCTCAGGGCATTCTTGGAGATGGAGCCAATCTTGTTGTCCTCAATGAAGCTGTGGGGAGAGGGTGGAGTGAGGGAGAGGCCCCCAGTGCTGGAGAAACCGGCCCTAGGAAGCCACCAGAAGGGCTTCTTTTTCCTCCCTCACCTAGAATGACCACAAGGAAACCATTCTTCACCAGGCTGCTCTCACAGTAGCCAAGGTCTTGGCTCTATGGTCACTGACAAGCTTATCATAAGTATGGCTACCACCACCACCACCACCACCACCACCACCACCACCACCACCACCCTGGCACCAGTGGCACCAACATGTATGCCTCTCTTATCATTACTGAACTCAGCATTAGCAACTGCCGTTAACCCCAGAACCATGCTAGTCATCTCCATCCACTTCCAGCAACACCTCACCACCTTTCATTAACACCCATTGCCAACCCCACACCAACATCACACCTTCATGACCAGAAACAAAACTGTCGCCATGACGCCACCGCTGCCACCGTTGTTACAAACCTCAGCTGGTACCAACAGCATCACCATCACCACCAACATTCTCACCACCCACCACCACCCCCAGCAAGGTTTTTTTCATGAAAAGCAGCAGCTTCATCATCATTGGTAAACCCAGAGCCAACACCACCATCAAAACTGACAACATGGGGCATGACTCAACAGATAAAGGCGGTTGCCACCATGGCAACCCAAGTTCAATCCCTGGAACCCATGTGGTGGAAGAGAGGCTCTGTTCCCACAAATTCTTGTCTGACTTCATATATAGGCCATCGAGTATGCACTGTCACCTCACCCCTCCAAATAAATGCAACATTTTTTAAAAACATGACACCTAGGCATGCTTACCTAGAATACCCCAGGGAAGGGTTGGGCATGTGTTTTGGCTTGATGGTAGAGCCTCTGCCTAGAGTCCCCCAGGGAGGGGTTGGTATGTGACTCAGTGGTAGAGCCCCTGCCTAGAATCCCCCAGTGAGGGGCTGAGGTGTGTGGCTCAGTGGTAGAGCCCCTGCCTAAAATCCCTCAGTGAGGAGTTAAGAACTACTTTCCTAGCATGCCCTAGACCCCAGTTTTCAAAACAAACAAACAAATAGAAAATACAAAACTAGAAAACCCCCACCAACATTCTACCCATTGCTGTGACCAACATCAACACACACCATAAGCACGGGCCCCTACACTGACAATCATCACAAACACCAGTCCCACACACCTTATACATAGCCCCGTAACACCAGCCCTATTATGGCAGCCATTTTGTCATCAGCCCTCTTACTCTGTTGGCAGTAATATAACTGTCACTAAAAGAGAGATAAGGCCATGTGTCAGAATGTAGATGAATAGAAATGGCTTAACTTAAGTAGTAAGAGCTAGTTAGTAATAAGCCTGAGCTATTGGCAGACCATTTATAATTTATATTAAGTCTCCGCGTTGGTTATTTGGGAATGGTTGGCAGGAAAGAACAGTCCATCTACAATCAGTTACAAGGGACACCCCCTACATCCCATCATCCACAGCAGCATTACCACACTGCCAGGGGCACTGCAAACCTATCATACAGCCGTGCCTTCCAGCAACCTGACTCCTGCTCACTGGCACTGCCACCCACACTGTCACGTGGGCACTGCATAGCTTCAAGTGGCTTCTGGGTAATTTTAAATGTTTCCTGGCTCTGACCTCTTTGTATACACTTTCCTAGAATCCCCCTGCATCAGAACAACTGAGTCTGGCTACCTAGACCCTTTGCTAATTCTTGGTTTCCAAGACTGGGAGTGAAACCTGGGGTCTCACACAGGCTAAGCAAATATCTACCCCCAAGATGCAACCCTAGTCTTTTACTTTATTATATTTTAATTATATCTTATTATGAGACAGGGTCTCACTGGGTTGCTCAGGTTAGCCTTGAACTCACTCTGTAGTCCAAGCAGGCCGTGAATTAGCCATTCTGCTGCCTCAGCCTTCTGAATAGCTAGGATTACAGGCCTGAGCCACTGGGCCCAGCTTCCATTGTGAATCTTAAAGAACACAGAGGTGAGATTCAGTTCTGACCAGTAGCCCCTGAGCTGTCCACACTGCATCCTTCCTTCTATGGACCTGCCATTGGCCAGATGCCCCCTTCCCCAGGCAACCTCCTTTTGTCTTCTTACACTGGGAGTCACTGAGAGGCTCGCCCGCCCCTCCAGACCCACTTCCCCAGTCTCTGGCTGTACTCACAGGTACTGAAGGTAGGACAGGCCGATGAAGGCATCGTCCTCAATCACGGAGAAGGTATTGGATGTGAAAAGCCTGGCAAGAGGGCAAGGCAGATGTTTTCAGAGTTGCAAACCAGTATCTATGGCTGTACCCTTAACCTCCATCCAATTCAAAGACACACATGCAAGTGTGGGTGTATGTGAATGGACACAGATGCTTCCATAAGTACACCCAATGTACACGTGTCCTCACAGGTGTCTGAGCACTCCCCATGAATGTCCACGTGCAACACACACACACACATGCACGCACGCATCTACACACACACAGGAACAGCCATTCCCTTGAGCAGAGAGTCATGGGCCCAGCCAGGACATACTCACAGGAGGTGCAATGATGGCATCTTCATGAAGCTGCCAGCCTTCAGCTGGGAGACCCCCATCCTGACAAGGGATCTGGGGGCATGAGATCAGTGAGCAGGAAGCCATTTCAGCTTCCCTCTCTAAAGTCAGAGGTCTTGGCTGCTCTGGAGGCCCTGGTCTCCCATGTTGAGCCTGGGGTGCCTCCTACTACCCTCTGTCTTTGCCCTCTGCCATTCCCTCCACACATATACAAGGTCCTTGGCAGTAGTCAGCCCCGGGATACCGCACTTGCAGTGTTCTCATTGTTCCCCCTGCCCTTTGGGACACCCCCCAATCGGCACCTTTCCAAATCTCAGCATCCCTCTTTCAGACATCCCAGAATTCTTTGATATCCAAGATTCTGATAGAGACCCCCAACCTCCTACCCCAAGCCGTGTAGTTCCAGGTCTCCTCCCTCCCTTTAGGCCCGCAGAGGGCCTGGCACTCACAGTGACAGGAGCGTGGTGGAGAAGCTCTCGGGCAGCTCGGTGGAGCCCTCACACAGAGTACTTTCCTTGGAGCAGGAGCAGCGTGGAGGACACTTTCCTTTGGGGGGACTCCAGGCCACTCCTGCCCCAGCTCCGGCCAACAGCAACAACAGAATGCCTGCCCCTCCCATGCCCCCGGCCCCTGCCCAGGCTCCCACCGACCCTAGTCCACTAGACCCGGACCGCTACATCTTTGTAGGATGCTCCTCCACCCTGCTGCTGGCCATGCTGCCCGTGACTGCCTCGCCTTGTCTTTCTCTCAGTCCCTTCCCTGGGGACTCCCTGGATCTGGAGTGTGGGATTCTCTGTCACTAGCTTTCTCTCCCTATCTTTCTATTACTGTTTCCCACCCCTGCAATCTCTTGTCTATTTCTGTCTTTGTCTCTCTGTGTCTCTGATTTGGCCTCTAGAATTCTGGTGTGTGTGTGTGTGTGTGTGTGTGTGTGTCTGTCTGTCTGTCTGTCTGTCCTGGTCCTTCTGCCTGATGTCCGTAACTCTCACCTCCCTGCCCTGTTTCAAGTTTCCATTACTTTCTGTGTGTCCTCCCACACTCTTGTCCTACTTGCTGTGGCCTGGGATGTGCCCAGCAGAAGGGTAGGAAGGAGGGGGTCAGAGGCCATAGGAAGAAAAGGCTCAGGGAAGGGACTGAATGGCCTTTGAGGGGGCTGGGCTGCCAAGAGCTTGAGCCACCCTAGGCACTCCCAACCAACCCCCTCATCAGAGTCCCTACTCAACCCCAGTTGGGGAGAGTGGGAAGGATGTCCCCAGGGTGGAGACCAGATGGCTCTGCAGACTGCAGATGGGAGGGGCTAGGAGGAGAAGTCCCTGGGGGATGGGGGATATTCTAGCTGTCCCACCAGCCCCTTCTCTTAAAGGGTGTGGTCCATCCTGTCACCACAGCTCCACCAGGCCAGTACTGGTCTGGCTGCTCCCCCTTGTGGTCAACTTTGGCAGGACTGCTGCCCTACCCCAAAGTCAGAGCTCCCTCCAGGTCCCTGGGATTAACTCTATGTGATCCAAGACTGAATGCATAAACTAAGGTGATGGCGCTACCTCTCTTTTCCATTCAGATCTATCGAGCTTTGTCCTAAAACTACTCTTCCCATGACCCCCTAGGCCAGTGTCATTTGCATGACCAATTTACAATTGAAGAAAGGTCAGGGGCTCAGGGTGGCTGGCCCCAGTGGAGGCAGAGCAAGGATCCAAACCCAGGAAGCCGGCTCCAGGGCCCTCGTGTTATTCTGCATGTTTTCTTTGGAGGCTGAGATGTGCGGACATATGTACAACCGGGTATTGTCACCTGTACTAAGCTTTTAGAAACTGAGACAGATTCTCTCCATTAAATGAGAAAAATATGTAAATCACACAGAACCCAACCTAAGGTCCTGGTGGGACATCTCTCCCATGCCCCTCAAGCTATATGCCAGTCTTTTATGTTTGCTTGCTTGTTTTGAAACCGGCCAGGACGTATTTTGTAGTCCGGGATGCCCTCACATGCATACTTCTCCTGGCTTCGCCTCCCAAGTGCTGGGATGACAGGTGGGCGCCACCACACTCAACTGTGTGCCAGGTTTTACACGTGTTAGCTCATTGACGTCACAGCAGCTCTGTGAAGTGGGGAGGTAGGTCAGTACTGTCCCTGCTTTACAATCCCTGCTCCAAAATGGGGGAACCGAGGCATGAGACTTTCAAATGATTAGCTTCACAGAGCCAGTTATGTCTAGCTTAGTAGAAACAACCACTTAGTTGCCTGGGGGCAAAAGGCTGAGGAACACCAAGCCTCTTGCCACTAAGATGCCCTGGAGTACTGGAGCCAAACAGATCCTGGGTCCAGCCCTGGCTGTGTTGCCTCAGTCAAGTTACTCAACCTCTCTGCTCCTCAGTGTCCTCATTTGTCAATGGGATTATTCATGCCACCTTTGCCCCTACTGAAGAGACTGCTCAGTGGGCTAACAAAACAACGAAACAGCTCCGATCTCTGGGGTTCAGGCAGGCGTGGTGGCAATTATTCTAGACAGGGCCTCACATAACTCAGGCTGGCCATGGATGACCTTGATCTCCCAACCCTCCTGCCTCCCCCTCTGGGAATCAGCCTGTGTGCTCACTCCGAGGTGAGATCACTCCTCCAGTGCTGAGGACTGGGCCCAGGACTCTGTGAGAGCTAAGGAAGCACTCTGCTAACCGAGCCACATCCTCAGTCCT
>NC_022030.1:21389349-21409915 GCF_000317375.1 Microtus ochrogaster
CTCAGAGTGGCAGGCACACCGCATCTGCAGCGCTCAGAAGCCAGAGGCAGGAGGATCCCTGGTTGGAAACTAGTCTAGGCTACATAGTGAGTTCAGGCCAACCTGGGTGTGTGAAATAAGAGCCTGTCTCAAACAAACAAACAAACAAACAAACAAACAAACACACAGAAGAGAGCAATTTAAAAGTTTCTGCTAGGAATCCAAAGGGGACAGTGGCAAGCCTGAACCATTCTGGCAGGTTCTCCCTCCCTCCGATACATCACGAGAAAGATGGCTCTTACAGTGAAGACAGGGGTAACTTGGTAAAAACAAACATTTACCATGTGCACCGGCCTTGCAGGACAGGCACCAGTTTTCACTGCTTTGTGTGGATTGTTCTAGACAATCATATCGCCTCCCTCTGTGGGGGGAATCCTGCTGTTCTTTCCATTTTACAGAAGGGACAACTGAGCTCCAGACAGGCTGCCACCATTGTAGCATCACACAGCAACAAAGGATCGAAAGGACAGAGCTGTTCCATCCTGGGGCACTGAGCACTTCAGAGCCACTTTGTAAGCAAGGGAAGCTAGCCAGGCAGGTTGACTGCCCCCCCCCCAGCACCCTCCCGGTGTTGTGTAAACATGGGGGTTATCTGTAACCAGGGATGCTGGGACAACCTGGGTAGAAAAAGGCTGTGGGACCTCAGAATATATGAGGCTAGGCTGTGTCTGTGACAGGGCTAAGATCCTGTCTGTAGAGCATGGTGTCTGGGCTGCTGTTTGCCTGAGGCTGGGGACATTTCTACCAGTGGGGAGGCTTAATGAAAATCAGTTATCTAGACTTCAGTTTACCAGTCTCTAAAATGGAGATGACAAGAAAAAAATCAAGTTCATGGCCCTCTGAGCCTGGCCAGGAGTTGCAGGTATGTCAGAGGCTTCTCCATTCTGTAGCCCAAGACAGCCAAGCAACAGTGAGGTCTCAAAAGCTCTGGTCAAAGGTCATACAGCAAGGAGTTTTGAACCCATGCCTGCCTCCCCTCCCTCCCCCCTCCCCCTCCCAGTGCCGATTTCTCTGTCTCTAGGGCCTGTGAAGCTATCTGGCTTGTGAAGATGTTGAAAGTGTTTTCCCTGTGGCACCATCAGGATTACATGAGCTCAGGGAACGGGAAGTTCAAGATCAAGTGCGTGTCTGTGGCTTTGGAGAGTGTGGCCCTGAGTGTCTGTGACTGCATAGACCGTGACGTGCCCACGGGTCATCTGTGACCGTATATACCACTGGTCTGTGCACAGTGTGGGGGTTGGAGATGGCCGTGAGGAAGAGGAGCCCCCACTATCAATACGCTGGTGTGCCCACATTCCTATGGACTGCTCGAGTTCACGGCCCCTCATCTCCTTGTGGTGTGGGAACAGAAGTGCTGGGTGTGAGTCTGTCTTTGAATGTGTTCCTGTGGGCTGGGTGGGATAGTGTGCAGCTGTGTGTAAGAGTAGTCAGAGGCACAACACTGTCCTTTTTATGAGAAGGAGTGTGTGTGTCTCTCTGTGTCGCTCTTTCTGTAGCTCATGCTGCAGGCCAGGCTGACCTTGAACTCCTGATCTTCCTGCCTCTGCTTCCTGAGTGTACTACCAGACCCATCCAGTGGTTATATCCTGGCTGTATCTGCCCAGATACCCAAGAGTGTGTGTGTGTGTGTGTGTGTGTGTGTGTGTGTGTGTGTGTGTGTGTACGTGTGTACAGATAAGCTGTTGTGTGTACAAATATGCTGGCCACGCTTTGGGTCTAGTGTTAGAGGGCTAGTGAGCTAGCTAGGTGTCTGTGACTTTGGTGTATGCGTGTGTGCTACTCCTGGTGAATCTGAGTCAACAACACACAATACACATACAAAATCGAAGCACCACACATTTAAAATAAAAAATCTACTTATCAAAAGCTGGCAGAACACTGGGTCAGAGGTCAGTGCCCTTGTAAGCACTTAGGTTGTGTGACCTTAGGCCCCAGCTGGGCCAATTCCCAGAAATCCTAGCAGAAAACATTCTCTGACTTTGGTCTAGAAGCAGGCTTGCATTTGTGTTGTGTTGTGTGTGTGTGTGCGCGCGCACACACACACACACACACACACACACACGCGCACACACACGCGGCAGTCCACATGCAGCCACATGCTGCTCCCGGGCTGTGCTGAGAGAGTTAATCTAGCGGGCCAGGGCGGTCTGGGCTGGGGGCCGCCCCCTGGCCCCCCTCCAGCCTGGGCTCCAGTTTCAGTTGCTCGCTGGGGAGGGCAAGAGTGGGGTGGGGCCAGGAGGGAAGCCTGCGGGGGTGGAGCGTCCAGTTCTGGGCCAGGGGGTCTAAAGTGCTCCAGGGTGCACAGCTGGACATTTGGGGGTCTCCTGTCAGCAGGGACAGCGTGAATGGGGTGAGCATCGCCCAGCCCTCCCTCCAGGCCTCCCTGCTCCCCTAGTTGGGAGGCCTATTTTGGGAACAAGAGTGGCCAGCCTGTGGCTTCTCAGGCAGGCCTGACCCAAGAGGGAGGAGAGCATGGGGACGGGTTGCACAGGGGCGGGAGAGCCGGTGACTCCTCCCTTTTTCAGTGGCTGCCGTGTGAGACCCCTGGCTGGGGTTGAGGCTTGGGTACTCATTTGTGTAGGTCTGTTTCTGTCACTGTTTGGGGCACAGAGGGCCCGGAGGAATATGTGCTTATGTCTACACCCTGTGTTCCTCCAATCAGCAGTTTGGGTAGAGGGTGTTGTCTGACTCCATTCCAGCCACACCTGTTCTTGGTTTGTGTATGCGTGTGTGTGCACCCACATATAAGTGTGTGTATGTGTGCTCATATGTGTCCCTAAACCAGACATCTAACTTCTCTCAGGCCCACTAGCATGGGCCTCTTGTCACTCACTTGCCTAATGTTGTCTTGTTATGAAAGATGTCATCCAGGGGAGGGCCAAAGGAGGGGCACTGTCCCCTTTTCTCACAGCTTTCAGGAAAGGAGATGGGGTGGCCTGTGGGGATGGGGCTCCTGGCTCAGTCTCACCCCAGCAGCGTTATACAGGACCCCCCGAGTCTTCAGGAGGGGGGGTCTGTTGCCATGGTGGCCTGTGTGCAGAGAATTCCTTCAGGGTGAAGTGGGAGATATTTATACCCAGGGTCAGGGAGAGAGCGGGCAGGCAGCCGAGGGAAAGAGAGCAGGGACCGTCAGGGTCCAGATAGACCACTGGTTGAGGTGTATAGGGGCAGGTAGGCCCTGGCGTGTCCTGCTGTCTGTTTCCACCTGTGTTCAGAGGCAGCTTGCTTCCCTTACACGGGTAGGTTTGGGGACTCTGGGACCAACAGTTGGTGGGGGTGGCCGGCAGGAGGTTGCCCGAGGGCTGTGTGTCTCCCCACCCTGCCTTGATGTTGTGTGTGCTGTGTGGCCTGTCTCCTGATCCCCATATGGAGTTGTTTCAGTGACATGATTCCTGTGAAGCTGGGGAGCCCCTGCTCCTCTGGCAACTAAGTTGAATGGCTGACACTCCTCCCTCAAGTCCTTCGGCTGTCCTTGACCTAACCCTGTGGGTCCAGGCCCTTCCTAGGAGGGGAGGCGAGCAGGGGAGAGGGCATTTCTTGACCCTGGCTGACTCCTTAGGGCAATGGCATCTCCCAGCCACATCCTGGCTCTCTGCGTGTGTCTCCTCAGCATGGCCAGTGCAGGTGAGTCCAAAGGAGATGCCCTCTGCCTCAGCCCTGTGGGTGTCAGAGGGAGGAGAAGGCCCCTGAGAAAACCAGGTGTGAGACCCCAAACTAAAGGAATCCTGTAACTGGAAATCAAGCATCACCACAGAGGCTCTGGTCATGGCTGGTGTTTGGGGGAGAGAGGAGGATACCCGAGTTACACAGAACAGGGAGTGGATAGAAGCTGGGTCTCTGGTTGACGGAAGCATGAACAACCTGTAAGGTATCAGGGTACTGGGTCACCGCAGGAGGTTGCTAGGATACAGAATAGACTGGCAGTCTGTCTGTTGTCCTGTAGCACCCAAACTCCCAGCCCAAAAAGGTCAGTAGAGCCCCCCAAAGGGTCCTGCTATGCTTCTCACTGTCACCAACCCCAAGAGATACTCAAACATTCATTTTTATTTTTATTTCTAGAAGGTCCACAGGAACCGGATCCATTCACCTATGGTGAGGAAAGCTACTATGGGGTTTGGAGAGAGAGACTGGGTGTTTCCATTCTCTCTCTCTCTCTCTCTCTCTCTCTCTCTCTCTCTCTCATTCTTCACTTTCTCCTGCCCTGCTTGTCTTAGACTCCTTTGCCTGCCTTTTGATCTCCTTGTCTCATTTGTACTGGTTTCTCAGTATCAGCGGCCCCATCCCCTACTGCCTCCACTTTTCGTGGTACCCTCCTCTCCAACCTTCCCTTTTCCGGCTACCCCCCTTCTTCCTCTCTCCCTCTCTCCCTCTTTCCTCTGCCCTGCCCTCTCCTCTCACACGTCTGTCCTTCCCTTCCCCTCCTCTCTTCCCCTTTGCCTTGCATACTCTTCCCCGTTGGTCCCCTCTTCCTCTACAGTCATTCTCCTCGGGGCTATCCACAGATTACCACACACTGAGGATTGGCGGCCTCACCATCGCTGGGATCCTCTTCATCCTGGGCATCCTTATCATCCTTAGTGAGTGTCTGCACCTGCCTTCTCAACCCCGCCTCCAGACTTCCCTCCCCAAGCCCGCTCCCGACAACGCACACAACTTGCCCTACCCACTCAGGCTCAGCCTTCAACCACATCTCTCACATCCCACCCCGACTCCAGCTTCGCCCCACACAGACCACACCCCACATTAAGCCACGCCCCTCGTCTCCCACCCCATCCATCCAGACCACGCCCCCACACCCTACCCTTCCTCCAGCCCCGCCCCACGCCCCACCCCCGCGGTCTCCCGAGTTTGGAGGAGAGCCTGGGGATGCGGGAGCACGAGGAAAGCTCAGCCTATACCCTCCCACTCCACAGGCAAGAGATGTCGGTGCAAATTCAACCAACAGCAGAGGTGAGTGCTCCCTCGGGGCCTTCCTCGCTCCTTCCGCAGTGAAGAGGAGGTTGGGGAGAGTCGGCAAGCGCACCCATCCTGCAGTCAAACACGAACCACGTATTAAGCGCTTAGCGTGTGCCAAATTCCAAGTCAAGCTCCTAGACCCAAGCGATGGTCAAGCCCTCTCTTTACTTGGCCCAGTTCCCAGCCAGTGGGGGCGCTGGGCTCCCACCAGCACGGCAGACGGAAACTCAGGCATAGTGAAGCGAAGCTGGGCAGGAGCTGCCTGTGCTGAAATGAGATCACCTCACAGGGCGGCCCAGTTTAGCTCCAGTCCCCATCCTCGCGCAGGATCCCTCTCGAAATAAACCTTTAAAGCGCAGGCAACGTAGGCATGCCTTCTGCGTGCTAAGACGATCACAGATGCCTCCATACCACCCTCTGGCATGCATGAGTGCACACCACACGCCAGGTGCCACTTCCTTCCCTGTTATCTACCCCTCACCCCACCTGGATGAGGTGGGTACCACCATCAATCCCGTTTTGCAGATGAGGAAACTGAGGCACGGGAGGTAAGGTGACTTAGGGTCATTCACTGGACCCAAGTACCATCAGGGCGGTCTCTCAAGACCAGACCCTGTAACTGTCCCTCTCCCCAACAATGTTAAGTCCCTTCCCCAACATCCCGGAGGCCTTCACCATGGCCGGCTGGGAGCACCTCATGCCTCACCCAGAAACAGCAGCAGAGGCTTCTTGATTTGGATGGACCGTGCCCATATCCAAGTCCCCGGTGCGGCTTGGGAAATAAGGCCTGCACTGGGGGCTTCTCGGAAGTGACAGATTATCCTGGTCCATCCGAATTCTTCTGCTTGTCCCTTCCCAGAACTGGGGAACCCGACGAAGAGGAGGGAACTTTCCGCAGCTCCATCCGCCGTGAGTTCGTGGACACTGCGGGGGGTTTGCGGGGCAGCTGTTTCCAAGAACCCCTCTTCCTGGGCGCGCAGCACGATGGGTTTGGCGGGGAGTTACCCCGGATTGCCAATCCCCCCTCACCCTGAACTCTGTGTCCCCCTCAGGTCTGTCCACCCGCAGGCGGTAGAACCTCCACCTGGCTCCGGAAAACTCAGCCAGGTCCTGCAGCTGATGGACTGAGCTGGGAGGGAGGGAGGCAGAGGGGCACAGTTCCAGGGTGGGAAGAGTGGCTAGGAGAGCTCGGGGTCTCTGCTTGCCATTCACTCCCTTCACCCCCACAGGACTCCCTTGACACCTGACTCCTCTCCCAACCCAGCTGCTTGCCCGTGGCCACCTCCAGTGTCCCTTGCCTCAGCCCTGCCTCTCGGACACCCCTTACTGCTAAGACCGCCAATAAAACTCGGTTTTTCCTCTTGATAGCTTTTGGTTGATCTCAGTGCCTCTCGTGCGAAAACCCCGGAGCCCCCTTGGCCCCGGCAGGGGGCGCCCCCACCCTTGGGAAAGGGGCGGGGACGTCAGCAGTGGGCGGGGGCGGGGGCGGGGGGATGGCCTGGACGGGGGAGGGCTCTCCGGGCCCCCATTGGCTACAGGCCCCCCGCCCTACCAGGGCTCCCCCACCTTACCCCCCCACATCAGTCTGTCCTGCTTCCAGCTGCTGCAGCCGCGCCTTTGCTGCCTCAGCATTCAGCAGCCCCCTGCTCCGGCTCAGCATGGCCACCCCAACACAGAGCCCCACAAAAGGTGAGCGTCGCCTAGGGAATGGGTGCTAGTATGGAGGTGGGGGGAGACTCTGGATCTAAAAGCTTAGAGGGGACAGAATGTGTTGTTAATCCCATACTGAAAGGAAGAGGAAGGGGAAATGTCTGCCCCTATCATGGGCAGAAGCCCAAGAGCACATTCCTTGCCGCCCCTTGGGGTTTCTTGGGCACCCTGTACAGGACCTATGATTAGAGAGTGACAGTCCCAAGAGAAAGGATGCTCGGACAGGTTGCTATGGCAACCGGGTGCCTGGTCCAGCACAGCGGTGGAAGCTAAAAGGAAGAGATGGGAATTTAAGGGTGGGAGCTGATGGATCCTGCCTGCAGCCAGAGAGGTTCTGGAAGACTTCAGCACCCTGAGGTGGGCCAGTTAAAGGGGTCATTATCCCATGACTGCCTAGTATAGTGTGGTTATTTCCTGAACTCCCTGACAGGCAAATGCTATAAGACCAGAGGAACTGTTGAAGGGGGAAGAGGGTGGTAGTGGTGTGGCAAGAGATGAGCTAAGAAAGCTTGAAAGAGATAGAGACCAAGAAAAACAGGACAGCCAGAGGCACAAAAACCCAGGTGACAGTCTCAGAGATGCAGAGTTGGGAGGAGACAGAGAGATAGAGAGACAGACAGAAAGGAAGAGAGGCCAATTTTCAGACGTAGAGACACTGAGGAATATAGACAAGTATGGAGGGAGGGGGAACGGGTGGGGCTGCTGCACTGCAGTGAACGCGCGCAGGGTGGGAAAGGAATGTCAGGGAACCCCCCCTTCCCAGCCCACATGTACTTTGGCTTCATCTTGGAGACACACTTGTCTCCCCACATTCAGTCGCACTGAATTTGCTCTTAGCACCCATTAACCCA
Source organism: Microtus ochrogaster (assembly GCF_000317375.1). Lineage (NCBI taxonomy): Eukaryota > Metazoa > Chordata > Mammalia > Rodentia > Cricetidae > Microtus > Microtus ochrogaster. The sequence goes on from NC_022030.1 coordinate 21,396,906, forward strand.
GATCTGCGTGCACCGGCTTAAACATTCTCCGGCTCCAGTGGCTTCCTGATCTCTCCCTGCAGAGGAGCTAGTGTTAGGATGCCTGAACCCGACTGGGGGTAAGGCAGAGTATCCGGGAGCTAATAGCGGTAGAGGGAACCCCAATTCCACTCTCATGGCACCTTCCCTAACCTCTTTCCCAGCAGGCAGAGGGTGGGTGGGAGGTTGGCTGCTGTGCAGAGCCCCAGCTGCAGAATTCCGGGCAGGGCGGGGGTGAGGGGCTGCAGAGGCTGGGAGCCACCCCAGGGAGAGGTGGGCAGGATTGAGCCAGCAGGTCTGGCGGGAGCCCAGGTTTCCTTTTTCGCAGAGGTGGTGGTTAGCAGGATCGATGGCAGCAGACGGATAGAGGTGGGAGGGCAGATGCCTCGCCAATCCCCTTCTCCCTATCACAGCCTGATAGGGGACCGCAGGACTTGGGAAACCCCGGGGGAGGAAAAGCTCCGGTGCATTTTTCGCAGGCAGCTTACGGAAACAAATTAATGAATTGTTGAGGGAGGGAAGGGAGATGCGGTTCTTGCCAGAGAACAAGAGGGAGAATCAGAGATGTGCAGAACGGGCGGCGATATGGACACACCTGAGTCTAGGTCCCTATTTTTGGGAGCAAAGACACTCAGCTTGGCCAGAAGCCAGGTCTTCAGGGGTAAAGGGCGGAGGTAAGATTGACCCAGCCACCAGACCTCACACAGAACCCCACCCAGACAAAAGTGCCAGGACCCCAATCACCTCGCAAGATGCCCTGGTTACCATAGCAACCACCTTTTTCTTGATCTCTCCCTGGCAACTGGCCAAGAGTAGTGAACATCGCTTCTCCTGCCTCTTGGCTCCACCCTTAACCCAACCACACCCTGAAGACTGGAACTGCTGTGGTCAGGGACCCGCAGGGGATCTTTGGAGGAGCCCAGGAAGATGTTGGGATAGGCAGGCACCTGGAGAAGGGATGTATGGGAAACCAGGAGATGGAAAGATCCTCAGCCTTTGATGCAATCACCTGCAGGCTCGGAGGTCCTCTCAGCACTCATTTACTCATACATTAATTCCAGAAAACTTCTCGAAACCAGACTGAACTGCAGAGACCGACTGCCCAATCTGTGCTGAAGCTAAAATGCAGCCCAGTGGTCCCAGCTGTATGCATCTGACTTTCGCCCTATTAGAACGTTCCTTCTATTGCTGTTTATTTAAGATTTTTTTCCTTCAAAGAATTAACTTCTTAAAAAACAATCGTCAGTGGGCTTTATTTCTTTTTGTCACCACCACAAATGGAAAATTTGTACTATTTGTTTTTTCTATTGCCCTGAAAGATAGGAGGCAGGTGTGGTGGTGCATGCTGAACATCTCAGCATCCTGAAGGTAGAAGCAGGAGGAATATGAGCTTAGGACTATCCTGGACTACATAGTGAGATCCTGTCCAAAAAAGGCAAAACTAAACCACATTTACCAAACAACAATTCAGTTTGCTAAATTCAAATGCTAAAGATAAGATACGTAGGCACCAAGCCAGGACTTCTTTAGAGGGGGAACAGAGACCTGGGAAGGATACACCAGATAAACCAGCTCTATCGGTCAGTTTTAGGCTCCAGGTAGTACTGGTAACACATAGTACCAAAAGTCTCAGTGGAGGAAGGCCACTAGGAAGCATTGCTAACTTGTGGACGTGTAGACTGAGGCAGGAGGTCTCCACACCCCAGAGTCAACTAAAGCACTCATCATCTTGAGTATTCATTGGTCGGCTTTAAAGACACAGCCCTTCCCAGTTCCAGGAGAACCCAGAAAGGGGGAGAGAAATACCAGTGTCATCGCCGCCCCCTTTCACAAGCTGCAGAATTTGCTGGAGACAGGGCAGAGTGTGGTGAAAGTTGCAGGGAGAAGCTGACAGCTATAGGGTGGACATCTTTTAATTTAAGCTTTACAGACAGGGTTTCACGATGTGGCCTCAGCTTGTCTGGAACTCACTATGTAGACCAGGCTGGCCTTAGACTTTCAGAGATCCACCTTCCTCTGCCTCCTGAGCATTGGGATTAAAGATGTATGCTACCATGACTGTTCAGGGTAGACATCTTACACTGGAAGGATGTCTGAGCTCCCTCTCTACGTGGCAGGGTCTCCTTGTAGCCCAGGCTGCCTTTGATGTCTCTATCCTGTCTCATTCTTCCAAGTGCTGGGGTATGGGTGTGGACCACCATGCCCTCCTCTCCAAGCCTGCTGGAAGGGGTTTAGGGCAAATGCAAGAGACTGAAAAAGGCACACACATGCACAACACACATGCACACACATGTGTGTGCACTATCTGAGGTTGGAGGAACCCAACCTCCAAGACCTAAGGGCCTTCTGTTTCATGTGGTGGAAAAGATCCATTTATGGAAGAGCACAAAGTTACCACAAGATTGATCTCAACTCCCCAAACTGCTGGTATCTTAGGTGACAGATATGTCAGCACTGGTTGCCCATATGGGCTTTGGTGACAGCCTAAGCCAATGGGAGAGCCCTGAAGGGAGCAGCCTCACAACCTCAGGGACCCTGGGATGACTGGGAGGGTTGAGGGAGTCCTCAAGGAAAGCCAATGCATCCATCTGGTGGTCCTCTTGTGGGACTGGACTCTGATGGGTCCAGCGGGTGCAAGTGTGCATGCATGTGTATGCATGCATGTGTGCATGTGTGACTGTTCGTGAGTGCAAGTGTGTGCATATGTATGTGCGTATGTATGTGTGTGAATGTGCGTGTGTGCATATGTATGTGTGTGCATATGTATGTGTGTGCATATGTATGTGTGTGCATGTATGCATATGTATGTGTGTGTATGTATGCATGTATGTGCACATGCGTGTGTGTTTCACAGAATAAGTGAGGGGTCTAGGACCAGACTGTGATGCACAGCTGGGCAGGTGGTACACTGTACAGGGTGTGGCACTGACAGAGTGACTGGGTCTGGAGAGCATCCATGTGTCTACTGAGAGGCGGTATCATCCACAATCGAGAGGCTTTCTACTCCAAGTCCCGTAAAGAAACAGCTTGCCCATCTTAGTCCTCAAAGATGTCCAGCAAGCCAGCACTGAAACATGTCTCCCCCTGTTCTCTGTCTTCTTCCCCACAGTTCCTGAAGAACCAGATCCATTTTACTATGGTGAGTGTTGGATCTTGTGCTGGGAAGCTTCAGCAGGGACTGCAGGACATGGATCATCAGCTGTGTGGTCATGTGGCTATGGCTCACTGAAGGGGTCTGTGGAGGGCAGAGCCAGGTTGAGGAAGGGAGGTGGTCTTCTACCCGTCCAGCCCCCGATGGGGACTGTGAGCCTTGTAAAGCCTGTTTTCTCTTGGGTTCGGGGCAGAGATTAACTGGGGTCAGCAAGCACCCACCTGCCTGTTTGTAGACTAGGAAAAGACCTGGAAAGGGCAAAGGAATCCTTGTATCAGTGCTAGATGAACTTCATCAGTTGAAGGAGGCTGCTGCCTGCCTCAATAGCAAACAATACTCAGCGCCTCCCTGGATTATGGGCTCCTGAGCTGAAATAAGCAGAGGGGCCACTTGTGAAGAGCTCTGAGGTTTGAGTCTTAATTTATCCTTTTCTAGCTGTGTGGACGAGGGCAAGCAACTTTTCCTCTCTGGACCCTCCTATAAATAAGGTGCAGTATGGTTCCCACTTATGAGGACCATGGGAAGAGTTACCATAAAGACACCTTTCTCTCATCCCTAAGACTCTGAAGTCCTGGCTCTGGCAGATCAGAGATCTAGCCTGAATTCCCCTCATTTTGTCTCCTGATCCCCTCCATCTTTACTCATGAATACAGACTCCCTCGTAGGCCAAGGTCCTTACTAGTAACCTCAGGGCCTTTGGACTTACTGTTTCTTCTGCCAGTAACATGACCCCTCCCCCTCCCCCACACAGTGAGCTAAGGCTCCTCTCCTTGCTGGCCTCGGATCAGATATTGACTGCTCCCTAGGAGGCTGTCCCGAGTCCCCAGCAGGAGCAGCCACGCCACACCCTGCCGTGACTTGGGGATTTGTGTGTGGCTTTGTGTCTGTTAGCATTTTTTGTTGGTTGCTGAATGCTTGATCACAGCATCGGAGCCAGCTGCTGAAGGGTAGATGCAGGGGGTACATGGCAGGTGCTCCCCCATCCCCTCCCTGAGAAGCCTGTGTGCGCTGGGTGGGTGCTAGGGCCCTTACCTGGCTCTGGAGACACCATGGGGCCCTGGCAGCCTCCTGCTCACCTACTTACCAGACATGTATAACAGACAAGAACAATTCTTCCCAGCATTCAGGAGGCTGAGGTAGAGAGATTGTGAGTTTGAGATCAGTCTGCACTATGCAGTGAGACCCAGTCTCCAAGGAATAAATTCTTTTTTTTGGGGGGGGGGGGTTTCGAGACAGGGTTTCTCTGTGGTTTTGGAGCCTGTCCTGGGACTAGCTCTTGTAGACCAGGCTGGTCTCGAACTCACAGAAATCCGCCTGCCTCTGCCTCCCAAGTGCTGGGATTAAAGGCGTGCGCCACCACCACCCGGCAAGGAATAAATTCTTATGAAAGAAATTCAAAGAGGGAGTGGGGTTAAAGAGAGCTGGGACCTCATGAGACCATGAGGCTTTTAAATGGGACATTTCAACTAAACCCACAGGTTGGTGAGGAAGTCAAGTGCATGAAGCCTTCAGATAGAGGAAGCAAGGTGGTGCAAAGGTCCTGAGGCAGGATGGCATGCTCTAGGATTAGGGGGTTTATACAGCTAAGCAGAGGACTGATGAGAAGATGGGGGCGGTGAATCCTGAGTAGAATCAGGGCTAGGTCATCCACATCAGTGCTAGATGAACTGTGTTAGTCAGGCGAGGCTGCTGCCTGCCTCAGTAACAAATAGTACTCAACATCTCCATGGGTTAGGACCAGAACTATGAGCTCATGCCCTGAAATAATCAGAGAAGCATCTTGGGAAGAGTCGTAAGACAACTCTGAGGTTTGAATCTTGCCTTACATTGGTTTTTGATTGGAAAACTGAGGGGGGGGGGCATTTGGGAGGCCTCTGCAGGCCCCTGGTCTGACTGGGAGTAATAAGGTTCTTGTTGCTGCGGGAGGGAGAGTGGAGGCAGGGAAGCAAGACCATAGAGATGTCTGCTGGGATAGTCTAGTTCCTGACCATGGAGGACAGGACGAAGATGAGGACCCGAGAAGGGGCAGCTGATGGAGCTGAGTATCTAGTGTGGGAATCCCGAAGGGCAGCATTGGGAAAGAGGGTAGAGGGTAGAGAGACACAAAGGTCTTAGGCTGGCTCAGGCAATTTGGGTCCTCCCCCAGTCCCTGGTGGAGTTGGTGGGCTCAGCGGGCAGCTTTCCTGTCCTGTTGGGCCACTGACCTGAGCCTCAGGCTGGGCTGAGAGCTGCCGTGCCCTGAGGTACCCCTGTCTCCCTTAGACTATGCCACCGTGCAGACTGTGGGGATGACCCTGGCCACTATCATGTTCGTGCTGGGGATCATCATCATCCTCAGTAAGTGCTCCCCACTTGTGGGGTGTGTCCCCACCTTAGAGGCTCTCCTGCCCACCCCGACCCTATCCCCACGTGCAAAGGTTCCTCTCTTCAATCTTTGAGGGTTCCCTGCTGGGCCCCACCCTCCCCATCCTTACCTGTGAAGGTCCCCTGCTTGCCCTGCCCTGTCTCTTCCTACCTTACCCGCATTGTTCCCTGCTATTTCTTTCCTAACAGGCAAGAAGGTGAAGTGCAGGAAGGCCGACTCCAGGTCTGAGAGGTGGGGCAGCCTGGGGAACTGGGATGGACACCCCTAACATAGGGCCCAGGGAGCCTAGCCACCCTCCTAAACTTCCTTCTCCTCTCTCTCTCCACAGCCCAACGTGCAAATCCTGTAAGTCGGAACTGCCCTCCTCAGGTGAGCATGGCTTTGGAGGGCACTAACAGGATCCTTAGAAGGCTACCTGGGAGGACCAGAGCCAAGCGCCCCACCAGGCCGCAGCTGATTCTAGGTTCTTTCGGGGGGGGGGACAAAGCTGCAGAGGGGGGATTCCAGCAGTATCTCAAGGAGGTCCCAAGGAAATGCAAAAGTCAGAAAGCTTGGTGGGTGGGGTATAGCTAGGGAAGTCTGCAAGGATGGAAGCATCCAGCTAGTGCCTGGGAAAGCCACACAGGCACCTCTACCTTTCCAGTGAGCCCGTGGGAAGAGGAAGGGCACGAGAGAGAGGAGAGGGAAGGAAGAGAGACTGGGCTTCTGAGTAAAGGCAATCAGAAGAAGCATAGGATACAGATTTAGCCTGGCAGTGGTGCCACAGGCCTTTAATCCCAGCCCTCAGGAAGCAGAGGCAGGTGGATCTCTGTGAGTTCAAGGCCAGCCTGGTGTACGAAGTGATTTCCAGGACAGGCTCCAAAGCTACATTGAGAAACCCTGTCTCAAAAAAACAAAAGAAAAAAAAAAAAAGAAATACAGATTTAAAGATGGAGGAAAAGCAAGAATGGTGGTATATACCTTTAATCCTAGTGCCTGGGTGGGGAGCAAGGAGGGTGCATCTCTGTGAATCCCAGGCCAGCCAGGGCTGCGGAGTGAGACCCTGCCTCGTAAAAACAAAACAAACAACAGCGACACCAAAATGACAACAACACAAAAGATGAGGTTTAGAAGGGCATGCTGCTGGGAATGCTGGCCTCCATGCGTGAGGCCCTGGGTCTAATGCCAAGCACTGCCTCAACTGGGCGCAGCGCCTGTTCAAGAGACTCAGGAAGAGTTTGAGGCCATTCCCGGTAATAGAGAAGGCTAGAGGGCAGCCTGGGCTACACGAGACTGTGTCTCAAAAACAAGAAAAAGCAAAAAAGATTCCAACTGGAAGGAAGTGAGGGAAGAGGAAGCCGGTGTGGAGGAGAGGAGAGGAGGACATGGAGAGTCAGTGCAGGGGACAGGAAGATGATAAAGATGGGCTGGAAGGTGATGGGGGTGACTGCGGAGGGGGGAGGGGAAGGGAGGCTGCAGACAGTGAGCAGTTCAGAGGGAGGCTTTGGGGTGTTTGTTAGCAGAATTACCTCCTTTCTAAGGACTTTAGAGGAGTAACAAAATATCAGAGGCAGGACTCTCCACCTCTTACAGTGTCTACTTAGCCCTGGCTATCCAAGAACTCACTGTGTAGCCCAGGCCAACCTCAAACTTACAGCAGTCCTCCTGCCTCAGCCTCCCAAGTGCTGGGGTTGCAGGTGTGAGCCACTAGGCCAACTTCCCATCATCTCCAGACAAAGGGCGGTGGTCTGAGGAGTTAGGTTACTCGGGGGAGGCTGGGGGAGAAATTAGATCTTGTTTCATGTCTTCCTAATGAGAGTAAGAAACATCAGCCGTGTCTCTGTGGTGCTGGGGCAGGAGTTTGGCCCAGCCTTAGCTGAGGCAGGAGAACAAAGATGACCTGTCCTGGAAGGGAAGTGGAGGCCTGGAGGATGCCTGCTGGATGTTCGGGTTCTCTAGAGCCTGTGTATAAAAAGGAGCTTGTGGGTGTAGTGTGAGGTGGGGCCTCTTTCTGCCAAGGAGATTTTAAGCCCCCAGGAATACCCAGCTCAGCCGTAGGTGTCAATCACAGCTAGGTTCCCTTACTCTGTGACCCGGGATGGAGCAGACAGCAGCAATGAAGATGTCCCCATAGTGACGAGATATCAGGGAATGGGAAGATATGTGGGTTCCCCAAGCCTAGCCAGAGAAGAGACCGTCCCTAGACTCTGGTTCTTTCCCTCACTTGGGTCACTAACGTGGATTCTCTTCTGTTCCCAGCACCTGGAGGTGGTGGCGTGTAGGACCTTCTGCAGATCTCCACTGCTGTCCCTGGCCGGAGCGCAGGAGCCCGAGAACCGGGTGAAGGCGGTGGGGACCCAGCCTGGCGCCGGGGAGTATGCCCCCAATGAGCCGCCACACCCACCCCAAGGCAGGAGCCACTGCACCCCGCTGTCCTTCCCCAGGCCTTGGCAACGACGATCCCCCAAAGAGCCCATTTGCTCCCCAGACCCAGAGACTCAGGCCTCCAGCTCCTGGGATCCAGGAGTCTGTCCCCAGTTCCCTGGGATCCTCATTTCCCTTCCTCCTGCATTTCCTGGTCTTCTCCAGGACCTTCCCGGCTGTCCCCTCAGGGTCCACGTGTTAAGCTTAATAAATGTGCATTCGTTTTCCCCCGTTCTGTCTGTGTGCTGTCATCTGTGGGCACCCAAGGACTGGGTGGGAGGCTGAGGTGGTTGTGCTGTTTCTTCCTTCCTCCTCTTCTTTTCCTCCTTCTTCTCCTCAAGAGCCTCCTCGTCTCGCCACATCCTTTCCTCCAGACCTTCCCAAGGGGCCTTCCCTTCTCTTCACCCTTGTTCCCATCTGTGTCCCCCAGACCCTCCAGTGGAGGCCACCGCCCTCAGTCCCCCATCACCCTCCACCGCTCCTGCTCCCACCCCTGCCTGTGGAGCCTGGAAGCCAGAGAGGAAATGACTGAGCTGCTCTGGTCCCCGCCCGCTCTTGCCCGCGCCCCTGGCCACACCCTCCGCCCCGAGGCAGCTCCCACGCGGGACTCTCATACTCCAGGCTAGAGACCCTGGGCTCCGACGTAAGTCCCTTCTTTGCTCTACCCTGTTGCTGAGGGCCACTCATGCAGGTGGGAAACAGCTTAGGGGTCGTGGGGGGGGGCCTCGATGCCTCTTTGCCTCGCATTCACCCTGGTTCCTCTGTGGGCACACCTCCTGCCTCAGTCTCCCCAGAGCGGAGTCTTGGTCCCGGGTAGACCGGTCCCTCAGAGATATTCTCAGCATGGGTGCGGTAGCTCCTGCAAGGCAGCATGACACCAGCTCACTTTTTCCTCTGAGTGCAGCCTTGCATTAGTCACCCTTCCTCTTCCCCTCCGGGCCCCACTGCTCTGGGCTCCGGTCCCCGAGGGAACAGACACAGCGAGGCCCCTGGCTTCCTTTGCCAGGGAACCACCGGCGAGGAGGCTGAGCTCCAGCTGCAGGAGCAGGGAGCGGCTTCTCGGCCTCAGGGTGTCAGGAGACCAGGCTCAGCGGACGCTTCTGGTTTTCTTTGGGGATCAGCTTTTGGAAGAAGGGGATGGTGGCTTGGGGCTCTAGCAAGCATCCCTTCCCAGAGGCAGGTACCAGAGGGTCCTTGAGGCCGGGGGTGAGGGGGAGCCGGACTGCTCCACGGAGGGGTTGAGGCTGCCGAGGGACCATGCCTCACTCTCCTTCGCCTCCACTCACCCACAGATGTCACCGTCCAGTTGTTTGTGTCTGCTCACCTTTGTCGCCCTGATTCTGCCCAGCAGAGGTAAGACGGCCCCCACCCCCAACCTCAGTGGGCAGCTAGGTACGGGTAACTGAAGCTAAATGCTCAGTTCCATCTTCTCATGCCCCTGGCCCGCAGTGAGCTGGCACCAGGAAGTGGGGGTGGTGAGGCGGGTTGAACCCTCTTCAGACACTTCACACCTCTGGTGCCTGTTTCCAGAGAGTCTGGCTGGAGCCTGCCTTGCTGAGCGCCCTCCCTTTCACCTCTGAGAAGGACTTGTTGAGTTTGACTTGGCTGACAGATTGGTGTCAGTTTTCTCCTCGGCAGCCAGGAAACCCCAGGCTCCCAGGAAAGCAGAACTGTCGGGGTTTTCTGAGACAACAGTCAGGCAAAGGGGTCCAGGTGGGGCTACTGGACAGAGTAGGAGACCCTGAGCCTCACCTGGAAAGCTCTTGTCAGAAGGGTCAGGCCAGGTGGCACTTGCCAATGTGTCTGACGCCTTAGCTCACTTATGCTTAGTTAGGTCCATTCTACATGGCGACATGATCATTGTATGGCTGGGAAGCTGACGCTCAGTGAGCAAGTGTGGGGATATGGGAAGAGGCAGGAGCTGCCTGAGACACACTGGCAGGCTGGGTTGCGGTGAAGTCAATGAGAAGAGGTGGTGGGCCTGGAAGCAGGAGAATTTGGGGACCAGGTGAACATTTTGGCTTTCCCTAGAGTGAGGTGCAGCTGACCTGGGCTCTGAGCCTTCAGGATCTGTCCTGATTTGGGTGTCCTCACAGGTTCCTTCTGGCTACCGGAGGTCAGAGAGAGGCTTCTGGGCACCCCGGTGGGAGGTGACAGGATCTAGGTGAGGAGCTGCCTACAGGGCAGGGGCCACAGTCAGTTACTATTTCACACTTTTCAGATGAGGCACAGGGGCTGGGGTGGGGGGGCTTCAGTGGTTCAGGACACACAGCAAGGAGGAGGTGGCTGGGAGCAGAATCTGAAGCCATGGATGGCCCTGGCTGGCTCTACCACTGGGCCTCTCCACGAGGCTATCCTGCACGGATGTGCAAAGGCCAGGCTTAATGCATTCTTAGGATCATGGAGTCACCCAGCAAGGCTGGTTCCCCTGGGAGTCAGGACCTTCAGAACTACCAGGAGACTTCAGAAGGTCAGGCACGGTGGTCCAGAGGGGAGTATGAGGCCCCTTCTGACGGTTCAGCCTTGGTTCCTCAGGACAGACGCCAGCAAAGGAAACACCAGGTTCTGGAATGGACCAGACTTCCGCGAATACTCCAGTCCCAGGTAAGGAAAGTGATACAGGTCTGTAAAATTCTCACTGCGGGTAACAACGCCACTGCACTCGGACCAAACAGGGAAATTTACAGTCATGTAACTGAAAAAGATTTAAAAAAAAAAAAGTCAGGGATTGAGCTTCAGGCATGGCCTGAAGTAGCTTAAATGCTACGGTCAGGGACCTAACAACCAATTCTTGCTTCTGGGTCCTCTGTTTTGGGTCCATCCTTAGTCAGCTTCTCATCTAGAAGAATCTAAAGCCGGCAGGGGGCAGGGGGGCATTTATATCCCAGGAAGAGGATGCTCCCAGGACGGCCCACCTCCTGAGTGCCCAGCCCGAGGGCTCTTACTAGAGCAGCTGATACTGGTTGGTGGTCAGGGAGGTTTGGGAAACTGGAGTCAAACCCTCTTTTCTGGGAAGGGTTTCTGAGTCTCGCTCACAGACTGGAGGCAGGGGAGACCTGGGCATCGTGTTCGAGTGCTTATCAAAGGCCCTCAATTCTTCTCATCACCTCACAATGGAGCTGAAGGCAGTCCAGGGAAAGGCTCGCCTCACAGACATAAGGACCCAAGTTCAATCCCCAGAACGCACTTGAAAGGCCAGGCCTAATGGCTACAAATCCCAAGGTGGACAGGTAGGGGCAGATAGATCCCTAAGGCTTCCCAGCCTAGCTTACCTGCTGAGTTCCGAGCCAATGAGAGAGCCTGTCTTAAAGAAGGTGGGTGGCTCTCATGGAAAGACGGTGGAGATTGCCTCTGCCCCCCCCCCCCTGCACGCATACACGCATTGAAAAAAAAAAAGATGGAGTTGCTATGGAAACATTCCAGTCTCCACCTGAGGAAACTCTCTGCTGCTCCCTTCCCACTTCTCTCTCTGACCCTGTTTTTACCTCAGTTCCAGATGAAACCAACCCAGAAGTCCAGCCTACCCCTCCCATTCCGATCGGGGACACTGATGGTGAGTGAGGTGGGAGGGGCCACGATGCACCCCTCCTCTGACATCTGAAGTTTCCTTGCTCACCAGCCACCACAGCTCTGGACCCTTGCCAGCTCCACTCCATGTTTATCTTGTCCTGAAACCACTACCTTGTAGCCCAGGGAGGCCCTGAACTCAGGGCAATCCTCCTTCCTCAGCCTCTGGAGTGCTGGCATGACAAGCTCCCTGTGCCTATTTGGCATCTGATTCCATTGATTTAAAAACAAAATATATATTTTTTTTAAAAATTGACCCATTTTCAAAGTTGAACACTCCCTCTTTACAGACACTTCCAGTGCCTGCTCTGCCGTGGCTTCCTCTCAGCTCTGTATCTCCCTAAAAGTTGGTTTTCAAGTAATTATTGTACTTTTTCTTGGAGTATAACATAATTTGGAGTGTTCTTTATCATTTCTTCAGTTAACAATTAATGATGTTGGAGACATGGCTCATTGGTAGAGCCCCTGCCTAGAATCCCAGAGTGAGGGGCTAGGGGTATGGCTCAGTGGTAGAGCCCCTGCCTAGAATCCCCCAGTGAGGGGCTGGGGTGTGGCTCAGTGGTAGAGCACCTGCCTAGAATCCCCCAGTGAGGGGCTGGGGTGTGGCTCAGTGGTAGAGCCCCTTCCTAGAATCCCCCAGTGAGGGGCTGGGGTGTGGCTCAGTGGTAGAGCCCCTTCCTAGAATCCCCCAGTGAGGGGCTAGGGGTGTGGCTCAGTGGTAGAGCCCCTGCCTAGAATCCCCCAGTGAGGGGCGGTGTGATAGCATGCCAGTCATGTATGAGGCTCTGAGTTCAATCCTTAGTATCCCCCCCCAAATTAAGTATAAATTGTTTTATGCCAGCACACAGAAAGTTGCAGCAAGAGGACAAAAACTTTAAGTCAGCCTGGGCTACAATGGTTTTGTTTTTAAAGAAGAGTTGTCCTGGTAGTAATATGGACACACATTTCACTATCCTGCAGTGGTCAAAGGGTCCCCACCCCATCAAAATAAAGGAACACCTGGTATTTTAGACTGTGTGTACTACAATGTGGAGGGAGCCCTGCTTGGCGGTTCTGTGGCCATCTCATCCCCTCACTTCTGTCCCTCCCATCCTTATCTTCTCACTGGAGTAGAAACCACACAAAGCCAGACAGCGGCCAAAACCGAGATCCAGCAACCAACAGGAATGGACACCATGAATCTGGCGACAAAGCCAGGGACACACATGAGCAGAGAGAAAGGTAGAGCCTTGGCTGACAGCAGCAGCCTCTAGGTTTTGTTTAATTTCCTCCGTTCTGGGTCAGCATTCCCCCGAGTGCCTTTCTTAAAGTACCTGCCTGGGAAATTGCTAATAAGCTCTGTGGGGGGGGGTGAGTTCATGCATGTGTGTGAGTGTGTCTGTGCATGAGTGTGTGCATGTGTGTGTGAGGGGGTGAGTGCATGCATGTGTTTGAGTGTGTCTGTGCATGTGTGTGCATGAGTGTGTGCCTGTATGTGTGAGAGGGGGGGTGAGTCCATGTGTGTGT
>NC_022030.1:21410015-21430976 GCF_000317375.1 Microtus ochrogaster
TGTGTTTGAGTGTGTCTGTGCATGTGTGTGCATGTATGTGTGAGGGTGTCTGTGTGAGAGAGAGGGGTTGAGTCCATGTGTGTGTATGAGTGTGTCTGTGCATGAGTGTGTGTGTGAGAGTGTGTCTCTCCGTGTGTGAGTGTGTGTATGAGTGTGTGAGTGTATATGAAGCTGTCCAGAGTTAAAGTTCAATGCCTCTGTGTGGAAGACCTTCTCAGATCCTTGAAAAGCCATTCTGTAGCAGGCAACTCTGCAATAGACAAGCTGCCTGGCTGTCTGTTTCCCTATTTCTGGGCTGGTTGGCACTGAGAAATGGAGTTGTGGGTTTCCTTTGAGTCTTTTTTTTTTCTGTTACAGCAGAATCTTTTCAGTTGCAAAATATCTCTCTTAAAAAAGATGTTATTGGCTCAATTTTGTAAAATCTGAAGATAAAGCATCAGGCACAGCTGGACCAGGAACTGTCAGTGTCTGAATTGCTACCCCTGGGTCTCTGCTGTCAACATTCTCTTTCCTTCTAGGTGGCAAAGATGTCCCATACTTGGGCAGCTAGGAGACACCTAACTCTTTCCCATAAGCCTGGAATTGACTCCTATTGACATGTTGAGATCACATGTCCTTGTTTGACCCAACGGAAGCCTGAAAAGTGGGCCTTCTGATTGGTCAATAATAGCAGGTGCCAGGAGAGCCCCCCCCCCCCCAGCTGAGACTGAGGCAGGAGATGATCTAATCCTCACGTGATGTCAGAACTCGGGAGGCAGAGGTGGAAGAGAGAGCGTGAGGCCAGCATGTTGGACCCTGTCTCCAAATTTTTTAATTAAATTAATATTAAAATGAGAATGCCCTGCTATTTTTAGTCCCAAATCAGAGGGAATGCTCACATTATCTTCAATAAGTATGTCTCCAAGACTGTGGGGACCAAGTCCATAAAATCCTGACTTCTGCGCTTGGGTTATGACTGGCGTTCAAGGAGAGGGGTACGCTTGGGGCTGAGCAGCTGGTCCTGCCTCGGGGTACCGGCAGATGCTTGCTGCCAGAATGTCGATGGGAGGTGCCTGGGCGCCGTCCCCCAGATGCACAGATGTAGCCCCGTTATTACATCCACACCCCTGTCTCTGCTCCTGCGGCCCCTCCTGCCTTGTCTTCTGACCGTTTTTTTTCTGCCTATCACCTGAAGGTACGATGGCACACCCTGAGATGGGGTCTCCAAGCCCAACCAAAGATGAAGTGTGGTACTACTCTTCCGATTCACACGGTTAGTACCTCCTTGTCCTGACCATTAACAGGTGTCCTTTAGTTTCTGCTCTGTGTGGGGAAGTCTGAAGGGCTCATGTCCTGGAGGAGGCTGACAGAGGGCAGGAAGGCGGTGATGTCTGACTGGACAGATGGCAGCATGTGCCTAAACGGCTGAACAAGCCAGGTCACCACCTCAGCGTGTTTGGGTGGCTGCTTTCTGAGCTCTGAATTCTGAAAATTGAAATTCAGGCTGGGTGTAGCTGGGTGGTTCTTCTGGCCGCTAGAGACTGGCTTACACACCTAAGATCACTCGTGGACCAGCAAGGACTCCATTTGGTAGTCCTGATTCTTCCCCTCCTGATCTCCACTTCCTGTCTACCAACCCCCAACGGAAGACATAGAAGCCATATGCCCAGGTCACCCATTCACCTGTGTACTCATCCCAGAGTCATGTGTGTGCCAGGCAGCCGCTAACAAGACAGACAGATATCTCTGCTGTTACTGGGCATGGTGGTGCAGCCCTGTAATCTTTACCTGGAAAGCAGGGAAGAAAGATGACTGCAAGTTTGAGGCCAGCCTGGATTACACAGCAAGTTCCACGACAGCCTGGGCTATATAGCGAGACCCCCCCTTGAAGCTGACACGTTAGTGGGAGAGGACAGCGTATAATAATTGGGGTTCTTATATATCGGGTAAGTTTTCATCTGTTATCAAGAAAAACAGAGTGAAATTGGGGATATGAGAATAGTCGGGAAGCGTCTCATACACAGCACCGAGGAAGGCTTCCTGGTGCAGGAAGTGTCAGAGAAGCCTTGCGGGTGTCTAGGGGAAGGCTGTTCCTATAAAGGACCTAAGGTGTGGGACGGTCTGCTTGGACTCAAGAGCAGGAAGGCCAGCGGATGCCAATAGTGAGGCAGAGTGAGTGGCGAAGGATCATGGGAGCCACATGGCATGTCACAGGGAGGATTTCCACTTTCGTTCTAAGGCCTTAGAGGCTGAGTCTCGGGTGTCCTCGCCCAGCTCTGACTCACATTTGTCTGTTCCCTCTAGCCTCGGATGAGAACAACCCCTTCTACTATGGTAAGTAGCCCCCTACCCCAAAGCGCATACCACTGGAGATAAGGGGAGGAGGGACAAAGACCTCCTGACCTGACACCTCCACTTCTGTCTCCACAGATGATTTCACTCTCAGGAAGCGGGGACTCCTGGTGGCAGCGGTGCTGTTCATCACCGGCATTATCATCCTCACCAGTGAGAGTGGGGCTTGGGCAGAAGGGGGACCTGGACTCGGGGCGGGGTGCTCTGGAGACTGAGGGTCAGGGTCTTAAAACCACCTTGGGCAAGGCTGTGCAAACTCAGGTCCCCCACAGCTGTGACTCAGCTCCTCGCCTGCCATGTGGGAGCTGGCGAGGCACCACAGGGCCGTTCTTCGGGTTGCAATGGGACTGAGTCAGCAGGGGACGCTGTTCCCAGGGCGCTGGTCGCTTCCCCTTACCATCTTAGTCTTTCTTGGCTTTTCATGGTGTCCGGATGAGAGAGGCAAAGGGACACAGAGAAGACACGCAGACTCAGCTGGCGGCTATGTCCACCACATTCTGCTTCACTGCAAGCCAAGGGCCGGCTTCGTTTGGGAGATGAGAAAACAGACTTTACTTTTTTCTTTTTGAACAGGGTCTCACTGTGCTGCCCAGGCTGGCCTCAAACTCACAAACTCGCCTTAACCTCCTGAGGGTTGAGATAGGTGTGTGTGCCACGCAGCTCAGCAGTTTTTGTTTGTTTTTTGAGTCAGGGTCTCATGTAGCCCAGGCTAGCTTTGACTTTTTTACGTAGCAAAAATGGCCTTGAACATCTTTTTTTTTTTAAAGGGGATGTTATTTTTGTTTTCAAATTATGTGTAAACCGGGCGGTGGTAGTGCACGCCTTTAATCCCAGTACTTGGGAGGCAGAGGCAGGCTGATCTCTGTGAGTTCGAGGCCAGCCTGGTCTATATTAGCTACTTTCAGGACAGGCTTGATAGCTACAGTGAAACCCTGTCTCGAAAAACAAAAAACAAACAAAAATTATGTGTATAGGTGTGTGTCTGTGTGCGTGTGTAAATGCCGATGCCCATGGCAGTCGAAAGAGAGTGTTGGATCCCCTAGAGCTGGAGTTGCAGGAGATGTAAGCCTCCCTATATGGGTATGGGTACTGGGAAACAAACTTGGATCCTCTCCCCCAAAAAGCGAAGTGGCTAACGAACTTCTGATCCTCCTGCCTCCACCTCCCAAGTGCTTAGATTATAGGCTCATAGGCACACTTGGTTAATGCCCCACTGGGGATCAAACCCATCACTTGAGTGTGCTGAGCAAGCTTTGTACCACCTAAGCCTCATCCCTGCCCCTCCCCCAGCCCCGCTCCCGCCCCACCCCCTCCCCCGACTTTATTCATCTCTGGAAGCTCTGCTGTGACCAAATACGGGGAGTGATATGTGGTAGTGCTTATTCTACTTTATAACTTAAGAAGGGACCCACGAGGCCTGGGAGCTATCAGTGGGTGAAGTGCTCATGAGAACCTGAATTCAGATGCCCAGCCCCTCCAGGGGAAGCAGCATGTGTCCGTGACACCCCCACCCCTTGCTGAAGAGCAAGAGCCAAGGAGCCTAGCTGAATCAGTGTGTGCCAGGTTCAGCAAAACACTCCGCCTTCAAAGAAAATAAAGTGAGCGTGATGGAGGACTCCAGGTCCACCTCTGGTGGGGGAGGGTGGGTAGCAGAAGAGGTCACGTGACAAGACAGGAAGTGAGAGAACAGGGAGGAGACCACAACTCCTTCTCCTGAGGATTAACTGACAGAGAATAAACCTATATCTTCCTGGGTGCCCATACCCTGCCTCCCAGACCGAGTACTGAGGACCCAGCTCTAAGAGGAGCGTTTGGAGGGACCTACCAAACCACTTGACACTTGGCGCAAGGCCTTGACAAGGCTGGCTTGCTCTGGGGGCTTCAGAGCTTGGTGGAGCTTGGAGGAACCCCTGTCGGTGAAGCAAGAGGTGGGAGTGAAATCAGGTTGTCCTGAGGACCAGGTGACAAAGCCTCCCTGGGTGGAAGGAGCAGCGTCTGCAGAGGTCCAGGGGCAGAACAGAGCTGGGCACTGAGGTAACAGTGAGACGAGGCCATGGTGACCCAGGCAGGGAGGGCAGGACAGGAGGCCAGAGGCAGGTGGGCTGCTGTATTCCCATGTGCCTGGGGCTTCTTAAAATCGCTACCCCATGCCCAGCTGACTCTGATCCAGGTCCCAGCCTCTCTCCTGTTCTTTGAACTCTGCCTTTCCACTCCCGCCTGCATTTATTTACTTCAGTGTGTGTGTGTGTGTGTGTGTGTGTGTGTGTGTGTGTGTGTGTGTGTGTAGTACACATATAGAGATCAGAGGGCAACTTTCCACTCCCGCCTGCATTTATTTACTTCAGTGTGTGTGTGTGTGTGTGTGTGTGTGTGTGTGTGTGTGTGTGTAGTATACATATAGAGATCAGAGGGCAACTTTCACAAGTTAGTTTTCTCTCTTTTTCTCTCTCTTAAAATGAAGATTAATCAGGTGGTGGCACACTCCTTTAATCCCAGCACTCGGGAGGCACAGGCAGGTGAATCTCTGAGTTTGAGGCCAGCCTGGTCTACAGAGTGAATTCCAGGACAGCCAGGGCTACAGAGGAAAAACCTATCTAAAAACAAAACAAACAAAAAACTACAAAGTTTTTTTTTTGTGTATATGGGCATTTTGTCTGTATGTATGTCTGCACACCAGAAGAGGGCATCGGATCCCAGGGGACCACAGGTATTGATGGTTGTGAGCCTTCATGTGGGTGCTAGGAATTGAACTCAGGACGTCCGGAAGAGCAGCCTGTGCTCTTGAGCGCTGAGCCGTCTCCTCCGCCTCTGGTTTTCTCTTCCTGCCACATAGGTTCCAGGAATAGAACTCAGGCCAGTTGGCTCAGCAGCAAGCACCTTTACTGGCTGAGCCAGCTCACCGGCCCCCTTCTCATGTTTATGAAGTGGACTGGGAACTTCCTGAGGGCCAAGACTGGCCTACCTGTCCCCCAGGTGCTTCCCAGAGTGCATGCGATAATCAATAGCTTCCAGCTCATGGGAGAACTGGTCCCTTTTCTTCCAGGTGGGAAGTGTAGACAGTTGTCCCGAGTATGCCTGAATCGCCACAGGTGAGTGGGGACTGACACCCCGATGGGCAGCCCAGCTGGAGCCTCCATGCCACAGCAGCTCACCACCCCCTGCCGCCTCCCTCTGCCCCAAGAGCCTACAGAGTGGCCAACACAAAATGATTCTCCAAAGAAGAGGCCACTGGAGGGAGCCAGGCCTTAGACTGGTGGCTTCCCCCCTCTGAGGGTGCCTGGCTCCCCAGGCATGCCTTGTCCTGCCCTGCCCAGCCCCCTATCTAATCTGTTCAGATAAATCCAAGTGGTTTTTCTTCCATGGTCTCTGTCTTCTGTGAGTTTGTAACACAGACATGGGAGGAAGAGTCTGGCCTGGGCTCGGAGTCCTTGGGTGTAGGCAAGGGTGCCATACGCTCCACAGGGAAGGCCTGGTGTGTGCAGGGAAGGAGGATATGGCCAGGGTCCTTGGGGGTAAGGCAGGACCCTGGTCCAGCCCACTTTCAGAACTTGGGTTAGAACCAGCAAACCTGGGTATCAGTCAGAGCACAAATAAGGATGAACTGGGGAGCCCTGTCCCTCTGCCCCTCAGGATACCTCATGCATAAGTATGCTGCACCCCCAAGCTTTGTCTCCTACCACATGAGGGGCCTCAGGACATTGTTTAGGCCATGCCCACCAGGGAGGCTGTGGGGCTGTCGGCTAGGCTCTGAGCAGAGGGTAGGAGCAAACAGAGTGGAGGAGTGGGCTCTGGCAGACATTTCCTGGGGATCCTTGGACTCTACCTCATGAGGAGCACTCTGTCAAAACCAGCCAGGCTGGTCCTTTCAGGCTCACGGTGTTGTGGGGGCTGGTAAGAGTTCAGGGTTATGATCAGGGTCACACCATGGTCAAAAGACCAGGTTCCAGGCAGGGGTTTGCGAAATCATTCCAGCAGGCCCTGAGCTACGTGACAATAAGAAGAAATGAAGTCACAAGAAAAGAACATCTTAGGCTGGCTGTGCAAATGAGCTAGATGCCCACCCAGTATGGCCAGATGTTCCAATCTGAACCCCAGTACCCCATAAAACCAGTTATAGTGAAGCATACCTGGAATCAGCACTTTGAAGGTGCACCAGGAAGGTCAGAAGTTTAATGCCCTTGGCCGCATATCTCAAGTTCAAGTCTAGCCTGGGCTACATGAACCCCTGTCTTAAAAATAACTAATTAGGCTGAGTGTCAGTGGTGTACACCTGTAATCCCAGAGCTGGGGGGGGGGACAGAGGCAAGAGAATCTCTGTGAGTTCAAATTCAACCTGGTCTGCAGAGCAAGTTCTAGGCTAGCTAGAGCTACATAGTGAGACCCTGTCTCAAAGACAGGCAAAAACAAATAAACAAAACTAAATAAATATAAGAGAAAACGCCAGAGTGTTTCATATAATAAATCACACTGGCTAGATGGCCCAGTAGGGGAGAGAGTGCTTGCAGGACCTGTATTTGGATCCTCAGCACCCACATAAGAAGCCATGTGTGAGCCTGGCATGGTGGCACTCGCCTTTAATCCCATCACTGGAGATTCAGAGGCAGGCAGATCTCTGTGAGTGTGAGAACAACTGGTCTAGAGCGAGTTTTAAGACAGCCAGGGTTACACAGAGAAACCCTATTTTTGAAAAACAAACAAACAAAAAAGTCAGTTGTGGCAGCTCACACCTGTAGGCCCAACACTGGGGAGGAGGTGGAAGCTAGTCTACAGGAGGCAGGGAGGAAGCCCAGGTTCAGTAAGAGGATCCCGTCTCAAAAAATAAGATGAAGGGGCTGGGAAGGTGGCTCAGTCTTTAAGAGTACATACTGATTTCTGGCACCAGTTCTGGAGGCTCACAACTGGTTGTAACACTAGCTGCTAGAGAATTTGACCCCTCTTCTGGCCTCTGTAGTCCCTGCACACACACACACACACACACACACACACACACACACACACACACACACCTGAAATAAAAAGGGTTGGTGATCTGGTTCATCAGTTAAGAACAGTTAGAACATGGAATCCTTTTGCAGAGGATTCCAGTTTGATTCCAAGAAGTCCATGTTGGGTGTCTCCATCTCTAACCCGAGCTCCAGGAGGATGAGATGCCTCTGGTCTCCATGGACACCAACCTAGAGAGGCTCTGGGTGTATGGAGGGGCTATGTACAGAGACTACATCATTCATATAAGGGACCTGAACACCCATGGGTTTCGGTGTTCTGGGGCATTCCTGAAGACAGGGGGAGATAGATGGTCTCTGTCTGAAGAGAGGGGGCTGCAAACTCATTACTGACACCGACCACCTTATCAGAGCAGGAGCAACTGCTGGGAGCTATTGAAGCGGCCTTAGAGGACTCAGAGAGTGACCTGTCAGTGTAAACAGATCTTATTCACATCTCAGGAGAAAAGCAAGCAAAATCTACCAATCAGCAAATCTCTCTCTCTCTCTCTCTCTCTCTCTCTCTCTCTCTCTCTCTCTCTCTCTCACACACACACACAATCAAATCATCTGAAAATGTTACTATTTTATTCTTTTTAAGGAGGGTCTCTCTGTAGCCCAGGCTGGCCTTTTGTGGCCATCCTGTTTCCACCTCCTGAGTGATAACAGACATGTACTTCAGCCACTTACCACACTCAGTTTCATATGGTGGTGCGAGGGATTGAACCCAGGGTCCCCCAAGTGCTTAGCAATCACTTTACCGACTCAGCCCTACTTTTCATTGTTAGTATTGTTCTCTCTTCTTAAAGATCTGAGACAGACTCATTACTTAGCCCAGGCATTTTATTTTATTTTTGAGACAGAGTCTCAAAATGTAGCCCTGCCTATCCTATAACTCACTATGTAGATCAGGATGGCCTTGAACTCACAAATGTCCTTCCACATGCTTCTGCTTCCCAAGTACTGGGATTAAAGGTGTGCGCCACTATCAACAACTGTGGGTCACTTCTTAAAAAACATTGCACAGCCCTGGGGAAGAAGCAAAAAGACTGTGGCAGGGAGGGAAAGTGCCCTTTAGAATAGGAGAAATAGCTGTGTCTTTGCCCCTGGCTGGGCAGTCACACCAGAATACAGATGCTCTAGGATGTCCCTAGGGTGTTCTTTCCCAAACATGGCATCCTCCAGCCTTTGCCACATCTTCCTCCACCTGTACAACACACTACTTTCATGTAAGGACCAACTTCTTCTTCTTTTTTTTTTTTATTAAGGATTTCTGCCTCCTCCCCGCCACCGCCTCCCATTTCCCTCTCCCTCCCCCGATCAAGTCCCTCTCCCTCATCAGCTTGAAGAGCAGTCAGGGTTCCCTGACCTGTGGGAAGTCCAAGGACAGCCCACCTCCATCCAGGTCTAGTAAGGTGAACATCCAAACTGCCTAGGCTCCCCCAAAGCCAGTACGTGCAGTAGGATCAGAAACCCATTGCCATTGTTCTTGAGTTCTCAGTAGTCCTCATTGTCCTCTATGTTCAGCAAGTCCGGTTTTATCCCATGCTTTTTTCAGACCCAGGCCAGCTGGCCTTGGTGAATTCTGAATAGAACATCCTCATTGTCTCAGTGTATGGGTGCACCCCTCGCGGTCCTGAGTTCCTTGCTCATGCTCCCTCTCCTTTTGGACCTGATTTGGACCTTGAGATTTTAGTCCGGTGCTCCAATGTGGGTCACTGTCTCTGTCTCCTTTCATCACCTGATGAAGGTTAATATTCAGGAGGATGCCTATATGTTTAGGACCAACTTCTTTTAACTTAATAAATTTACTCTAAAAGCCAGTCCTGTGGGAAGCCGATACTATTCGATATAAATAGAAGATAGCCATTATGATAACTGCAGTGAAAACACATGGGGACGAAGTATTTTATTGCCTTTGAGCTGAGTATCAAGTTGCTGACCAAGGGCTCTGAGCCAGTGCCATTCTTCTCTGTTGGATGAGGACCATCAAATATCAGGGGCATGATTGTCACCCTGACCCCTAAAGGGACAGCAGAGTTTTGGAGGTTCAAGAACACCCACACTTCTGACACCAGTTACAAGTTTGAAGGCGCCTGAGGTGACTCTTGGTTCTGTGGTTTGGATCTGAAGTGTCACTCGAAAAAGCTCATACTGCTGAGAGGTAATGGACCACGAGGGTGGCGACGTCACTGATGGGCTAGCCCATTGGTGTACGCAGGGCTGGATGGGGCTGTTAGGAGGTGGGGTCTAATTGGAGAAAGCAGATAACTGAGGATGTGGCTTGCCTTTGGATCCTCCCTGTTACTCTCCATATCCTGACCGCAGAGATATGAGCAGCTTTGTACTGGGTTTTCCATGGTGTTCTGCCTTGCCACAGAGCCACAGCTGCGAGGGTGCGGATGCTGGGTTGAACCCTCTGAAATTGTGAGTCAAAAATCAATCTTTCTCTCATGAGTTGCTACCCTTGGGTAGTTTGTTCCAGTAACAGAATGCTGACCTTCTTTGGTCCGATCATCCCCCAGAAGGACTCACTAAACCCACTGGGTGCTGTGAGTGTCGTGGTCACAGTGGTTTTTATATTAATTTTACATGGGTGGGTATTTTGCCTGCATATATGCCTGTGCATCACATGCGTGCCATGTCCCCAGAGGCCAGAAGAGAGCATCAGATCTCCTGGTATGGAGATTGTGAGTCACCACGTGGGATTTCAGCCTGGTCCTCTGGAAGAGCAGCCAGCGCTTTTAACCTCTGAGTCATCGCTTCTTACAGCAAAGAAGAAACCTCTTAAAACCCACTAGAGAGACAGAGTCCTGGGGGAGACTCCAGTGGTCCACGTACAATGCTTCTGAATGGCCTGCCTCCCTGGTATGGTTATCTGTGGACAGTGCTAACTTCTTCAAGCAACAGAATGCGACAGGAAACATGGAATTTTGCCAGCTGTCTTGGTCCCAATATCAAATGTCTCCCACAGGATCGTTCTTGTCTAGCCAGTGGTGTCCTAACTTTGGATGGCTCCAGAAGCACGGGGCCACACTGGAGGAAGTTGGTTCCAGGGGCAGGTGTACCTTTAAAGGTTCTAGGATATGTAAATGTGCTCTCTCGTCCCTCCCTGATGTCTCTGCTTCCTGGCTACCGTGAAGTGAACAGCCTCTTGTGCATGCTGTCACCATCAGAATGTCAACTGACCATAGACTGAACATTCTGAAATCATGATCCCAAATCATCCTTCTTGCATTCTTGATTTTGCAACAGAACAAACTAACGAACCAGGGATACCCACTGTTGTCCTGGTATCTGAGTTTTTTTACTGGGGATGCCTTATCCTTGATGGTCTGATATCATCACCATAGGTGATATTAGCTTCCAGTTGCCAAGGAGCTGGCACTGAGACTTTGTGACACTCACCACAAATCACACTGTTATACACCTTCTAGTATGACCAGAAACATGGACATTCTTTCTTTTCTCCAGACAGAGTTTTTCTGTATAGACCAGGCTGGCCTTGAACTCACAGAGACCCACCTGCCTCTGCCTCCTGAGGACTGGGATTAGAGGTGTGGGCCACCATGCCCAGCTGACATGGACATTCTTAACATAGAGTTTTTCAGGGGCTGAGAGATGGTTGTCCAGCTGCCAAGAGCAACACGAGGGGCTTATTCCTTATAACACACATGCTTAGAGTAACCTTTGTTATAGGGAAATAACAGAAACAGAACCCGCAAATGTTGGGTGTGGTAGTGCACACCTTTAATCCCAGCACTCAGGAGGCAGAGGCAGTTGTATCTCTGTGAGTTCGAGGCCAGCCTGGTCTAGATAATGAGTTTCAGGATAGCCAGGGATATGTAGTGATACTCTTGTCTCAAATAAAAACAAAACAAAAACCCTCTTCAGAATATTAGTTATATTCACTGTCAGTGTGTATTATGTCTGTAGGTCTGGAATGATTGCAAAAGATATGTTGGGACCTAAAAAATAAAACAGTGGTCACTTTGCTTTTCTTTTTCTTTTTTCTTTTTTTTTTAAGACGGGGTCTCATGTAGCCACTCCAACCTTGATGCAACTACTGAAAGCTGTATCCTTGAAGCTGCCCGCTTGACTTGTAGGCCGCTCCAGCCATTGGAGGAAACCCTTCTCCAGCTCTTCTTATAGGCATTCTAACCTTGGGGAGGGACCCTGTGAATCTGGTAAGTTTTTAGGAGCTTCCTGAGCCTTCTGAGTTGCTTTTGTTTCTGAACACTCAAGTGCTTCCCTGTAAAAGATGATATTTCAGGACAGGGAAACTAACAAAGAAACAGGGTGTGTTACTGTCTGTGTTGGCTAGAAGAGATGTAAGTGTACATTTAAAATTCTTAGTTTTTTTTCTGTAGATGATGTATCCCCATGCAAGCCACAGTACAACGTCAGTTCTCTGGGTGGGGACAATTCCCAGACACTGGCTTGCAGACATAATGGGGGTTCTGAAGGTGACCTGTGTACTCCAGCATTTGGTGAAGAGAAGATTTTTTTTAGTGGGTTGGTTTGGTTGAGTCCTGGGAATCACTGCAGCTTGGCACCACTCCCACTGTCCTCCCCAGAGACCTTGTCAATCTCCAGTTTCCACTAATAGGTCAGACAATTCTTGCTCTGATAACCACGAAATCATCTCACAATATTGATGACTTATACTCAAGGCTGGTTTCCCACACACCTTGCCTGTTCATCATGGGCAGCCTGGAGCTGAGAGGATGGAACCAGAGCTGAGAGGATCATCACTATTAGAGACGTTTGTGATTGTGATGGAGAAAAGCAAGAACAAGGAGACAGCCTCCACCAAGAAGAGAGATGCCTCATTTCCTCTCACCCTTTCAGTGGCCACAAGTCATGGGCCACATGCAAGTTCAATATTTGTTAGGCTGATCCAAAGATGGAGTCACCTAAGACTGTGAACGCAGTTTTCCCGTGCTGGCAGCTGTTCTCAAATGACCTCTTCAGAGTCTTAATATCAATTATAAATGTTCGGCCAATAGCTCAGGCTTATTACTAACTAGCTCTCACAAATTAACCCATATTTCTTATCTATGCTTTGCCATGTTGCTTGGTACCTTTTCTCAGTATGGCATGCCCATCTTGCTTCTCTCTCTCTGCATCTTCTGGTGACTCCAGACTCTGCCCTTGCTACCAGCGTTCTCAGTTTGGCTCTCCTGCCTACCCTTATCCTGTTCCACTATTGGCCAGTCAGCTTCTTTATTAACCAATGAGAGTGATACATATTCACAGTGTACAGAAAGATTACTCCACAGCATAAGACACTAACATGGTGGCCTGTGAGGGACCCAGTCCCGTCAGGGAATGGAAGTTGAATGTTCTGTACATCTCAGAAGTGTGCTGACCCCTTATCTCAGGAGAACAGCTTGACCACAGCCTCCTGCTACCTAATGGCCAGAGGTCCTGGGAAGTTATACTTACAGTGGTTGTTGTCGTTTCCATCACATTCGGGGTCCCAGCGCCATCAGCATTCAGGCAAAAAGCTTAGTCACCCTAGGTGCTAGCATTTCCAGGGTCCCACGGCTGCGCATGCACCATTAGCATTCAGGCAAACAGCCTAGTCAGCCTTGGGTCTTAAGTCCTGAGTAATCTATGCACATGTGCAATGTGGCCACATAATCCATACATGTGCAAGCCCCTATAGGCATGCATTGAACTCCCTCTAAAAAGCAGACATGCCCGTCCCACGCTCTCTTCTGCCACGTTTCCTTCAGACAGGCCTGTGCACCCCCTCTTTCCTTCCTCTTTGTTAATGCCAACTCCTAAGGTGGGTCTCATTGTATATCTTGTGGTTCGTTCTCACGCAGGGTACTACCAGCAATCCCTTTTGTCTGTCCTTTTTCTTGATGCTCTCCCTCACTCTCCCACAGTCTAAACCATCCGATAAACCCCAAATTCCCTCTTTTTGGCAGGACTGCTCTCCCTTTTCTTGGCGCACCCTGGCAATTCATACTGGAAATAAAAATGTCTTTTGGCCTCAGTGTGGCTCTAACGGCTGGTTCTCTTGTTAAGACTCATGATATTAGCTACGTTCTCTTGGTTATGATAAAAAAAAAAAAAGTCCTGACAGAAGTGACTTCAGGGGGCTTTATTGGGGTTCATGGTTTCAGAGGATCTCTGCCCACATGGTGGGTCAGTATGGCAGTGTGGCTCGGTCTGTGCAGTAAGTGTTCACAGGGAGGTGATGCAGAAAGCAGCTGCAGAAAAAGCGGCCAGGCTAGAATTGTTGAGGGTGTGTGTGTGTGTGTGCACGCATGCGTGCATGTGTGTGCATGCGTGTGTGTGTGTGTATGCGTGTGTGTGTATGCGTGTGTGTGTGTGTGAGCGTGTGTGTGTGTTGCTGGGAATGGACCTCAGGCCTTGCAGGTGCTGGGCAAGAGCTCCGCTGCTCAGCCCCTCACCGGGGGACCCGAGGCAAATGTTCCACGGGCTATAATCCTCCAAGTCCTGCCTCTAGTGACCTACTTCTGCCAGCCAGGCTCTACCTTCTAAAAGTTCCAAAGTCTCCCAGAATAGCCCCACCACCATTTCAAATGGTGAGCCTGTGGGGACATCTCATCTCAGGTTTAAACCATAAGAGCAGGGAAATAGAACTCTCTTGTATAGAGAAAAACAGACCTTGATGGACAGTAGTACAGCTTACCGTAAGAGAAGCTAGCCATGTTGTGGGAGAACTCTTCAGGCAGAAATAACAGTGACTTAGAGAGGCCCCATATTTCTCCGTCACACCATATAACTAAAGTATGGTGTGCAGGTCTGCAGAAACATGTTTGTTCGTTCTCTCTCTCCCTCCCTCCCTTCCTCCCTCCCTCCCTTCCTCCCTTCCTCCCTCCCTCCTTCTCCTTCTCTTTCCATGCATATGTTCATCTGTATGTGTAAAAAATGGGGGCTACCCTTTTATTAAATGCAAAAGGAAAAGGTAACTCAACACTGTGAGCTCTTGGGACCTTCAGGGCTCAGCCACAGGGAATCTCCAACTTGGAAAACCTCCAGAAATCTTTCCTGGGCTCCCAAGAGGGTGCTCACCAGCTACCTGAATGCTTCTGGATATAAGACACCTCTATGTCTGTCGCCCTGTGGTCTGTCCTCCTATTCCACTCTGAGATGAGGCGTGTTGAATGGGACAGATGCCAAAAGTTAATGGAATTGCTCTTGTCATTCAGCCAACCTCCTGCACAGAGCTGTCAAGACTTTTGCTTTGGAAGAATCGAGGTCAAATCGCATTAGCTGGAGATAATCCGTTTAAAGGGAAAGGTAGCTCTTGACACTGTGGGCTCTGGGGGCTTTCAGGACTCAGGTACAAGAGCCTTGATGTCGCAGTGGGGTATGTATGTGTGCACCTCCCATGCCCACTTGGGTGCAGGGTTCTGCAGGCTAACGAGAGGATGGCTCTGGCTCTCAGGGATGGGAGATAGGTTAAACAGGATTGGAAGCAGTGTAAGCTGGGTGTGGTGGCTCACACCTAGGCTGGGAGACAGCTCAGTTGGGGAAGTGCTTACCACACAAGTGTGAGCACAGGCGTTCAAAACCCAGAACCCACAAGAAAAATATGGGTGTGGTGGTGGTGTGTTTGCAAACCCTGTACCAGACAGGTCGGGGATAGAGACTCCTGGGGCTCCTGGCCAGCCAGCCCAGCTAAAATGGTGAATTCCAGGTTCAGCGAGAGACCCTCTTTAAAAGAAAAAAATGAGAGCCATAGAGTTAGATATCCAAAGCTTACCTCTGGCCACCATTGGCACATGTGTGTGTGTGTGGGGGGGTTGACTGATGTGTTCCATATGCCTGGGCATGTGAATACTGGTCCCCAAGTATTGATGGCCCTGTTTGGGGAGATCGAGGAGGTGTGGCCTTGTTGGAGGAAGTACGTGATTGGAGGGCTTTGATATGTCAAAAGCCACACATCATTTCAAGTTGCTCTCTCAGCTTCCTGCTGGGGGTGGGGTTAAGATGTGAACTCTCAGCTTGCCTGGGGCCATGCTTCCCAGTCGTCATGGTGATGGACTCTAACCCTCTGGAACTGTAAGCCCAAATAAACCAAGTTGCCTTGGTGTTGTTTCATCACAGCAATAGAGAAGTAGTAAAAACACAGGCATACATACACATGCACACACCACACACATACACACATACATACATACATGACTACTCCATGATACGGTTAAGGGGAAGATTTTCACATCACAACACAGTGTAAAACAAAACAAAAATGGGTAGATGGTACTTGAAAAATAAAACAAAACTGCCCTCTGACCTTCATCGCACACTCATACACTTGTATACCTACGTGTGTGTGTATACACATACGTACACATCCCCAAAATCAGTCAAGCAAGCAAATGAAACCAATCTGAGACAGCTTTGCAGTGTTAACTCGGCTATTTTAACTACATTCCCCATAATTCCCTTCATCTTGCCTTTTTAAAACTACAGTCCCCAGAGTTCCCTCCACCCACATGGTGTTCTTTCCCTTGCTCCTCCTTCAGCCTCTCCAATTCTGAGTGTAACTTTTGTGCTGGGCCTTCTGATTAGGGACCTGGGCTTCAGCAAGGCACTCACACTGTATCAGTGTCGTAGGCCAGGGGCCCAACCGTGGCTCCAGACAAGTAAGGTCTGGCTTCTGACTCTGAAAACCAGCCAGGAATACGTAATGAATGGTCCAGGGGGAATACAAGAGTGTTCACCGGCACAGGTGTCCTCAGAAGCCTGACAAGAGTCTTGCAGTTACAAGGTTACATAGTGTGCCTGATCACTGTGTGAGGTTGGTCAGACGTGGCCTTTTCAACGTAAGAATGTCGTCACTGCCTGGGGGGATTTTGACTCCAGTCACTGACCGTGGACCCACCAGACCCGTTGCTCAGAAGGGAACGTCTGAGAAACAGAAGTCTCCTCTGATGCTAACCACAGCTGGTGCATTAGCAGACCTGTTTCAACAGCCCGAGGTAGAAGGCAGGACAAACTCACCCAAATGATGGGTTCTGTTCGTCCTGCTGGCTCCAGCCTGCCCTCTGGGGTCTAGGTCATTTTTCACTGTCCTTGACCCCACCTCCACGTACCTGCCCCCAATCTGCCCCTGGCCTTTGACTTCCAGCATGTAGGCCCAGGGACCATGGCCTTTAAGAGAGCCTCACTAGCTTCAGCCCCTGTTCAAGGCTGAATTGTGTGTATGTGTGTATAGAGTGTGTATATACACATGTGTATATATGTGTATATCCATGTGTACAATGTGTATATTTGTATACTGTGTATTTATGAGTATGTGTGTATAATGTGTATAATGCATATATGTGGGGGTCTGTGCGTATAATATATATACATATATATACCTGTGTATATATGTGTGTATATGTATATACACTTGTATATATGTGTATGTGTGTACATAAATGTGTGTGTATGTGTGTATGTGTCTGTATAGTGTGTGTGTGTGTGTGTGTGTGTGTGTGTGTGTGAGCGAGCTGAGATTAAGCTTTGCTGACACAGAAGTTGGTATTGAGAGTGGCTCAGAAGAACAGAATTTTACTGGGGGTGGAGCTCAGTGCTAGAATGTGTGCCTAACATGCATTTCTGGGTTCCATCTCCAGCATCACCAGAGGAAGAGGAGGAGGAAGAGAAAAGAGGAGGAGAAGGAGACACTCCGAAATGAGTTTTGGGTTTTCTGGAATAGTTCTCTGACCTAATTAGATCTAAAGGCTTTCGTTCATTACCGTTGCCAGTGAGAATGGGCACGGCGATAACCCATGGCATGAGTGTGGCTAACTGTTCCTCAGTTGCCAGCAGCTTCCTCTATCAGGTTCTTGTAGACCACAATGCTTTGTGTGACAAATTATTATTTTTTTTTGGTACCAAAATTCTTTTTTTTTTTTTTTTTGGTTTTTTCGAGACAGGGTTTCTCTGTGGCTTTGGAGCCTGTCCTGGAACTCGCTCTGTAGACCAGGCTGGTCTCGAACTCACAGAGATCCGCCTGCCTCTGCCTCCCGAGTGCTGGGATTAAAGGCATGCGCCACCATCTCCCGGCCCAAAATTCTTTATTTAAAGAAATGGTACAAATTAAAGAACTTAAGCGGATGTTTTGGTGCGACTTATAGAAAAGATAAAGGCAGACCGACATGCACGCACTGCCTCAGTGGCCAGAAAAGTCCCTTGTGGCTCTGGAAAAGTCATCTTAGCTCTCATTACTGTATCCCAGGGTGTGCTTGTCAAAAAATACTCCGCCATACCAGCTTCAGGGACTCCCATCTTAATTTCACCTGCTCATTCAGGTAACGTGGTGTGACAGAATTTTTGCCCCCACAGAAGACTGCAGCAGGAATAAGGACGGTGTCTGGGGGCCGCTTTATCACGTCTCACTGCATGGAAGAGTCGTGGGATGAAAATGCTGAGCTCAGAGCACTAAGGTTCCTGCTCAAGTTCTCCCATCCAAACACTACGCAGGCCCAAGCCTGCTTAGCTTTAGGGACCACATAAGGTCAGGATCGTTTGCCCAGATGCCCAGCTCAGGAGCTCCCCGCAGACTCTCTGCAGGAATTGTGCTCCCCAGAGGCACGTGACTCTGGGTTTCTATGGCTGTTTGTGTAAGAACGGCCCCATAGGCTCATATATTTGAATCCTTAGTCACCAGGGAGTGGAACCCTTTGATGGAATTAGAAGGATTAAGCTTGGCTGACATAGAACCTGTACACATCAAGAGGTGTGGCCTTGTTGGAGGAAGTGTGCCGCTGTTGTGGGCTTTGAGGTTTCAAAAGCCCTTGCCAGGCTCAGTCTTTCTCTCTGCTTATGGATCCGGATGTACCAGCTACTGTTCCAGCACCGTGCTTGCTACCATGATAGCAAATGACTGACCCTCTGAAACTGCAAGCAAGCCCCAATTAAATGCTTCCTTTTATGAGTGGCCATGGTTATGGTCTCTTCACAGCGATAGAATGCTGACTAAGACAGTTCTGAAAAGAAGATGCCAAGTCCGATTTTGAGGATAATTCACTTACAGCAAAACCTGAATGTCCAAGCTTGCTATGGTGTTTGTTAAAAATCTGGGCAGGGGTTGGGAGGAAATGTGACCCTGCTTGAAGACGTAGGGACATGTGAGCAGGCTCCATCATACCTGGTGCCTTGCTGAGCCACTGTATTATTGCTGTGAAGAGACACCATGCCAGAGGCAACTTAGAAAAGAAAAGCATTTAACTGGGGCTTGCTTACAGTTTCAAGGGTCAGTCCATTATCATCATGGTGACAGGAAGACAGGCAGGCATGGTACTGGAGCAGTTGCTAAGAGCTCACATCCTGAACTGAAAATATTGAAAGCAGAGAGGAGAGAGGGTAAAGAGGAGCAGGGCAGTGGAGGAAGGATTGGGCCTAGCATCAAAGTGGCTAGTTACTGGGTCACTAGTATCTCTTGAAGCTTTTTGAAACCTCAAAGCTCACCTCCAGTGACATACCTCCTCCACAAGGCCACACCTTCTGATCCTTACCAAACAATTCCACCAACTAGGGATCAAGCATGCAAACATCAAAGCCTAGGGGGCCACTTTCATCCAAACCACCACACCCAGGGACCACAAACCCCTAGATCCTATCACCATTTATTTATTTATTTATTTATTTATTTATTTATTTATTTGGCAGTAGAAACCTTTTCCTCTCTCTATGCATGTGTGTTGTCCATTGCCTGGAGCTGCCAGCATGGCTTCCTGAGGTACTTGCCTTGTGGGGTGCAGTTACTTCTGGGGACCTCCCCCTACTCCCTCCTCATCTTAAGCCTGCTACCAGACGCCAGGTTCAGCTGAACTCAAAGACTGAGGAAGACTGGAATGCATGACAGTGACTGTGTTAGGCTGTGTTAGATTCCTTATCCACACACACCAGAATGGCTAAGGGGGCAGTTTTCACTGTGGGGCTCAGACATAAATGTGGGAAGATGAGTCATAGGTGAACTGGTAAACTCTGAAGTGGTTCTTGTAGACCGTTCTGACAAAATGACAACCATTGAACTGGAATTTCTGTGTTCGGTGGTGGTGGTGAGGTGTATATGCATGTGTCTTCGTGAATATGGAGGCCAGAGGTCAACACCGGATGCCATTCCTCAGGAGCTGTCACCTTTTGTTGCTGTTGGTGCTGTTTTGTTTGTTTGTTTGTTTGTTTTATGGCCAGTTGTGGAGGTGTAGATCTTTAATTCCAGCACTGGGAAGACAGAGGCAGGAGGATCTCTGTAAGTTTGAGGCCAGCCTAGTCTGCAAAGTACATTCCAGGCCAGCCAGGACTACATAGTGAAACCCTGTGTCTTGGGGTTTCTATTGCTGTGAAGAGACACCATGACCACAACAACTCTTACAAAGGAAAACATTTAACTGGGGCTGGCTTATAGCTCAGAGGTTTAGTCCATTATCATCATGGCAGGAAGCGAGGCAGCATGTAGGCAGACATGGTGCTGGAGTGGTAGCTGAGAGTTTCACGTCTGGGCTGGCAGACAGAAGAAAGAGGAAGTGACACTGGGCCTGGCTGGAGTATCTGAAACCTGAAAGCCAACCCTTGGTGACACACTTTCTCCAACAAGGCCACACTTCCTAGTAGTGCTACTCCTTATGAGCCTGTGAGGGCCATTTTCATTTATGTGTGTGTGTGTGTCTGTCTGTCTGTCTGTCTGTCTGTCTGTCTGTCTGTCGTGTGTCTGTCCTCTGTGGAGCTGGTGCTCTCTTTCCACCTTCACACTAGCTCTGGAGGTCAAACTCTCATCATGAGGCTTACTTACCCACCAAGCCATTTCTCCAGCCACTCGAAGTGAGAATATTTTTAAATGCAAAAAGCATGATAGGAGTCTGAGAAGCCGGAGGTGCCAGTGGGTCTCTACTTAGTTATAGGAGTCAGGATTTCACTGTAGCCCTGGCTGTCCTGGAACTCACTGTGTAGACCAGGATGGCCTTGAACTCACAGATCTACCAGCCTCTGCTTCCTGAGTGCTGAGACTAAAGGCGTGCCAGGCTGTGTGGTGCTGCATCACAGAGACAGGTGATCAAGGTTCCTACAGTGGGTAGTGAAGCCAAAATAGCAACAAGGGAACTCTGACTCACAGATGCTCTTGGCATTCGTGGGCTTATAAGGAATTCCTAGAAAGGAAACATGCATGAGTTTACTGAATCTCACTTCATCTGAGTGGGCGGGTTCAGGTCTAGAGTCTTGGAATACGACCCAAACAGCCGAATCAGAATCAGAGCCTTCAATCATTTTCCACAGTTGGATCTGTGCCTGAAGGAGGGGCTGGGTACCTGCATGGAAGGAATTTGGTATGCTGCCAAAATGTCATGCTGTTCATCTCCTCTCACATGCTCCTTCTCTGGAGAGAGCTGCAGGCATTCAGAGCGGGGCTATGCAGTCGAGAGAGGGAAGTGATTCTGCTTTCCAAAGATGGCTGGACTCAGGGTCTGAATGCCTGATTCCCAGAGAGTCGAGTGTCACTGTGCTCTGCCAGTGGGGGCTCTAGGGAGCAGTGCAGGGTGCTTAGGGAAAGCCTGTCTTACAGAGGACCTAAGGGGCCCCTGAATCTACTCTGTGGTAATCAACACACACACACACATACAGAGAGAGAGAAAGAGAGAGAGAGAGAGAGAGAGAGAGAGAGAGAGAGAGAGAG
>NC_022030.1:21431076-21446244 GCF_000317375.1 Microtus ochrogaster
AGCAAAAAAAAAAAAAAAAAGTAGGGAGAAATGCAGGTGGTGGCCCAAGGGAGCTTTCCATCCTATTTTAGGGGATATAGAACAGGGAGAGAAGAAGAAGAAGAAGAAGAAGAAGAAGAAGAAGAAGAAGAAGAAGAAGAAGAAGAAGAAGAAGAAGAAGAAGAAGAAGAAGAAATAAATAAATAAAATGTAGGGAGACTGCCAATACTGCTTCTCTGACCAATGCAAGGAGAGATGTCAGGATAGGAAAAGCAGGTGGCACCATTACTATGCTCTCCATCCACCCACAGAGTAAACCAAAAGCAATACCACTTTCCTGGTGGGACCGTGCAGACTGTTGCCAGCACGAAAGACTGGAAACAGACGGTCTGTTTCCATGACCGGGTCAGCCGGATTCCAATGTTGCAATCCAAGTCCTCCAAAAGAGTAGCCAGTGCCCTTAACCACTGAGCCGTCTGTCCACCCCTCTCCAAAGAGTTTTAACAGACACAAAAAGAAAATGTTGAAGGTGAGTTAAGGCAAGAGTTTGCTTTTAAAGGGTACACACAGTCCTTAGGGTCCATCCCAAGGGTATTTTTCACATACAGATGCTTTCTAGCTCTGATGGGTCAACTTGCAATTTAATTGATTGATTGATTGTTTGATTGATTGATTTTTTTGATGACTTTGAACTATACTCTAAATTTTGAATTTTGGTCCCCATTTCTGGCCATCAGTTTATGGTGCTATTCTCACATAATGCTGGAGTGACCGGTGGGCATTTTTTAGACCAAGAGTGTGCCACCATTTGAACGCCTGAATACAGCCATACAAGAATCGAAATAGCTCTTCGCCTTTCCTCCGCCATATGCCTGACTCGGCTTCTCGCCATGTCTTCTCTCAAGACTTTCAGAATCAAGTAATTCCTGGCCAAGAAATAAAAGCAAAATAGTTCTATTCCTCAGTGAATTTGGATGAAAACTGGTAACAAAATCAGGCACAGCTCCAGGATAAGCCCCTGGAGGAGAACAAGAAGTCACACCACAGCGAGACAATCCATACTGGATCATGGTCACCCATTGGTCCTACCAGATCATGATTACCCATGGGTCCTACCAGATCACAGTCACCCATGGGTCCTACCAGATCATGGTCACCCATTGGTCCTACCAGATCATGGTTACCCATTGGTCCTACCAGATCATGGTCACCCATTGGTCCTACAAGATCATGATCACCCATGGGTCCTACCAGATCATGGTCACCCATCGGTCCTACCAGATCATGGTCACCCATCGATCCTACCAGAGGAAGTCCAACATTCTTTTTTTTTTTTTTTTTTGTTTTTTTGAGACATGATTTCACTGTGGTTTTAGAGCCATGCCTGGAACTAGCTCTTGTAGACCAGGCTGGCCTCAAACTCACAGAGATCCACCTGCCTCTGCCTCCCGCGTGCTGGGATTAAAGGTGTGCCCAGCGATTCCAACATTCTTAACCTGGAGACTTGGTCATGTTTAAGTTGGGGAAGTGATTTGCCCAGTAATAAAATGTAGAACCATTCCAAAAAAAATCAAAATATCTCTGGACTTATAAATTATACACACCAACAAGTTCCATCTTGGTCATTTAAGTGTTTGAATTGGGGTTTCTGGCTGTTGCCATATAGCTAAAATAAATAAATAACCCCTTTAATAAAAGAAGTCATAAGTGCCCCACAGATGGGGACACTGTTGGCAACAGGGGCTGACTTTCTTGTACACGTCCTGTCTAGTGGTGATCTTCAAACACATCACGGGGCCTCTTGAATCCTCAGAGCAATGTTATGAGGTATTTGCTAAAGGTCCAAGGGTCCTGGGGAGAAGGCAGGAGTTTATAAAACAGCTCAGCGTTACAAGGCTTAGGCAGAGGACCAGGAGAAGCCAGACAAAAGGGCATTTCGAAATGTTTGAATCTAAGTTTACTGGCTTATTGCATTCCTTCCTGGACTTTCCTCCCCCTAAGCACTGCTGGAGAGTGAGGAAGCCAGGACCTGCATCCAGGCACTGTGATAGCTGTTAGAGTGGCTGGACTCACAGCAGGAGGTCCATCTCAGCGGGGTCCTTATATCCTGAAGTACCAGGCACCTCTTCTGTCCCATCAGAGTGGCCACATCTTACCAAAAACTCTGAGAAGTCTCCCTTGGTCACCATAATTTCTGGGAAAACTGGGGTTCGTTTCTGTGGGTTCTTAGTCCCATAAATAGAAGAATTTTTCAATGAATTTGGATGGAAACTTGAAGACAATTTTATCTGCGTTTAGACAAAACACAACAAGGCAGCTAAAATCTGGGTGACTGCTCCAGGAGGGTGGGGAAGAGAAAGCGAGAAAGCCCTGTGTTTGTGAGCAGCAAGGGATGCTTCAGAGAAAGATGAAAACTCCCAGAGTGTCAGGGAAAGCTTGGCCAGGCGGTGGAAAAACTGATGGAAGGGAAATCAGGAAGGA
Source organism: Microtus ochrogaster (assembly GCF_000317375.1). Classification (NCBI taxonomy): domain Eukaryota; kingdom Metazoa; phylum Chordata; class Mammalia; order Rodentia; family Cricetidae; genus Microtus; species Microtus ochrogaster. The sequence continues at coordinate 21,433,537 of NC_022030.1, forward strand.
AATTGAAAAATTGAAAAAAAAAATTAGGGAAGTAACTCAGAGAAGCAGCCAGGAGAAGTGGTGATGCCCTGGGCTTCGGCAAGCTTCTCCCTGCAGAGGGGCAGTGGTTTTTACCCAGTTGGGACCAACATCACCACATGTGGCTGAAGTACCTTGCTGGCGCATCTCTGCATTGTGAAGGCCAGCTGCTCTCCGCTAGCGGCTCTCCAGAGCGCTCTAACAGAGGAGACTGGCAAGAACATCTTTCCGGCATCTCTGGGAGTCACCTTGTGTGACCAGGTCAGCATAAAAAGCCGGGTGTGGCCCTCATGTTGGCATCTTCAGTATGGTCTCTCTTCTTTCACCGTACCACCTGCAGCTTACCGGTTTACCTTCTCCCTCTTGGTGGAAGAGCTTTGCAGATACTATTCCTTCCAAACAAATATTGTTCCTTGTTTTTCTTCATCTTTCTTTCTTTCTTTCTTTCTTTCTTTCTTTCTTTCTTTCTTTCTTTCCTTCCTTCCTTCCTTCCTTCCTCCCTCCCTCCTTCCTTCCTCCTTCCTTCCTTCCTTTCCTTCCTTCCTTCCTTCCTTTCTTTTTTCTCTCTCTTTTTTTTGGGAGGTGGTGGGGGAGGAGACAAGAGTATAGCAATCCACCAGTAAGGCCTCAGTGTTGTAATAGGAACGGCAAGGCTGCGTCCCCAGCACCCCGCTGCCCGCAAGGCTAGCTTTACCCGAAATAATTACACGGAAACTGTATTCATTTAAACACTGCTTGGTGATGGAGGAAGGTCATTGGTTAATTAAATAAAGAAGCTGCTTGCCCTGATAGGTTAAAACATAGGTGGGAGGAGTAAACAGAACAGAACGCTGGGAAGAAGAGGAAGTGAGCTCAGATTCAACAGCTCTCCTCTCAGGGGCAGAAGCCTCAGAGAGACACAATGCTCCACTCTTGCAGGCAGAGGCGAGAGCTCTGCTCTCTGAGGCACACGCGATGAAGCTCCGACCCAGGATGGACGTAGGCTAGAATCTCCCTGATAAGCCACCTTGTGGGCTACAGCAGATTATTAGAGATGGGCTAGTCCAGGTGCGAGAGTTAGCCTAAAAGAGGCTAGATAGAAATGGGCCAAGCAGTGCTTAAAAGAATACAGTGTCCGTGTAATTATTTCGGGGCATAAGCTAGCCAGGCGCCTGGGGTGCGGCTGGGGTGCTGGGGACGTAGCCCCGCCGCTCCTATTACTATAGCTTGGCCCTTTAGCTCTAGCCCTTACTGGCTAATTCTGACATCCTGATCAACCCATCTCTAATAATCTGTGAGCACTGGTCTTAGTGAGCACCGGTCTTACCGGGAAGATTCTAGCCTACATCCATCCTGGGTCGGAGCTTCATCGCATGTGTCTGCCTGGGAACGGGGCATGGCGTCTCTCTGAGGCATCTGCCCCCAAGAGGAGAGCTGTCGAGTCTGAGAGCTCACTTCCTCTTCCTCCCGGTATTCTGTTCTGTTTACTCCTCCCACCTATGTTTTAACCTATCAGGGCAAGCAGCTTCTTTATTTAATTAACCAATGACCTTCCTCCATCACCTCAGACTTATGATCCTCCTGCCTTAGGTGTTTAGGCATTGGGATGACAGAGTATGCCAGTACACCTGAGTTTTCCTGCATCCTGTTGCTGTGTGTTTATGTGCCTGTGTGTATGTGTGCTGTAAGTATGTGTTCATTTGGGTATGCTCACATGCTTCTGGGAGACAGAGGTCGATGTCAGGTGTCTTGCTCAGTCATGCTATGCATTTTCAAAAAGGATTTATTTATTTGTTTTATATTAACTATTATATGTATGTATGTATGTATCTGTCCATCACAAGCATGCAGATGCCTGGGGAGGCCAGAAGAGGGGTGTCAGATCTCCTGGAACTGGAGTTACAGATGACTTTGGATCACCAAATGTGGGTGCTGGGAACTGAACTCGATTCTTTTGAAAGAGCAGCAAGTACTTGTCTTACTTAGGATTCCCATTACTGTGATGAGATACCATGAGTAACCAAAGGCAAGTTAGAAAGGTAAGGGTTGATTTGGCTCACACTTCCACATTGTGGTCCATCAATGAAGGAGGTCAGGCCAAGAACTCAAGCAGGGCAGGAACCTGGAGGCAGGAGCTGATGCAGGGGCCATGGAGGGATGCTGCTTACTGACTTGTTCCTTCTGGCTTGCTCAGCCTGCTTTCTTACAGAACCAAGAACCACCAGTCCAGAGATGGCACCACCCACAATTTATCACTTTGTGATAAATTTATCACATTTAGTGATAAATGGGACCTTCCCCATTTATCACTAATTTTAAAAATGCCTTCAAGGCTTTCCTGCAGCCAGATCTTATAGAGGCATTTTCTTAATTGAGGTTCCCCCCTCTTGGATAACTTTAGCCTGTGTCAAGTTGACATAAAACTGTCCAGCACAACTGATCCCTGGTCACCTTGACCCACAAACACATCACTGTCAAACCACGACGTTTCCTTTTTCATTCACTCCAGGATCTCACATTCAAAGCATAAATAAAGCCCCACCGTCTTTACAAATTCAAACACAGTAAAAGTTCAACTCCTTTAAAATATCCAACTGCTTTAAAAAAAATCCAAAATCTCTTTTAAAAGGTCAGAATCTCTCAACTGTGGGCCCACAATCTTCTGGGTTCCTCCAAAGGTCTTGGGTCACCTCTCCAGCTCCGCCCTCTGCAGCACACACAGCCTGTCGTCTAGACTCTGGCTGGCTACACTCCACTGCTGCTGCTGTTCTTGGTGGTCATCCCATTGTCTGCAGGATCTCTGAAAAATTCTGGGGTCCCTCGCTGCAGCTGGACTGCACATTTTTAAAACTATTATCTTTTGAGACAGGTTTCTCTGCATAACTCTGGCTGAATTGGAACCTGATTTGAGGGCCAGGCTGGCCTCGAATTCACAGAGATCCGCCTGCCTCTGCCTCCTGAGTGCTGGGATCAAAGGTGTGGGCCACCACGGCCCATCGTGGACTGCACTTTCTCTAATGGCCTCTCCTGGGTTGTCTTCAGAGACTCCAGCCCTGACACACATTGCCAAGCCTCTGCTGCTCTTCCTGCCTTTAAAACCAGTACCACACGGTCAGCTGTCAGCACAAGGGGCATCCTTGGCTGCTTATGAAACACGGTTCCTATGTGTTGACCCTGAGGAAGCACTGCCCAGAAGACTTACTTCAATGATGCTGGTCTCTTCTTAACCACAGCTGATTTCTTCAGCTCCAACTGACCAGAATCCAGTGTCCCAGCAAAGCGAAGGTTTTACTATAATGGTTCTGGTCTCTTGTGAATTACAGCTCCAGCTGACCAGACACCACAGAGTCTTCACACAAAAGACCTGGAAGAGTCTTTGCTTTCCTCTGAAACATCACAAGCTAGGCCTCCATTGCTGGACTCCTCTCACCGTGCTTGTCTTAAAATCTCTGGCAAAACAGCCCGCTGAACTCTCGGCACTCAGTGGCTCTTCTAGACAGGCAATGGTAGCACACGCCTTCAATCCCAGCACTCAGGAGGGAGAGGCAGCTGGATCTCTGTTAAATAGAGTCCAGCCTGGTCTACAGAGTGAGTTCCAGGACAGCCAGGGCTACACAGAGAAACCTTGTCTTGAAAAACAGCAGCAACAACAAGAGAGAGAGAGACAAAGATGGAGACAGAGAGAGAAAGACAGAGAGAGAGAGAGAGAGAGAGAGAGAGAGAGAGAGAGAGAGAGAGAGAGAACAGAAAAGGAACTCAGGGGTTCTTCTAGTTCCCACGTTCTTCTACAATCCTCCCAGAACAACACAGTCAGGACCGTCACAGCCATACCCCACTCCTGGTACCAATTTATCTTCTAAGCTTGACTTGGGGTTACTATTGCTGTGATGAAACACCATGACCAAAGAAATCTGGGGAGGAAAGGGCTTGTTTGGCCTATACTTCACTGTTCATCCTTGAAGGAAGTCAGAACAAGAACTCACACAGGGCAGGAACCTGGAGGCAGGAACTGATGCAGAGGTCATGGAGCTTCGCCCACTTTCTTACAGAACCCAGGACCACCAACCCAGGGACTACACCACCTACAATGAGCTGGGTCCTCCCCCTTTGACCACTAATTAAGAAAATGCCTTACAGGCTTCTGTGTAGCCTGAACTTATGGAGGCTTTTTCTCAACTGAAGTTCTCTCCTCTTAGATGACCCTAGGTTGTGCCAAGTTGATATAAAAGTATCTGTTGTGTAGCTGGGCGGTGGTGGCGCACGCCTTTAATCCCAGCACTCGGGAGGCAGAGGCAGGAGGATCTCTGGGAGTTCGAGGCCAGCCTGGTCTACGAGAGCTAGTTCTGGGACAGGCACCAAAACTACAGAGAAATCCTGTCTCAAAGAAGCAAAAAAAAAAAAAAAAGTATCTGTTGTGGGGTATTTACTAGAGAAGACTGCTTGGAGATGGATTTAAGCCAACAGAAACTCTTGATTAGCTGGTCAGTGCCTATACTGGGTACTCAGGATCCAAGTTTAACACTGAGTCTTTGTCAAGATGAGCTTTGAAGGATAAAAACCATGCCCTGGGTTGACAGACTTCAGTAACAAGAACAGTTAGCCAGAAGCATAACCATAGAAGCCAATAAGCAAGGTTAGTACAATTTAGAGACTTTCCCAGAACTCTGACCTTGGATGGGTTAGGTCTTTATTTTTATTTTTGGCTGGTGGTGCTGTCTGCATGCTAAGTTTTACTGCCTGAGTGGAACTTCCATCAAGGGGTCACTGCTAAGCCTGTGGCCCCATGGCAACTGAGTCAAAATCGTGGACTTATCCTGTGTTAGTTTAAGATGCAGGACCTTGATGCTAAGCCAATCAGAATGAGAACTGACATCCCAGCCAATGCTGATAGCAGAGTAGTTATCCAGGAGAGGCGGGGTGGGGGGTTCATGGCAGCCCCAAGAGAACAGAGGCTGTTACCAATATTCTCCCAGCTATGGCAAGATGTTTTTCCAATTACTCCTGATCAATTAGCATAGAAACAACAGGTTTCTCCCCAAACTGTGCATAGTGTCCTTTATCTCCTGGGAAGTTGAAGCCTTTCTGATTTTGTAGGGCCATATCTGCAAGGGAATCTAACTGTTGTTTTGATGAAGAAATAGAATCTTGTAATACCTCTAGGCCTGGTCAACCTGTCTACTTAGTTTGGAAACCATGAGAAGAGGCATGTTTAGTCAGACCATTAGTACATGCCCACCAAGAAGTCTCAGGGGCCCAGTGATATTCTTGTTATCCTTATGGTTAACCCACAGGGCAGAACAGCAGGTGTCAGAAGAAGGGGCGTGCCTAGGTAAAAGGTTTTGCATAGTAGACACCTTTAGCCCTTTGTAAGTCCTCTGACGTTAATTAGGACTGTCCCCAGTCACAGTGAGTTTCGTCAGTCAGTGGGCTGACAGTTTGGTTGCTTCCTGTCCCTGTGTAGTACAGGGGCCGGGTGTCTAAGCATGCCCAGCCATCCTGGTTGGTTTCTGGCTGGGAATGATTAACTAAATGGTGGACTTTGTGAAGAATGAGAAATAAACAAGAGATCCCTCAGCTTCCTGGACGGGAGGTGGAACTCTGGCCCCAAGTGTGGAGCACAGAGTTGGTCGGGGTTTTGGCATGGGTAGGAGAATTTTATTAGGACCCAAAGTCTGGAGACCTGAAAGGAAAGGGTTTTTGCTGTTGTTGTTATTATTGTTTGGGTCTTTTGTTGTGGTTGTGGTTGTTTGTTTGACTTTTGTTTTGAATAGTAAACCTGTATCCCCAGGGTCCATTCCTGTGGCAGAAAGTCTAATACCCTTGTTTTTCCCATTTTCCAGAGGCCAGAATCTTCCTTCAAGACCTTTAAATTTATTACCATTGGATTATTTTTATTGAGTGTTTCTTGGTAGGGGGCTCTCCTTCTCTGTTTATGTGTTCATCCGTGCATTTCCAGGAAGCCTCTGTTTCATAAGCCCAATTTTGCAATGGAGACTCTCTCGACCTGGCAGCAAGGGGGCCAGCTGCTGGATTTTAAACTGAGACCTCAAAGCCCGCCTCCACAGTGGCACACTTCCTCCAACAAGGCCACACCTCCTAATAGGTGTGTAAACTCAGGATTGTAAACTCAGTGTTCCTATCTCAGAAGATAATCTCCCATATCTTTCCAGACATTTAAAGTGGGTGTCAGAGAGTGAAGGTCAACATGGCATTTGGTTGCCTGTCTGTAGTCACGCTAGCTAATGCCATCCTGCTATCTGTCTTTCTTGGTTTCTAGGTCCTAGCCTGAGGACGGTGGGGGCTGAACCGTGATCCTGTATTCATAACAAGCATAAGACTCGGGAGGAGGTAGAGGGGCAGGAAGTGGAGGGGCCAGGGCCTATGAAACCTTAATTTTCCATTGTCTTGGAGACAGTCCACTTGGCAGCAGTGTCTATGGTTTCCACTTTCTTGACCTGATGTGGTGGATTCATGGTGTAACACCAACTTCCTTCACGGCCATAGGAGCGGAGAAATCACCCCATAGGGTCCTTTACAGGTTAGTGCCAGGGTCCCTTTGGCCCAGACAGGATCACTGGGCTCTAACAAGGTGAACCTGGTGGTGGTCTCAGAGGTGGGCTGTGTCTCTCAGAAACGTCAATAAACAGCCTGTGTGGAGGACGGGAGGGCCTGTAGTGACTTGAGAAAGGAATAGTTGGAGAGTTCTGCCAACCGCTGCTCTCTGAGCTCGGGAAGCAGTGGGGGAGGGCTTCCAAACACAGTCTCATGGGGGTAAATCCCTCCTGTGTGGAATTGAGCAGGTACCATCCCATAGACGCATGTGTTTGAATGGTTGGCCCATAGAGAATGACACTATTAGGAGGTGTGGCCTTGTTGGAAGAAGTGTGTCACTGTGGAGGCGGGCTTTGAGGTCTCAGATATGCTCATGTCATACCCAGTATGACAGTTCCCTTTCTGTTACCTGCAGATCAAGATGTGGAGCTCTCAGCTCCTTCTCCAGCACCATATCTACCTAACGCAGCCATGCTCCCGCCATGATGATAATAGACTAAACCTCTGAACCTGTAGACAGCCACCCCAATTAAATGTTTTCCTTGTAAGAGTCGCCATTGTCATGGTGTCTCTTGAGAGCCATAGAAACCCTAACTAAGAGACCTCCCTATACCGGGTGCAGCAGGCCAAAGCAGGAAGGCAGGAGGCCCAGCCATCCTTTGTTGGACTCTAATGAGAGCTTTGTTAGATTGTTGTTTTGTTTTGTTTGTTTTTGAGAAAGGGTTTCTCTATATAGCCCTGGCTGGTCTGGAACTCATTTTGTAGACCAGATTCGTCTCAAACTCACACCTTCCTGAGTGCTGGGATTAAAGACGAGTGCCATCATGCCTGGTTCTAAAGTATCTCCTTCCTTCCTTCCTTCCTTCCTCCCTCCCTCCCTCCCTCCCTTCCTTCCTTCCTTCCTTCCTTCCTTCCTTCCTTCCTTTCATGTCCTATTTATACCCCCCACCCCCGGTCAAAACTCCAAGGTTTATATGCACAATGAAGTTTTAAAGCTTTAGTTATTAGCTGAGAAGTTTTGATTAGGAAAGCTGGGTCATTGTTGGACCCCATTGGCTAGGAAGAGGCCAAAGTACTTTCTGGAGTAGCTTTTAAGCTACTATTTGAGCAGTTTCAGTCCAGGTGAGCACTTTCACCCATCTGGAAAAGGTGTCTATAAAAACTAGCAGGTACTTTTATCCTTTTCCAGGAGGCTGGGTCTTAGCTGAAGCCACCTTTCCCAGAGTACACTAAGTCTTTCATTTGGACCCCTTGCTGGGTAAGGGCTCTCTGTTTTGGATTTTCTTGAGCACAAACCTGATATCTGGCTAAGACATCTTGAATTAGGCTGTCCAGTCTATAATGTGCTTTGGTCTAGGCATCTCAGAAAGTTTTGTGGGCCCCCAGATGAGTAGCCTGGTGAAGGTCAGTTACCAGAGTCCTTCAGGTTGTTTCTGGTAGAATGATTTTTCCCTCTGGTGTCCGCCATCAACCTGTGGGTTTGAGCTGTCCATTTCTTCTTTACCATGGAGTCCCATGCAGCACCAGGTTAGGGTATCTCATCAGAATATCAATAGGCCCCTCTGGTCTTAGGGCCTTTGTTGGGGCAGCCAGCCCAGCAATGGAAGGAAAACAGTTTGTCAGGGAAGCCAAACAGCCTCTAATGTCTTTCTTCCCAGCAGTGAGAAGGCCTCGTTCTCTATGGACATGTCCAGTAGGAAGAGCACTCCAGCTGATGGTCTGTGTGTATTCTGCTGGACTTTCCTTCTCCTCAACTGAGAGCCTGGGTCAGATCAATCAGTTCTGCTCTCTGGGCATTGGTACCTGGCCTGGGCCCAGATAATTTCAGTTAAAGTAGCTATTGCAGTTCCCATGTTCCCTGGCTTCATCTTTCATCTCGTGGCAGTCGTGGATGAGCACCTGTGGGTACCCAGGCAAGAGGGTAGCAGACTGATGGCCTTGGGGTTCTCGAACTGGACTTGAGGGTGGGCCAAGAGTAGGACAGCCCGCATTCTGGTGTTCCTTTGAAGACAGTTTCACCCATGCTGGGTGCAGAGAGTGCTAAGATCCTGACTGAGAGTTTCACTGGACTAGCAGAAGGCACATCAGTTCTTAGACAGTTCTTAGACAAGATCTGTGGCTACAAGATCCAGTCATTTAGACAGGTAGGTCACAGCGCATTTCCATGGCCCTAAAGCTTAGGCTAAAAACCCCTTTTGTAATGTCTTTTGTTTATTCTCAGTCCGGATTAGGGCCTCAGTGCCTCTTTGTGCTGGTATATAGAGAGGCTTTGCTGTTTCCACAAACCGGTATCCAGAGGCAGCTACATCCAGCTGCAAACAGGAACTAGCCAACCCTGGTATCCAGAGGCAGCCATATCCAGCTGCAAACAGGAACTCGTCAACCTGTCTCTTAGTCTTTGGAGTTGGGATCTGAAAAATGGCACCAAGCCCACTCTGAGACAGGCTTCTTTTGCCTCCCCTCAGCTGATAGCCAGGATAGGTAGCTTCTGATATACAAAGTTTGGCCTGTTTAGCTGACATTCTGTAGCCCAAAGTTGGTAACTCATGCAACAATCCCTCAGTGTTTCTATAATTCCCAAGAAACCTCAGATGGAAGAATAGGAGGTTTTAGTGTCTCATAAAACAGGGTTGGCAAATTTTTAAATCTTTGAGGCAACCTGGTACAGGTATGTTGCCCAAGTAACCTCTTGCTGGGTCTGCCGTTTGAAAACAAAGATGGGTTGACTCACCTTTGCCAACGGGAGGCTGAAGAATGCATCCTTCAGGTCCAAGACAGTGTACACCTGCTTCTCCAGAAGAACCAGCCTCAAGAGAGTCAGAGGCCCCAGGTTTTTTCATAAGCAGGAGAGCTGTATTCCAGGGTGACTGGCAGGGCCCCAGGATGCTCGTCTCTCCGAGGCGGGAAATATGGACTGCTATTTCCCCTTTGATTCCAGGGTCATTGGCCATTGTTTAATCTGGACAGAGAGAGCTGAACTGGTTAGTTGAACAATTTTAGGAGCTTGGTGTTGGGCCAGTCCTGGAGGGTTGGTTTCTGTCCACACCTCTGGGGATCTTTGTTGTCAATCTGAGAGATAGTTCACCTGTATCCTTTAATTGGAGAAAGCACTTCCAGCTCAGAGATCTTCTGTAGAGGGAGACACCTACATTTTTCTGCGTGTCTGTGAGTTTAAGTGTGTCATCAGCAGAGAAGGTGACAGTGGGTGTCTGTGAGTCTCAGCAGAGACAGTGATGGTGTCTTTCAGCTTATGCTACAGTCTCCTCCCATCAGTTCTCAGCTGTTCAACACCTTTGAGCTACCTCCAGCAACTGAGACCTACATACACCTTAAAATTATTTTTTCTTTTTTTGGCTTTTGTAACTTTTTTTTTCTAATATCTGAGGCCAACTGGGTAACAAAGGACATCTTTTTGTCAGCCGTCTTTAATCCTGCCTAAAAGGACCTAGTGGAAAAAAAATTGAAGTCTCCTTGGTCAGTGTTGGACAGAAGGGAAAATCCGTCTGTCCAGGCTTTGTTGTCTGGCAGCGGTCCTGGTTTTTCTGCCTTTTTTTCAGAAAATGGTGGGTTTTGAGTTTTTCAATTATATGGATCATTCATTAATAAGGAGACAAATCATGAAAGAGAGAGGAGTGGAACCTTCTCTTTTCCTTTGGGCTCAGCCCAGGGGAACTTTTCCCTTCCCCCAAGGCCCAGAGTGAGGGGAATGCTCACCTTGGGGAACCATTTCCTCCTCCCTGTGTGCTTTTAACTTAGGAGGGAGGCAGCCATGGATGAAAGGCGGAGCCCCTCTTCACTTCCACGCAGGGATCAATCCTGACCCCAGAGCAAGGAGTCGGGCAACTAAACAAGCAAAACAAGAGAGCTCTCCTCTCCCAGAAAAGGACTGGTGGAGGTGTTTGTTTGTTTCCCCCTCTGGGTGACCTGGCACAGCCAAAAGAATTTGGGTCCCCAACTGGAGTGGACACAGGTCTTCAGCCAGATTGGAGAAGGGTCTCACAGCAGAGAAAGGTACTGGTCAATGCAAAGAAACAAAACTGACAGAAACACATAGGAAGACACACAAACACAATAAAAAAAACAGGTGTGCCCCCCCCACACACACATTCTCACACCTCAACAGACAGAGGGATCCAGTGATGACACGCATGGATTCGGACACTGGATCAGAGACTGTGTCTAACCTCTGTGATGTGCTCAAACAGAAGGAGCCTTAACCAGATTCACCTTGGGGGTGACAGACCAGGTGGCTTTCTAATATGTGTAATTTTGGGGTGGAGATATCAGATTCCTCTAAAGCATTAGACAGAAATTGATTAGAGGGAGTCTTGGCAACCTGGACCTTAGGTTGTGTGCACTGATCACTTCATTGTCTGCACCAAGGGGCTCTTGGGACCCCCAGGGTCTCAAGGTCTTGTTCTAGGATCTCAGTGGGCCCTCCAGAAACATTGCCACCAGAGAAGACTGCTCAGACATGGGTTTAAGCAAATAGAAAGTCTTGATTAGCTGATCAGTGACTCCACTGGATGCTCAGGATCCCAGTGTAACCCTGAACCTTTCCCGGGGTGAGCTTGTAAGCACAAACACCATGTTCTGGGTTAACATATTTCCGTTAACAAGAATAGTTAACCATAAGTAGAACTACAGAAGCCAAAAAGCAAGATAGAGACTTTCCCAGAACTATGGGTTTTGATGGATTAGACTTTTATCTTAGTTTTGGCAGGTGGTGCTGTCTATGTGCTAGGTTTTACAACCTGAATAGTACTTCAATCATGGAGTCAATTGTATTAAGGTCTGAAGACTGTTACACTTCCATCATGGAGCCGGTTGTGCTAAGGTTGGAGATGGTCACACTTCCATCATGGAGTCAGCTGTGCTAAGGTCTGGAGATTTTTATACTTCCATCATGGAGTCATCTGTGCTAAGGTTTGGAGATTGTTACACTTCCATCATGGAGTCAGTTGTACTAAGGTCTGGAGACTGTTACACTTCCATCATGGAGCCGGTTGTGCTAAGGTTGGAGATGGTCACACTTCCATCATGGAGTCAGCTGTGCTAAGGTCTGGAGGATTGTTATACTTCCATCATGGAATCATCTGTGCTAAGGTCTGGGTATAGCACAAATTCTAATCGGTATTAATTGTTTGATTGGGGGCTTCCCCCAGCTCCTGGAATTTTGGAATGTTGGGTGGAAAGTTCCATTTCAAGCCCCCTCCCCTGGAAGTTGCCTCAGTTCAAACTCCACCTCTAAGAAAGCCACCAAATGGGGACCCCTCCCCAGGGATGGCCAAGACCACCCCCACAGGCTATTTAAACTGTCCCCAGAGAACGAACACATGGTCTTTCCAGTTCTATGGTCTTTCCAGTTCTCGGTTCCCCTCGCTGTGTTTTCCTGGTCTTCCTCTGCAGGGGGCCTGAAGGACCACCTGGAACTCTGGTATCCATTAAATCTGGACCTTTTTCTAATTCGGTTTGATTTGGATTATTGCGTCAGCAGAGAGGCTTACCCGGCCAAAAACAAAAATCAAAACCCTTAACATTAATAATAAAAAAAACTCAGAGTCAGATATAAGGGCTGATGCTCAAGATCAAAGAAACAAAGTGCCAGCCATTAAGACATTTTGCCTCTACCAATGCTCAGACTGAAGGGGCGATCCTGCACTCAGACTGTACTGCTCCTCAGACTGCTCCTGCCTTCTATTCCTCTCTCTGCCCAGCCATATCACTCCCGTCTCCACCTCCCTAGTGCTGGGATTAAAGGTGTGGGATCCCAAGTGCTGGGATCACCTTTGTGTGACCTCTGTTTCTTTTTTAGACAGATTGAATCTTGTATAGCCCAAGGTGCCTTGAACTAACAGAGATCCATATGCCTCTGTCTCCCGAGTCCTGGGATTAAAGGTGTGTGCCACTACTCTCTGGCCTCTAGTGGCTTAGCTCTGCACTCCGATTTTTAGGCAAGCTTTATTTGTTAAAACACAAACAAAACATCACTACATCTGGGATCTGTTACACTCCCATCATGGAGTCAGTCATGCTGAGGTCTGGAGCCTTTACACTCCAGTCATGGAGTCAGTTGTGCTAGGTCTGAGGCCTTTACACTTCCATCATGGAGTCAGCCATGCTAGGTCTGGGGCCTTTACACGCCAGTCATGGAGTCAG
>NC_022030.1:21446489-21446952 GCF_000317375.1 Microtus ochrogaster
AGCCCCACACCTTATTTTAACTGATTAACTTTTAGATAAGGTTTCTCACTGAACCAGGAACTCACCAATTTGGCCAGGCTGGTTGGCTAATGAGCTCAAGGGTCTCTGCCTTCCCAGTGCTGGAGTTATGGGTACATGCTGCAGGGCCCAGCATTTCCTACACACTGGGCTAAGGATCTGAGCTCAGTTTCTGTGGCTTGTATGGCAAATGTTCTATCGACCCATTTCCTCAGCCCCTTTGTTTTTTGAGATAAGGACTTACGTACTCCAGGCTGGTTCAGCTATATAGTTGAGGATGAACTTGAACGCCTGATGCTCTTGTCTCTACTTCCTGAGTGTGTGTCACCACACCTGGCTTCCCTATGCTCTTTATCTCCTTAAATCTCCTCATCCTTCAGGTCTCAAGTGAATTCCTTGTCCTAGGGAAGCCTTCTTGGGATTCTCCATGACCTGGTGCAGCTTT
>NC_022030.1:21447259-21449669 GCF_000317375.1 Microtus ochrogaster
TGGATGGATGGATGGATGGATGGATGGATGGATGGATGGATGGATGGGTGGATGGGTGGATGGGTGGGTGGGTGGATGGATGGATTCCTCACAGTGGAGGCTCCTCTTCTCGTGTGTATTCCCAGATCTCTCTATGTAGCCCTGACTGTTCTGAAACTTTCTCTGTAAACCAGCTTAGTCTTGAATCCAGAGATCTACCAGCCTTTCCCTCCCAAGTGCTGGGATTAAAATCGTGAGCCATCACACCTGGATGAAATTGGATTTTCAAAAGCAAAGATGTAGAATTTTCCCCAAATATTTATCATCAAGTAAGTGCTGTGGCTTCAGGCAAGACGTGGCCAATTTTATTTTCTGCTGAAAGTGTTGAGAAGCAAGAACAGAGGAGGCTGATGGGAGATAATAGCATGAAGAAGCAGACAGATCCACCCAGGGGTTAATAAAGTCATGGGCTGATTGGGTAATCAGCACCTGGGAGACCGAGATTGTGTGACTGGTAAAGATGCTCGCCGCCAAGTTTGATGACTTGAGTTCAATCCTGGGTCCCACATGGTGGAAGCAGAGAACCGACTCCTGGAAACTGTCCTCAGGCCTCCCTGTGTACCTTATGGCACGAATGGTCTCACCCATAATCCCAGCACCTAGCAGGCTGAGGCAGAAAGAACACTCTGGGCTTCATATTGAGATCCTGAGTGAAAGAGAGAAAACCAACAAGGATGGGAGTCCCTTTGATAAGTCCATGTCTCTCATTCTCTGGGGCAAGATGCTAAGTTTTGGGAAGGGAGGTTTCCAGAGAGGCCGGTGAGGAGCCCGTGGAGCTGCTCAGGCCAACAGCAGGCCACATCCTCAGCCTAACTCCCTGAGCTGAGTGTCCAGTCTAGAGCTGTGGGATCAGCTTCCATCTAGCTGTCCTCCCCTGAGGACATCGTGGTGGGCTGGGAAGCAGGCAGGGGACAGCCAGCAGCTGACCCTTGAATACAGAGGTTGAACTTGGCTGGAATTGAAGGCAGGCTCAGGCCGTGAGCGAAGTCACGTGACGTACCGGGAACTCTCTGTAGATTGTATTTAGCTGAACTAATTACATCATAAATCATTTTGATATTCCACCCAGAATCTTGCAGCAGACTAGTGTCTGCATGATGAGGTCATTAAGCCTGCACCACGGCCTGCATAAGTGAAAGAGACGGAGCCAGAGACAGAGACAGACGAGACAGGTTCACATAAGAGTGTGACAGTGTTGACCTTACTTTGCTTTAGTGGCTTTGTGGGTCTAACACTTCATATTTAAAAAAAAAAAAGCTTTTAAATGTCTGTTATAGAGAACAGGAGGGCTGGCGAGATGGCTCAGTGGGAGAAAGGTGCTTGCTAACAAACTTGATGACCTGAGTTCAATTCCCGGATCCCCACAATCTCCATGGAAGGAGAGACCCAACTCCTGCTGGCTGTCCTCCAGCCTCCACATGAGCGCAGTGACACACGTGTGCGTGCACACAGAGAATAAGTATAACTAAAAATAATAAATACATCTAGAGAGGAGGAAACTGGGCACAAAGGGCAAGAAGTCACTCAGGAAGCAACACCGGAGGACTAGGAGTCTGCTGTGGAGGAACTCTGAGCTGCTGGGTTCTCTGCCCCGGGTTCTGCCAGACCCTGTGGTGACAGCTCTGACCACAGCAGGTCCCCCACATGATGACTTTCAAGAGAGGAAGTGAAGCAGGGTGCTGTGACCTGCAAAGGAAGAGCTGCATGGGCAAGGGTGTGGCTCTGAGGCTTGGGGGGGGGTCTGGGTGGACCGGGCAGAGTCGGACTAATACATCTGGAGGAAGTTGTTCCAGGCAAATGGAGCAACAACCACAGAAGCACAGAGGCCAGAGGTGGGAAGAAGCTTGGAGAGTTTGAGCAACAACAAAAAGGATGTGAGAATAAGGTGGGCAGGGAGAGGAGGGGAGGGGAGAGGAGGGAAGGGGAGGGAGGGAAGGGGAGGGGAGAATTTACAAAGGATGTTCTCAGGTAGCTCAGCTCCTCAATGTGTGATGCACACTTGTAATCCTGGTACTTGAGATGTTGAGGAGGGGTATGAGTCTGACCCCAGCCTGGGCTGCATGGTGAGACCCTATCTTAGACAAGGGAAGGAACAGGAAGAGATGGGAGGGCAGAGAATGAAGAGCGCTCCCCTCCCCCTTCCTGTTCTTGCATACAATTTTGTCTGCTCTCACCACTTCCCCTTTAGTGTCGCTTTACACTCAGCTCACAAGTTCCTTCGGAACAGTCAAGGATCTTTGTACAGTCACAGCCTGTGCTATTATTTATATTATTTATCCATCCATCACCCATCCATCCTTCCATCCATCCATCCATCACCCACCCATCCATCCATCCATCCATCATCCACCCATCTATCCATCAATCCATT
>NC_022030.1:21450245-21450844 GCF_000317375.1 Microtus ochrogaster
CATTCATCTGTTATCCATCTATCCATCATCCACCCATCCACATGCGCCACCCACCATGTTTTCCCACAGATCAGCCCCTATTGATTTTCCACAGATCATTTACCCTGTCAGAAACAGTCTTAATTCTTCTTCCTGTGGTGCCTCCTCTGGGAAGCCTTCCCTGACCACTGCAGCTACCTTAGTCCCATGGGCCTACTAGCTCTTCTTGCTCAAACAGGATATAGCCTATGCTGTTTCTGTGAGAAATCTGCCCACCGCGTGCATTTGCTTTTCACAGCCTTCCCTCCCCTTTGTAACGTGATCCCTAGATCTCAAAATGAGCAAGTTGTTCACGGTAAGCCTACGGGAGAGATGACTGCAAGAAAGTTCTGGAAAGTGGAGCTCTCCTTTTGCTGCTAACGTAAGCCTGGGGTTGCTGGAGGCCGTGTTTGCCCATAGGAGAAGAGAATACACCAGCACAGGAAATCAATATTAAAGAGGGAAAGAGTAAGCCAGACCCAAAAAGAGGAACATGGGATGTACTCACTCATAATTGGCTTCTAGCCATTAATAAAGGATATTGAGCCTATAATTCGTGATCCTAGAGAAGCTAAATAAGA
>NC_022030.1:21451372-21451869 GCF_000317375.1 Microtus ochrogaster
AGGGAAAGAGGGAACTCAGTGAATTACTTAAGTACTTGGATCCAGCCAATTCTGAGACCCATATGCCCCTGAGTTTTCCATAAAAACCAATGAATTCCCTTTCTGCTGTGTTTCCACCACTCCTGCTATAGGCCTGATACTGTCTCAGAGATCTGCAGATGCTGTAGCTGAGGTACCCTACCCTGGAGGGATGTGGGCTAAGGCTTCCTTCTCTCGGAAACCACTCCTACTCCAGGGACTCCAGGTCTTGGAGACCTGAGCCTGGGCTGCAAGGCAGAATTGAAGTGCAATGTCAGAGGCCAAAGCCTGCAGAAGCAAAAGGAGGGCAGAGGGCGGGGCTAGGTTTGCATCTTTAATGAGTACATCCATTTTCTTTGATGCCTTTGTAGGGTCAGCCCTAACTTTATTAGCCTGCTTATTAACTCTGGCCACTATTCAGGAAAGGTAACTTCCGTCTCTGTGTGATCTGGGATCACCACCCCCACATCCCTGTCTCC
>NC_022030.1:21452730-21453699 GCF_000317375.1 Microtus ochrogaster
CTCCCTCATGTGCAGGCAAGAGTTTCTTACACGATGTAGGCAGGTGGGTGACACCCATAAGGTGTGGGTAAACTGGTGTAGTGAAGACAGACACGTGGCCCAGACTGGTGGCCTCTCTGAGCATTCTCTACCTGTCCACATTGAGAATCCTTGTGGTCCTCTAAGCCCAGTCACAGCTGCGGGTGACAGAGGGGACCCCCATACGGAAGGGAACCGTAAGTGGTTTTTTCTAGCACTGCCAGTGTTTGCTTTCTTTTGGGATAAGCACCCCAACCAAAGCAACTTGGGGAGGATGTAAATTTCACCTCACAGATTACAGTCCATCACTGAGAGAAATTAGGGCAGGAACTCGAGGCAGGAGCTGATGTAGAGGCCATGGAGAAGCGCTGCTTACTGGCTTGATCCTCATAGCTTGCTCAGCCTGCCTTCCTATAGAACCCAGGACCGCCAGCCCAGGGATGACACCACTCACAATGGGCTGAGCCCTCCCACTTCAGTCACTAATGAAGTAGATGCTCACAGGACTGTATAAATGCCAATCTGACAAATGCACTTTCTCAACTGAAGTTCCGCTTCCTGGGTTACTCTTGCTTATGTCAAGTCGAAAAAACAAAACAAAACAAAACAAAACACAACTAGATAAATCACCATCCACACAAAGTCTAATTGTGATCATTCCTAGAACTGTTTGTTATCAACCCCGATAATTCAACAGTAGAGTTATAAAAAAACAGAATCATGAAGAGCCTTTGGGCTACACTAGGGTGGGGGATTATTTTGGATGAAATACGGCAGCTTTATTGCTGGTGGAAATGCTATCATAACAGTGTTTAGATTATGTAAATGGTTGCTAGATCAGAACTCAGCCAGTGTCTACTTTTTTGTGTACTTGTCTGTTTTATTTTTGGGGTGCTAGGGATTAAACACAGGGCTTTGCACATATTAAGCAAGGACTCAGTCACTGAGCCA
>NC_022030.1:21454254-21455912 GCF_000317375.1 Microtus ochrogaster
CTCACTGGGGGATTCTAGACAGGTGCTCTACCACTGAGCCACACCCCAGCCCCTCACTGGGGGATTCTAGACAGGTGCTCTACCACTGAGCCACAGTCCACTGAGCCCTAGTCCAGTTCCATTCTTGAACATTACAAGGACAACTAATAGGGAAACATTAGTATGATCAACTTTGAAGAGTCCCCGCCAACCCACTAGCCTGATAGAACACAGCTGCAGGCAAGATGGTTCGTGTGAGCTAACCCGTTTCTCCTCACATCTAACCTGAGAGGTGAGTGTGGGTCCTCCACGAGGCAGGCAGTGTGCCCCAGCAGGATACATGGGAAGGGTTGGGCAGTGAGTGGAAACCTGCCTTCTGAAACAGGAAGTCAACAAAGAAAGGCTTTGTGGGTAACCGATGAATCACACCCCAGCGGTGTAAACATCGTGCTACAAAGATCTCTCACCACAGAAGCTGGGCCTGTTGTTGGCCCCAGAGAAAGGAAGGGGTGGTTAGAAAAGAGATGGGGTGGCATGGCCTGCGATAATGACAGGAGGCCGAGGTTATGAGGCCTGGAACCGGCGGGACTCCCCTTGTTCGGCCTTGGCCTTACTCCTTAAACACCCACACCCTCCTGATGGTGGCTGAAGCCAGAAATAATAAAATCAGAAGTGAGGATCGAGGCTTGGGGACCAGCCTGGAAGCTGAGACACACAGCCTCATAAAACCTGGAATATTCCCGCCCCCCATATCTAGCCAGGCAGAGCCTTCCCGAGTGTCCCTGAAGCTCTCCAGAGCCAGGCTGAATAGCCACAGCTCAGCACCTACAAGAAACGCCTCTGAAGTCTGTGCCTGGCATCAGAGGCGTCATCACTTGACACATGTGCCCCACCTCCCCTCCTCCCACACGAGAGTGAAGCAAACACAGGCACTGCCCTTCCTTCACACCCGAAACTCAGGAACAAAGAAAGGAGATGCTACAGAAAGCCACTGTACCAGGGACCCCTCCATGTATCCTGCCTTGGAGGATCGCCCAGCTTCAGACCCCCCATAGTGGGGACTGCTGGCTCATTCCTCATTGCCCTCTCTTGACCTTTAGCCACACAGAACCTGGCATGGGTAAAAGCAGCGACTGTGCAATCCGGAGGGCACCAGAGACAGCAAGGACAGGCTACACAGTCGCCTGATGGCTCTGTGTGTGCCCAGCCTCGATCTGTGAGGTGGGGCTACCCGTGCTGTTTGCTACAGAGTCCACCAAAGCCAGGCGACTGCCTCATGGGGAGGAGCTGAGACCCATGAGCCCCTCGAATACCAGATGTGTGACAAACAGGACGTTGGGACCAATAAAATAAGTAAGCGGGCAGAGCAACCCACGCCTATAGTCATAGCTGCTACTCTTGAGGTTGAAGCAGACGTATCAGTTGAACCAGGAGTTGGGTGACAACCCTGGGCAATGCAACTAAACCATATTTAAATGCCGAGGAACAAGGAACAGTCTGGATGTGGTAAAATACACCTGGAATTCCAACATTTCAGAAGCTGAGGTTGAACCATTCTGAGGTCAAGGCTAGCCTGAGCTACACAGTGAGGAGAGAGAGAGAGAGAGAGAGAGAGAGAGAGAGAGAGAGAGAGAGAGAGAGAGAGAGACAGACAGAGGGCAGCATTTTACCAACATAGA
>NC_022030.1:21456012-21463094 GCF_000317375.1 Microtus ochrogaster
AGAGAGAGAGAGAGAGAGAGAGAGAGAGAGAGAGAGAGAGAGAGAGAAGAATATAGACAGACAGAGGGCAGCATTTTACCAACATAGAAGAGGATGAGATGGGAGGGAGGCTGAAGATAGGTGAAGGAAAACAAGAAAACCTGGCATGGCAGAGTGTTTCCAGAGAGTTCTGGGAGAAAGACCTCAGTCCCCCAAGGAGCTGATGGTTATATGGTGAGCTAGAGGCTCTCTACATGGTTTCTGTTTCACCAACTGGTTGTGGTGTGGCTATGAAGAAGCAACCACGCCTCTCTGAACTCAGTTTCCCTTCTGGAAAAGGAGATGACAGTCTCCATGTCTGCAGCACCGCTGGAGAATTGAGTCCGTGCAGCCAAACACGCTCCTGCCTCTGTGGAGCAGCAGGCGGCTTTCCACACAGAGATGCCACTGCGTCCACCCAGCTCACGCTTGGCAGACAAATCAAAAGACTATAAATAGACATGTCTCAGTTCTCATAAACGGGTTAAATATGACTTGGCGTCCTGCCCAGACTTCCTGTTAGGGTAGTGGGTGAGGACTGTTCTCTGCAGGGGTCTGCTGGGTGTCAAGGTCACCGGCAGTAGAGAAGGCGGGAACTGGACTTCAGAGCAGGTGATGTCTCTCCTGGACACAGACTGCCTCCAGCACTTTGAGCCCTGGCAACAGCCCTGCCCAGTGACTCAGGCTGGGCCATTGGCCCAGTTGCCTGGACTCACCCCTCTGGCCCAGCCTACATTAGGTCAGCCTGTCTGTAATGAGTCCTGAGACTCTGGATAAGTACTGGGGGAGGGGAGAGGAGCAGGAGGCAACACACTGCTCCAGGAGGGCCTGGGCTGCTTTGGGGTCCCCTCCCACCTGACTCCAGGAATAGCTCAAAGTGGATCCCACCCTGGCACCCTGATACTCAGAAGTACGTTCTGGAGATGGTACTGGTGGGTCCCCCAATGCCTGGGCTGAAGTCCCAGCTGCATCAGTTTCCCCATCTGTAGAAGGCAGAAAATAACAGCACCTCCTACACAGGGTAAGGGGATTTCCTGGCTCTCAGCATAGAGTATCTGTTCTTGATGGTAGAAGGGTGTACCACTATCATTTGTTAAGTAGGAAGAGTTTTCCTGTCCTGCAGTCACTTTCAAACAATCACTCAGAGGCTGAATATTAATTACAAATGCTCAGCCAATAGCTCAGGCTTATCACTAACTAGCTCTTACATTTTAAGTTAACCCATATTCCTATTCATGCTTTGCCATGTGGCGGTACCTTTATTGGCATGGCATGTTCATCTCTTGTTCCCTTTATGTTTGCTGGTGATGTCGCCCCCTTCTTCCCATTATTCTCAGTTTGGCTTTTCTGCCTAACTTTATCCTGTTTAGCTATTGGCCAGGTAGCTTGTTTAATAAACCAATTATAGTGACATATATTCACATAGTGTACAGAAGGATTATTCCATAGCATTGTTTTGTTTTAATTTTGAAACAGTGTCTTACAATGTAGCCGCCTGCTGGCCTGGAATTCACTATGTAGATCAGACTGGTCTCAAACTCATGAGATACACCTGAGTGCTGAGCACCACCATGCTCTATGTTATGATTTTTATTCATTTATTTTTATTTATGTGTAGGTGGGGGGTGTGCACGTGCATGCGTGTGCATCAGCTTGTCTGTATAAGCACCACATGCATACAGTGTCAGAACATCTCAGAAAAGGATGTTGGATTTCCATGGAACTAGAGTTATAGAAGATTTGAGCTGCCATGTAGATGCTGGGAATCAAACCTGAGTCTTTGGCACGAGCAGCAACTTCTCTTAACCACTGAGCCATCTCTCCAGTCATTGTTATTTTAAGACAGGGTCTTACTGTAGCTCAGGTTGATCTAGACCTTGTGATCCTGACTCTCCCAGGTGCTGGGTATATAGGTATGTGCCACCCTGCTTGAATTAGTATGACTGTTTGTAGTTAGCCCTATATGGTACTCAAAAGCAAGAGCTATAACATAGATGAGGTGGTGCATAACTCTAATTTCCGTTGATGGGAGATGAAGGCAGGAGGATCAGAGGTTCAAACTGCCATCCTTGGCTCATGGCAAACTCAATGCAAGCCTGAGCTATCTTTCCACTTTCTCTGAAGGGCTTATGAACACAGATGAGGACCACGGGGGAGGCAGAAGGAGCAGGGAAGGGACCCAGTTCAAGAACAACAGGATGGTGAGGCAGTGTGTCTCTGTGTTGGGAGGTCCCAGCTGGGCCACTTCCTTTCTGTAGAGAGTGCCTGCAGAAGGCACACAGCTTCTCTCCCCTGGTACGGCCTCACCGTGTGACTTTGACTGTCTGTCCATTTCCTCATCCCTGTCTGACTTTGTAAGTCATCTGGCCGACAGACTGTGGTGAGAGATGCTGCGTGGGATTCAAGCTCTAGCTGTGAGAAACTTTGCAGCCCTGATTACTCTTTTGGTCACTTGCCATGACCTTTCTGAATAGAACCAGGCTGGCCTGTTGGGAAGGTGGAGGGCTGGATGCTCCCCATCCAAGTGCCCATGTATCTAGTTAGTCACCCAGAGATGACAGAGGAGGCATGAGGAGCTGGGCAAGACCCTGAGAAGTGCCTAACTGAGTGACCCAGGATTTGACCCTGTGACATATACCTAAGAAAAATAACCTAACAGGGGGAGGATGTGTTTTGGTTCCTAGTTTGAGCATTCTTGGTTTGTGGCTGGCTGGCCGGGTTGCTTTCAGACTCATGGCAAAGCAGAGCCTCATGGTGGCTGGGGTGTAGAATAGGATCGAGATGTTTAGTTCATGGCAGTCAGGAAAGAGAAAGGCCGGGAGTGGGTACATGGGGGAGATGAAGAGAAGGGAGGAGAGAGGAGGAAAGGGAAGAGAGAACAATTTATATCTCCCCAGGACACCCTTGCAAGCAAGCTACTCGCTCAGATGAGGCCCTGCTTTCTAGTTTCTGTCATCTTAAGAATTCATTTAGAAATTCATTTCTGTCCACTGGGAAGAGGGAAAAAGAGCTCCCACTCTGCGCGTTTCATGGCCTGAGTTTGAATCCCCAGCATGCATGTAAAAAAAAAAAAAAACTTGGATGTGACCGCCCAGGCCTGTAGTCCCAGCTTTGGTGAGCGGAGCCTGTGGATCCCGAAAACTCGTGGACCAGTCAGTGGGGCTCAACCCTGGAGCTTCCTGGTCTGCTTAAGATCCTGCCTCAAGGCAATTGGTGGAAGAGTGATAAAGAAAAACCCCAACTCCTGCTCTGACCTCTGTACACTTGTAGAAGGCTGTGCATATCCATGTTCTCACATGCATGTGCATTCGTGCACACGCGTGCACACACAGTTTATAAGGTCATCCATGGATGAGTCCATTGATCAGCTCAGAGCCCTCATGACCCAGTCACCTCTCTGTGATTGCATCTGACCAGTGGGGTCCGGGTCTTCTGGGGGACACTTCAGGTCTAATGCATGTTACCAGTTGAGCTCAGCCTGCAGCAAGGCAGGGAAGCACTTCGCTGCTGCTGGAAGGCGCTGATCTGGGCTGGTCTCTTAGGTAGCAGTAGGCGGTTATTACATCTCGTTCATCCCAGTTTTGTCAGATGTTAGAAAAATCATCTGACGGTTTATTTTCAAAGGTGCCTGGAGCCAACTGAGGTCCAGCTCCAAACAAATAAAAACACAAGGCTGCTGCCAACACTTGCTAGTCTAGCTATTTCCTTTTACCCAAACTCCACTAAGCAAGGCCCCAACTCATCCCAACACACACGTGTGCGCACACACACGCGCACACACACACGCGTACACACACACATACACATATGCGAGCGCGTACACACACATACACACACACATGCAAACACACATACACATGCACACACACGCACGCACATACACACATGCACGCACACGCATGCACACACATACACACGCACCCCTAGAAGTTGAGAGTAGAAAAGTACAGCGAAGCTTACCTAGTAATAGATTTTCCGTAACCCCCAAATAAATAGGTTTCTCTGTCAATGCAGTAAATCAGATCGGAAAAGTGAAAGAATACAAATATATATTGAGCAAAGCAACTCCTAGGTGAGTTCTTCAGTCCCAGAGATGGAGGCCAGAGAAGTCACAGGGCCGATCTAAAGCAGGGAGCTTTTACAGCTTGTGGGTGAGGGGTGATGACATGTCCACCATAAGCTGTGTTTATGCCCAAGTGTGGCCAAAAGCTGAATGCTTTAGTCAGGGACTTGGGCAGCTGTCAACTTCAGGGGAGGAAGCTGCAGTGGCCACCAAGAATGGGAAACTGGGCTTTTTGGTGCCTTCCCTTTGCTCAGAGATTCTCTGAGAGGGCGGGGTTTGGAGAGACAGAAATGGGGCTTTCTGGATCAGGCAGGGGTGAGCTGGAGGCTCCAACTGAACACCTTCAAAGTCATGTATCTGATAAACGATTTTAAAGTTTATAAACATGGAATTGGAAAAATTCTCAACAGCTAAGAGCAGGCACTGCTTTCACAGAGAACCTGGGTTTGGTTCCCAACACCCACATGGAGTTGCTTACGACTGCCTATAATTCCACTGCCAGTGGATTTAATGCCTCCCCATGGCCTCCGAGGGCTCTGCATGCACTTGGTGCACATAAACTCATGAAGCTACACAAACATACACATGAAAACAAAAATCTCCCTGGCGGTAGTGGCACACACCTTTAATCCCAGCACTCAGGAGCCAGAGGCAGGTGAATCTCTGTAAGTTCAAAGCCAGCCTGGTCTTCAGAGTGAGTACTAGGACAGCCAGGGCTACAAAGAGAAACCCTGTCTCAAAAAAAAAATAATATTTAAAATAAAACAGTGGTACTGGAGAAATGGCTCAGTATTTAAGAACACTGGCTGCTCTTGCAGAGGACCAGGGTTCAATTCCCAGCACCCACATGATGAATAACACCATCTGTAATTCCAGTCTCATGGCATCCAGTGCCCTCTTCTGGCCTCTTTAAGCACTGCATGCACATGGCACGCAGACATACATTCATAAACATGAAATAAATAAAGAGGGTGTGGTGGTGACATACATACTCAATCTCAGCATTGGGAAGGCAGAGGCAGGTGGAGCTTTATGAGTTCAAGGCCAGCCTGGTCTACGGATTGTATTAGGGCTACATAGTAAGATCTTGTCTCGGACAAAGAGAAGAATCTTAAAAGATAATTATAAAATAAAGTAAACATGAGGCTGGAAAGATAGCTCAGTGACTGTGAGCCCACACTGCAAAGTGAGTCAGGTTCCCAGCACTCATGCTGGGTGGCTCGCAGCCACCTGTGACTCCAGCTCCCGAGAGACCCAATGCTTCTGTCCTCTGCAGGCCCCTGCACACAGCTGCGCGTGTGTGCGCGCGTGTACACAGACACACACACAAATACAAAATAAATATCTTAAAATAGTAAACAGGATGGGAGGTATAGCAACGAAGTCACGCATGGCTCTTTATTGAGAAAAAGACAAATGTAAGCTAAGAGGAACATTAAAACTCTACCCTCCTGGTTATCCTGAATGGGAGCAAGGGCCTCAGGGAAGGTTTATCCACTGTTCCCTGCCATTACCCCTACAGTTTTTAGGAGGACGCCTTACATGACAGTAAATAAAACCGCTCCCTTTCTCTTCTGAGTCTCTAATACTCTTACTACGAAGCAAGGGATGTCATTTCTCACGTCGGGCCCTTTCTAAAATCCTCCACTTTAGTCCCAGGCTATTCCCTGGAGACTCTGTGTTAGGTTGCACTGAGCCTGCTCCCTGACCCTCACCCCCATGTGTGGTCTTGCAACTTTCTTTGGTTTCTTGGATCTATGCCACCACCTTGTGGACAAGTCTGGGTTGCCCTGCTGGAGAGACCACATTCAAAACTCAGGGAATCGCATTTAGTCTGACTTGCGGAAAGCCAGCCTCCAGATGAAGAAAGCCCTGCCAAGCACAGGGAAGCCAATGTATGATACGATAGCTAATCTTTTATCTTTTATTTATTTATTTATTTATTTATTTATTTATTTATTTAATTTTTGCTTGCTGTTTTTCAACATAGGATTTCTCTGTGTAACAGCCCTGGCTGTCCTGGAACTAGCTCTGTAGACCAGGCTAGCGTCAAACTTACAGAGATCCGCCTGCCTCTTGTCTTCATTGGCTAAAACCTTGTAGATTAGTGGGCCCGCCTCGGAGTGTGTCTGTGAGGACATTTCCAGGAATAGTCTGTGAAGGGTCTGATCCAGCCATGGTTTAACCAAGGGATGGATTTAGCATGTGAAAAGACAGAACAGAAGCAATGGCTCGGTGGTTAAGAGCACTGGCTGACCTGCCTGCGTTCAGCTCCCTTCACCCAAGCTGGACAGCTCACAACCAAGTGAATTCCAGTTCTGAAGAATATGGCATCCTCTTCTGACCTCCACTGGCACCTGCAGACACATGACATATGCTCAAGGGTACACACACACACACACATGTGCATGCACATATACATGCAGAAGTACACACAGGCACTCACACACACAGGCATGCACATACACAGATACACACACATACACACACGCAGAGCCACACACTTTAACAAATAAATAGACTATCAGGAGGTTGCATGGCTGTGGAGATTGGTGCTTGGGGGAATGTCTTTGAGAGGCGTGTTGTGTCTTGCACTCCCTGTTCCTCCTCTCAGCTTCCTGGCTGGCATAAGGGTTAAGGTCGTCTTGTTATACCCTCTGTGACAATCGTTCTGCCTTGCTATTTGCCCTCACAGCAATGGAGCCAGCAGGCCATGGGCTGAAGCCTCTGACGTCAGGAGCAAAATAAATGTTATAGCCTGTAAATTCTCTCAGGTATTTTTGCCTCAGTGACAAAACTAAGAATCTAACAGGGAACCCACAATTGCTGCTGACCAGAGAAGCATGCGCATTCCCGGAGGGGTGTCTTGCTGACCTGTAAACATGTAAAATGCATTTTTACTGCTGTTTGAAACCTCTGGTTTGGGTGTGTTTGACTTCGCAGCTATACTGGTGCACGACCGTTTCAACCATGGGGAAAGGAATTCACTCTTCTGGGTCTC
>NC_022030.1:21463822-21465324 GCF_000317375.1 Microtus ochrogaster
TCTCCTCTCTCTCTCTCTCTCTCTCTGGAAATTTTGATGTAGTCTGAAAATGTCTTATGTTATTCCTTCCCACAGCTTGTCTACCAGGGCTGGTTCATGACCTCCTGTACTCTAACAAGGTCAGAAATCACCTTATCCTATGCTGAGGAGGTAGAGAGCCAGGGAAGTCCTGGAGCTGCTCCAGGGACTGTTCTGGAACTTTCTATGTGATGGGAAGACTCAGTGTTATTGGCAACTCAGTTCTTGCTGGCTGGATGACTGAGGACTCAGGATTTTGTTGACTGTCACCTGGAGACCACGTGCAGGTGTTCCTACAGTTCACAGCTCTGCAGTTGTCACACGGCTGAGAGAGTTGGCCTTCCATCACTGTGACAAAATGTCCAAGACGATCAACTTATCGGGAGAGATTTATTTGGCTCACAGTTCCAGAGGCCTCGATGCACGGTTGATTGGTCCAGCCAGTGGTGAGGGAGCATGCAAGGCCACACGGCACAGGAAGCTGCTCATCTCATAGCAGCCAGGAAGCAGAGAGAGGTGGGAAAGCACCAAATCCCCTTCAAAGACACACCCCGGCCCTTCTAAAGCCTCCTCCACCTCCCAACAGTGCTACAGGCTGGGGGCCAGCCTTGACCAGGTGGCACTTTGTGGGGCATGGACTGAAACCACGTCAGCTGTATACAACATCAAGCCATCAGACTCTGCAAACATCTGAGACAGGATTGTGCAATGTCATATCACCATGACAATGATGGCCCAAGACCTAAGGGACTGGAGAAACAGCTCGGTAGTTATAAGCACTCACTGCTCTTCCAGAGGATATGGGTTCAAATCCCAGCACCCACATGGCAGGTCACAACCACCTATAACTATAGTCCCATGGGATCCGATGCCCTCTTTGGTGTGCAGACATAGGTACAGACGAAGCACCTATTTATGTAAAATAAATGTATTTTATGAGAAGCCAGGTCCCAGGTCCAGGGAGCTACTCTCCTCTTTACTGTAACGTAATGCCTGGTGAAGGCAACTTCAGGAAAAATGCCACACCTGGTCACATCACATCTGCAGTTGGGAAGCAGACAGCAATGGACGCTGGTGCTACACTTGCCTTCCCCGGAAAGACAAGCACCCACAGTTAGTCCCTGGAAATCCCTTCGTGGGCACACACAGGGATGTGTCTCCTAGGTGGCCCTAAATCCCTCAAGTTGACCATCAAGCTCAAGCATCAAGTCTACTCCACATTTGAATGAAAAAACCACACAAAGGTAGGAAGTCACAGCAGTCTCCCTGGGGTGCCAAACCTCCCACTTTGGTTTGCACCTTCTGTGCTGTGTAGACAGGCCACTGACTCAATGAAGAGGCTTCAGTTCTTTGTCAATGCTTCTTCTCCAGCTGCCACAGTTGGGGCTACTGCAGGTGTGGGACACCTGGGGGTCCCTGCTGGGAGGGTGCTATGGTGTGTATGTGTAGGTGTGTGTGTACAGGTGTGTAAGTGTGTGTGATGT